>NC_029789.2:62889678-62896812 GCF_000816755.2 Arachis ipaensis | reverse complement strand
TTCTTTTCAAAGAACTTTCATGTGATGCATTTCTTGAAACTGGAGTGCAAACAAGTTTTGAAGATAAGAATGTTGTGAATGATCAGACACCTTGCTTATTGAATTATAAAGAAAGACTATGCTATGCAGGCAGGGGTAAATAAAAAAAAGAGAAACTATGCTATGCAGATAGGCAGGGCAGATCAGAATACAATTCAACTTTCAATTACAGCAATATTTGATGCAAAACAATGACTTAACAATACAACCTGTTGAAGCTTACTTGCTTTCCTTCTTCTCATCATCATCATTGCTGTCTTCTAGATTCATCTTTTGTTTCTTTGGTTGATGATGCTTTAATCCTTCCAACAGCTTGTATGGACCTCTGCAATGATATTGAAAGTTGCTTGTTCCCCAAGCACTTGGAAATAATGGTTAATCTGCATGATTTATTTGTGGGATTTTTGAACTTACTTTGGTGTGGGAACACCAAACTTAGTACCTTGCCAATGCATCGGATTAACCATGTGTGATAATTTCTTTTTTTTCTTTTTCAAAAGTAAAAGAACTGGAAACTAAGAAAAACAGTAAAATGGCTAACTAGTTCATCCAGTATGCTTGAAGCCTACATTATGCAAGAAGTGAGAATGTGTTTTATAATGGGATTTTGGTGAAACACCAAACTTCAAATCCTGCATTCTCCTTTAGATTGTTTTGGTGTGCAACACCAAACTTAGCTTCTTGCATTATAGATAAAACTAATTAACCTTTTATTAAAATAGCTATGAAAAGAAAACTACCTCAGGTTGGGTTGCCTCCCAACGAAATTAGAGAAAAATAAAGAAAAAGTGCTTGATCTAGATTACCACCTCACTTAATCATTGTCAATCTAATCAATCCCCGGCAACGGCGCCAAAAACTTGATGAGATATTTTGATGAGAAACGAATCTCTCACAAAACACCCAAAACTAACCGGCAAGTGCACCGGGTCGTATCAAGTAATAAAAACTCACGGGAGTGAGGTCGATCCCACAGGGATTGAAGGATTGAAACAAATATAGCACAAAACCTCATGAAATGGCATGAATTTACATATGGTTGGTTCAATCAAGGGAAACATGAAAATCTACTCAATTAGCTTGCTTGTAGCTCAAGAAAGTGCATAATTCTAATGAAAACTAAAGAAAAAGACTAGCTAAAATGGGCTAGGATGACTTGTCATCAGTCCTCTCAGTGAAAATGGTCCAGGTGCGCTGTCACCGCACGGCTAATCATCTGTCGGTTCTCACTCATGCTGGAATAGGATCCATTGATCCTTTTGTATCTGTCACTACGCCCAACCCTTGTGAGTTTGAAGATCGTCACAGTCATTCAATCCCTGAATCCTACTCGGAATACCATAGACAAGGTTTAAACTTTTCGAATTCTCAAAAATGCTGCCAATGGATTCTAGCTTATACCACGAAGATTCTGATTAAGGAATCCAAGAGATACTCATTCAATCGAAGGTAGAACGGAGGTGGTTGTCAGGCACACGTTCATAGGTTGAGAATGGTGATGAGTGTCATGGATCATCACATCCATCATATTGAAGTGCGAATGAACATCTTAGATAGAAACAAGCGTGTTTGAATAGAAAACAGAAATAATTGCATTAATTCATCGAGACACAGCAGAGCTCCTCACCCCCAACAATGGAGTTTAGAGACTCATGCCATCAAAGAGTACAAAGTTCAGATCTAAAAATGTCAGATACAAAATAAATCTCTAAAAGTTGTTTAAATACTAAACTAGTAACCTAGGTTTATAGAAAATGAGTAAACTGAGATAGATAGTGCAGAAATCCACTTCTGGGGCCCACTTGGTGTGTGCTAGGGCTGAGACTTGAGCTTTACACGTGCCTAGGATGTTTCTAGAGTTAAACGCCAGGTTGTAACCTATTTCTGGCGTTTAACTCCAACTTGTAACCTGTTTCTGGCGTTTAACGCCAGAATGCAACATGGAACTAGCGTTGAACGCCAGTTTATGTCATCTATCCTCGAGCAAAGTATGGACTATTATATATTGCTGGAAATCCCTGGATGTCTACTTTCCAACGGAATTGAGAACGCGCCATTTGGACTTCTGTATCTCAAGAAAATTTTCTTTGAGTGCAGGGAGGTCAGAATCCAACAGCATCTGCAGTCCTTTTTCAGCCTCTAAATCAGATTTTTGCTCAGGTCCCTCAATTTCAGCCAGAAAATACCTGAAATCATAGAAAAATACACAAACTCATAGTAAAGTCCAGAAATGTGATTTTTATTTAAAAAACTAATAAAAATATACTAAAAACTGATCAAATCATACTAAAAACTATGTAAAAACAATGCCAAAAAGCGTATAAATTATCCGCTCATCACAACACCAAACTTAAATTGTTGCTTGTCCCCAAGCAAATAAAAACAAAGTAGGATAAAAAGAAGAGAATACACAATGAATGCCAAAAACATCTATGAAGATCAGTCTTAATTAGATGAGCGGGGCTATTAGCTTTTTGCTTTTGAACAGTTTTGGCATCTCACTTTATCCTTTGAAGTTAAGAATGATTGGCATCTATAGGAACTCAGAATTCAGATAGTGTTATTGATTCTCCTAGTTTAGTATGTTGATTTTTGAACACAGCTACTTTATGAGTCTTGGCCGTGGCCCTAAGCACTTTGTTTTCCAGTATTACCACTGGATACATAAATGCCACAGACACATAACTGGGTGAACCTTTTTAGATTGTGACTCAGCTTTGCTAAAGTCCCAAATTAGAGGTGTCCAGGGTTCTTAAGCACACTCTTTTTTTGCTTTGGACCTTGACTTTAACCGCTCAGTCTCAAGTTTTTACTAATAATTAAACTGTTTTAAAATTCGAAATTCATGTACTTCTTTTTCTTTTTCAGAAAACATTTTTCATTTAAGAAAGGTGATGGATTCATAGGACATTCATATCTTTAAGACATAGACACTAGACACTAATGATCATGTAATAAAGACACAAACATAGATAAAACATAAAGCATATAAATAAAAAAACAGAAAAATAAATAGACAAGGAGATTAAGGAGTGGGTCCACCTTAGTGAGAGTGGCGTCTTCTTCCTCTTGAAGAACCAATGGTGCTCTTGAGCTCCTCTATGTCTCTTTGATCTGCAGTCAAATGCTCTACCACTGAACTATGGACCTTTGAGATGAACCTCTCCATTTCTCATGACTTGGGGGTGGAGGCAACTGCCTTCCTTTTCCTCTTTCTAGAGGTTTCTCCGGCCTTAGATGCCATAAATTGTTATGGAAAAACAAAAAGCAACGCTTTTTTCACACCAAACTTAAAAGGTTTGCTCGTCCTCGAGCAAAAGAAGAAAGAAGGGAATATAGGGAGAAGTGGAGGAGATGGAGGTGTGTGAATAGGTGGGTCTGGGAAGTTAATGGTTTGAATTTGAATGGTGAGGTAGATGGGGATCCTGTGGGGTCCACAGATCCTGAGGGGTCAAGGACTTAGCATCCCTGCTCCATTGAGGCGTGCAAAATGCCCTTAGTGTGCAATCCTGGCGTTTAACGCCAGACTGCTGCTTGTTTTTGGCGTTAAACGCCAGCTTTTCCCCTTTCTTGGCATTGAACGCCAACTTGGTGCTTGTTTCTGGCATTTAACGCCAGCTTGATGCTTCTTTCTGGCGTTAAATGCCAGTCTGATGCTTCTTACTGGCATTTAAACGCCAGTAAGCTCTTCCTCTAGGGTGAGCTGTTTTAATGCTGTTTTTGACTTTGCTTTGATTTCTGTGACTCCACATGATCATCATCCTAAAGAAAACATAAAATAGAAATGGAAAACAGAAAATTAACATAGATAAGTAAAATTTGGGTTGCCTCCCAATAAGCGCTTCTTTATTGTCAATAGCTTGACAGTGAGCTCTCATGGAGCCTCACAGATAATCAGAGCAGGGTTGGGGCCTCTCAACACCAAACTTAGAGTTTGGTTGTGGCCTCCCAACACCAAACTTAGAGTTTGAATGTGGGGGTTTTGTTTGACTCTGTATTGAGAGAAGCTTTTCATGCTTCCTCTCCATGGTTACAGAAGGAGAACTGGTATGCAAAATTGTTACTCAGGTTGTGAATTGTTGTTCGAAATTGATTCCCTGGAAATGGCACCAAAAACGGATGCACAGAACCATGGTCTAAACATATCTTCACAACTTCGCATAACTAACCAGCAAGTGCACTGGGTCGTCCAAGTAATACCTTACGTGAGTAAGGGTCAAATCCCACGAAGATTGTTGGTATGAAGCAAGCTATGGTCACCTTGTAAATCTCAGTCAGGCGGATATAAAATAGTTATGTGGTTTTCGAAATGCAGTAATAAAAGAAGGATAGAAATACTTATGTAAATCATTGGTGAGAATTTCAGATAAGCGTGTGGAGATGCAATCGTTCCTCTGAACCTCCGCTTTCCTGCTATCTTCATCCAATCAGTCTTACTCCTTTCTATGGCTGGCTTTATATAAGGGCATCACCGTTGTCATTGGCTACATCCCCTCCTCTTGTGAAAATGGTCCAAGATGCCCTGTCACGGCACGGCTAATCATCTGAGGTTCCCGATCATGCTGGAATAGGATTTACCCTCTTTTTGCGTCTGTCACCACGCCCAGCAATCGCGAGTTTGAAGCTCGTCACAGTCATTCAATCATTGAATCCTACTCGGAATACCACAGACAAGGTTTAGACTTTCCGGATTCTCTTGAATGCCGCCATCATTCTAGCTTACACCACGAAGATTTCGATTAAGAGATCTAAGAGACACTCATTCAATCTAAGGTAGAACGGAGGTGGTTGTCAGGTACGCGTTCATAGGGAATGATGATAATTGTCACGTTCATCACATTCAGGTTGAAGTGCGAATGAATATCTTAGAAGCGAAATAAGATGAATTGAATAGAAAACAGTAGTACTTTGCATTAATCTTTGAGGAACAGCAGAGCTCCACACCTTAATCTATGGAGTGTAGAAACTCTACTGTTAAAAATACATAAGTGAAAGGTCCAGGCATGACCGAATGGCCAGCCCCTATGATCTAAGAACTCGGCGTCCAAAGATGTCTAATATAATAGTAAAAAGTCCTATTTATAATAAACTAGCTACTAGGGTTTACAGAAGTAAGTAATTGATGCATAAATCCACTTCCGGAGCCCACTTGATGTGTGCTTGGGCTGAGCTTGAATGTTACACGTGCAGAGGCTCTTTCTGGAGTTGAATGCCAGGTTGTAACGTATTTCTGGCGTTCAACTCTGGTTTATGACTTGTTTCTGGCGTTTAACTCCAGACAGCAGCATAGAACTGGCGTTCAACGCCCTTTTACGTCGTCTAAATTCGGCCAAAGTATGGACTATTATACATTTCTGGAAAGCCCTGGAAGTCTACTTTCCAACGCAATTGGAAGCGTGCCATTTTGAGTTCTGTAGCTCCAGAAAATCTACTTTGAGTGCAGGGAGGTTAGAATCCAACAGCATCAGCAGTCCTTCTTCAACCTCTGAATCTGATTTTTGCTCACGTCCTTCAATTTCAGCCAGAAAATACCTGAAATCACAGAAAAACACACAAACTCATAGTAAAGTCCAGAAATGTGAATTTAACATAAAAACTAATGAAAACATCCATAAAAGTAACTAGATTCTACTAAAAACATACTAAAAACAATGCCAAAAAGCGTATAAATTATCCGCTCATCACAACACCAAACTTAAATTGTTGCTTGTCCCCAAGCAACTGAAAATCAAATAGGATAAAAAGAAGAGAATATACTATAAATTTCAAGAATTATTTTTATGATTTTTCAGATTATCAATTAACATGTCTCCTAGTCATCATTCTTTCAAGTGCCAACATATTTAACATTCTTAAACAACAACTTCAAAATACATATGCACTGTTCAAGCATTCATTCAGAAAACAAAAAGCATTGTCACCACATCAATATAATTAAACTAAGTTCAAGGATAAATTCGAAACTCATGTACTTGTTGTTCTTTTGAATTAAAACAGTTTTCCTTTAAGAGAGGTGATGGATTCATAGGACATTCATAACTTTAAGACAAAGTTACTAACTACTAATGATCATGTAATGAAGACACAAACATAGATAAGCACTTAACATAGAAAACGAAAAACAGAAGAAATAAGAACAAGGAATGAATCCACCTTAGTGATGGTGGCGTTTCCTTCTTGAGGAACCAATGATGTCCTTGAGCTCTTTTATGTCTCTTCCTTGTCTTTGTTGTTCCTCTCTCATTGCTTTTTGATCTTCTCTAATTTCATGAAGGATGATGGAGTGCTCTTGATGTTCCACCCTTAATTGTCCCATGTTGGAGCTTAGTTCTCCTAGGGAGGTGTTGATTTGCTCCCAATAGTTTTATGGAGGAAAATGCATTTGAGGCATCTCCGGGATCTCATGGTGATGAGCTTCATGCGCCTCTTGAGCTCCATGGATGGGCTCTCTTGCTTGCTCCATCTTTTTCTTAGTGATGGGCTTGTCCTCTTTAATGAGGATATCTCCCTCTATGTCAATCTCAGCCGAATTGCATAGGTGGCAGATGAGGTGAGGAAAGGCTAACCTTGCCATAGTGGAGGACTTGTCAGCCACTTTGTAGAGTTCTTGAGGTATGATCTCATGAACTTCCACCTCTTCTCCAATTATGATGCTATGGATCATGATGGCCCGGTCTATAGTAACTTCAGACCGGTTGCTAGTGGGAATGATTGAGCATTGAATGAACTCCAACCATCCTCTAGCTACAGGCTTAAGGTCCAGTCTTCTTAGTTGAACCGGTTTGCCTTTTGAGTCAATCTTCCATTGAGCTCCTTCTACACATATGTCCATGAGGACTTGGTCCAACCTTTGATCAAAGTTGACTCTCCTTGTGTAGGGGCGTGCGTTCTCTTCCATGTTTGGCAAGTTGAACGCCAACCTCACATTTTCCGGACTAAAATCTAAGTATTTCCCCCGAACCATGGTGAGATAATTCCTTGGGTTCGGGTTCTTACTTTGATCATGGTTCCTAGTGATCCATACATTAGCATAGAACTCTTGAACCATTAGGATGCCGACTTGTTGGATGGGGTTTGTTAGAACTTCCCAACCTC
>NC_029789.2:62881006-62889626 GCF_000816755.2 Arachis ipaensis | reverse complement strand
TGTAAAATGCCCTTGCACACAACTCTGGGCGTTCAGCGCCAGGTTGGTGCTTGTTCTGGGCGTTGAACGCCCATTTGTAGCCTATTTCTGGCGTTGAACGCCAGAACCATGCTTGTTCTGGGCGTTCAGCGCCAGCTCTCCTCCAGGGTGCATTTCTGGCATTCAAACGCCCAAATGCTACCCATTTCTGGCGTTCAGCGCCAGAACCATGCTCTGTTCTGGCGTTGAACGCCCAAAACATGCTTCTTACTGGCGTTTAAACGCCAGTAAGGTCTTCCTCCAGGGTGTGATTTTTCTTCTGCTGTTTTTGATTCCGTTTTCAATTTTTATATTTATTTTGTGACTCCACATGATCATGAACCTATAAAGACATATAACTAAGAAAAATATAATTAGAAAAACATTGGGTTGCCTCCCAACAAGCGCTTCTTTAATGTCAATAGCTTGACATTGGGCTCTCATGGAGCCTCACAGATGTGCAGAGCTTTGTTGAAACCTCCCAACACCAAACTTAGAGTTTGGATATGGGGGTTTGACACCAAACTTAGGGTTTGGTTGTGGCTTCCCAACACCAAACTTAGAGTTTGACTGTGGGGGCTTTGTGTGACTCTGCTTTGAGAGAAGCTTTTTCTGCTTCCTCTCCATGGATGCAGAGAGAGATCCTTGAGTTGTAAACACAAGGTTGTCCTTATTTAATTGAAGGATCAATTCTCCTCTGTCCACATCAATCACAGCTCTTGCTGTGGCTAAGAAAGGTCTTCCTAGGATGATGGATTCATCCTCTTCCTTTCCAGTATCCAAGACTATGAAATCAGTAGGGATGTAAAGGCCTTCAACCTTTACTAACACGTCCTCTACTTGTCCATAAGCCTGTTTTCTTGAATTGTCTGCCATCTCTAATGAGATTTTAGCAGCTTGCACCTCATAAATTCCCAGTTTCTCTATTACAGAGAGGGGCATGAGGTTTATCCCTGAACCAAGGTCACACAGAGCCTTGAAGATCATGCTGCCTATGGTACAATGTATTATGAACTTTCCAGGATCCTGTCTCTTCTGAGGCAATGTCAGTTGATCCAGATCACTTAGTTCATTGGTGAACAAGGGAGGTTCATCTTCCCAAGTCTCAATACCAAATAATTTGGCATTTAGCTTCATGATTGCACCAAGGAACTTGGCAGCTTGCCCTTCAGTAACATCCTCATTCTCTTCAGAAGAGGAATACTCATCAGAGCTCATGAATGGCATAAGGAGGTTCAATGGAATCTCTATGGTCTCTAGATGAACCTCAAAGTCCATTGGTTCCTCAGAGGGAAGCTCCTTATTGACCACTGGATGTCCCAGGAGGTCTTCCTCCTTGGGATTCACGTCCTCTCCTTCCCTTACAAGTTTGGCCATGGTGCTTATGTCAATGGCCTTGCACTCTCCTTTTGGATTCTCTTTTGTATTGCTTGGGAGAGTACTAGGAGGGATTTCAGTGATCCTTTTACTCAGCTGGCCCACTTGTGCTTCCAAATTTCTAATGGAAGACCTTGTTTCATTCATGAAACTCACAGTGGCCTTAGATAGATCAGAGACTAAATTTGCTAAGCTAGATGGATTCTGCTCAGAATTCTCTGTCTGTTGCTGAGTGGATGATGGAAGAGGCTTACTATTGCTAAACCTGTTTCTTCCACCATTATTAAAGCCTTGTTGAGGCTTTTGATCCTTCCATGAGAGATTTGGGTGATTTCTCCATGATGGCTTGTAGGTGTTTCCATATGGTTCACCCATGTATTTTAACTCTGCTATTGTAGGGTTCTCAGGATCATAAGCTTCTTCCTCAGAAGATGCCTCTTGAGTACTGTTGGATGCAGCTTGCATTCCATTCAGACTCTGAGAAATCATATTGACTTGCTGAGTCAATATTTTATTCTGAGCCAATATGGCAACCAGAGTATCAATTTCAAGAACTCCCTTCTTCATAGGCGTCCCATTACTCACAGGATTCCTCTCAGAATTGTACATGAACTGGTTATTAGCAACCATGTCAATGAGTTCTTGAGCTTCTGCAGGCGTTTTCTTTAGGTGAATGGATCCACCTGCAGAAGTATCCAATGACATCTTTGATAACTCAGATAAACCATCATAGAATATATCCAGGATGGTCCATTCTGAAAGCATGTCAGAAGGACATTTTTTGGTCAGCTGCTTGTATCTTTCCCAAGCTTCATAGAGGGATTCACCTTCTTTCTGTCTGAAGGTTTGAATATCCACTCTAAGCTTGCTCAGCTTTTGAGGAGGAAAGAACTTGGCTAAGAAAGTCGTGACCAGCTTGTCCCAAGAGTTCAGGCTATCTCTGGGTTGAGAATCCAACCACACTCTAGCTCTGTCTCTTACAGCAAAAGGGAAAAGCATGAGCCTGTAGACTTCAGGATCTACTCCATTAGTCTTAACAGTATCACAGATCTGCAAGAATTCAGTTAAGAACTGAAAGGGATCTTCAGATGGAAGTCCATGAAACTTGCAGTTCTGTTGCATCAGAGAAACTAGTTGAGGTTTCAGCTCAAAATTGTTTGCTCCAATGGCAGGAATGGAGATGCTTCTTCCATGTAAATTGGAATTAGATGCAGTAAAGTCACCAAGCATTCTCCTTGCATTATTGTTGTTGGGTTCGGCTGCCATCTCCTTTATTTGTTCGAAATTTTCAATAAGGTTGTCTTTGGATTGTTGTAATTTAGCTTCTCTTAGTTTCCTCTTCAGAGTTCTTTCAGGTTCTGGATCAGCTTCAACAAGAATGCCTTTTTCTTTGTCCCTGCTCATAAGAAAGAGAAGAGAAAAAGAAAGGAAGAGGAATCCTCTATGTCACAGTAAAGAGGTTCCTTATTGTTAGTAGAAGAAGAAAAGAAGAAAAAATTCGAACACAGATAGAAGAGGGGGTTCAAATTTGGTTAGTGATGTGAGGAAGAGATATTAGTAGATGAATACATAAATAGAATAAGATGAGAGAGGGAGAAGATTTTCGAAAATAATTTTTGAAAAAGAGTTAGTAATTTTCGAAAAATAATTTTTGAAAAAGGGTAGTAATTTTTTTTGAAAAGTTTAAAATCAAAAGTTAAAATAATTAATTAATTAAAAAGAATTTTTGAAAAGAGGGAGATATTTTTGAAAATTAGAGAGAGAGAGTTAGTTAGGTGGTTTTGAAAAAGATAAGAAACAAACAAAAAGTTAGTTAGTTAGTTGAAACAAATTTTGAAAAGATAAGAAGTTAGGAAGTTAGAAAAGATATTTTGAAATCAAATTTTGAAAAAGATAAGATAAGAAGATATTTTTTTGAAAAGATATGATAGAAATTAGTTTTTGAAAAAGATTTGATTTTTGAAAAAGATTTTTGAAAAAGATAGGATTTTTAAATTGAAGATTTGATTTGACTCATAAAAACAACTAGATTTTAAAATTTTTTTGAAAAAGTCAAATCTAATTTTTGAAATTTTAAGAGAGAAAAAGGGAAAGATTTTTTTTTATTTTTGAATTTTTAATGATGAGAGAGAAAAATTAAAACATCATTTTCATGTTTTTCTCTTTTATTTTTGGATCAAAACAAGGAATGCATGCAAGAACACTATGAATGTCAAGATGCACACCAAGAACACTTTGAAGATCATGATGAACATCAAGAACACATTTTTGAAAAATTTTTTAATGCAAAGAAAACATGCAAGACACCAAACTTAGAATTCTTTAATGCTTAGGCACTAAGAATTCAAGAATGCATATGAAAAACAAGAAAAGACACAAAACATGCAAATGCAAAGATCAAACAAGAAGACTTACCAAGAACAACTTGAAGATCATGAAGAACACCATGAATGCATGAAATTTTCGAAAAAAATGCAAGATGCACATGCAATTGACACCAAACTTATAACATGACTCAAGACTCAAACAAGAAACACAAAAAATATTTTTGATTTTTATGATTTTCTAATTTTTTTGTTTTTTTTTTTTTTGAAAATTATTTGAAAAACAAAAAAAATAAGGATTCCAAAATTTTTAATATGAATTCCAGGAATTTTATGCTCTTTTAGTCTAAAGCTCCAATCAAATGGTCAGGCATGGCATAATAGCCAGCCAAGCTTTAGCATGTAGCAGGTAGATCATGAACAGTAGCAGGTGGATTAGCACCAACTAGCTTGCTCTTGATAACAAATTGGAAGCCTCAGTCTAAAGGAATTTAGACATGGCTTTACAGCCAGCCAAGCTTCACATGCTTCATGAAACACTAGAATTCATTCTTAAAAATTTTGAATAAAATTATAAAATTTTTGAAAACATTTTTATTTTAAAATTTTTTCGAAAACAAAGGAGAAAATTTTGAAAGATTTTTGAAAAATTTTTGAAAAGAAAACAAAAAGAAAATTACCTAATCTGAGCAACGAGATGAACCGTCAGTTGTCCAAACTCAAACAATCCTCGGCAACGGTGCCAAAAACTTGGTATGCGAAATTGTTACTCAGGTTGTGAATTGTTGTTCGAAATTGATTCCCTGGCAATGGCACCAAAAACTTGGTATGCGAAATTGTTACTCAGGTTGTGAATTGTTGTTCGAAATTGATTCCCTGGCAATGGCACCAAAAACGGATGCACAGAACCATGGTCTAAACATATCTTCACAACTTCGCATAACTAACCAGCAAGTGCACTGGGTCATCCAAGTAATACCTTACGTGAGTAAGGGTCGAATCCCACGAAGATTGTTGGTATAAAGCAAGCTATGGTCACCTTGTAAATCTCAGTCAGGCGGATATAAAATAGTTATGTGGTTTTCGAAATGCAGTAATAAAAGAAGGATAGAAATACTTATGTAAATCATTGGTGAGAATTTCAGATAAGCGTGTGGAGATGCAATCGTTCCTCTGAACCTCCGCTTTCCTGCTATCTTCATCCAATCAGTCTTACTCCTTTCTATGGCTGGCTTTATGCAAGGGCATCACCATTGTCAGTGGCTACATCCCCTCCTCTTGTGAAAATGGTCCAAGATGCCCTGTCACGGCACGGCTAATCATCTGAGGTTCCCGATCATGCTGGAATAGGATTTACCCTCCTTTTGCGTCTGTCACCATGCCCAGCAATCGCGAGTTTGAAGCTCGTCACAGTCATTCAATCATTGAATCCTACTCGGAATACCACAGACAAGGTTTAGACTTTCCGGATTCTCTTGAATGCCGCCATCATTCTAGCTTACACCACGAAGATTCCGATTAAGAGATCTAAGAGACACTCATTCAATCTAAGGTAGAACGGAGGTGGTTGTCAGGCACGTATTCATAGGGAATGATGATGATTGTCACGTTCATCACATTCAGGTTGAAGTGCGAATTAATATCTTAGAAGCAAAATAAGATGAATTGAATAGAAAACAGTAGTACTTTGCATTAATCTTTGAGGAACAGCAGAGCTCCACACCTTAATCTATGGAGTGTAGAAACTCTACCGTTAAAAATACATAAGTGAAAGGTCCAGGCATGACCGAATGGCCAGCCCCTATGATCTAAGAACTCGGCGTCCAAAGATGTCTAATACAATAGTAAAAAGTCCTATTTATAATAAACTAGCTACTAGGGTTTACAGAAGTAAGTAATTGATGCATAAATCCACTTCCGGGGCCCACTTGGTGTGTGCTTCGGCTGAGCTTGAATGTTACACGTGCAGAGGCTCTTTTTGGAGTTGAACGCCAGGTTGTAACGTATTTCTGGCGTTCAACTCTGGTTTATGACTTATTTCTGGCGTTTAACTCTAGACAGCAGCGTAGAACTGACGTTCAACACCCTTTTACGTCATCTAAACTCTGCCAAAGTATGAACTATTATATATTGCGGGAAAGCCCTGGAAGTCTACTTTCCAACGCAATTAGAAGCGCGCCATTTTGAGTTCTGTAGCTCCAGAAAATCCACTTTGAGTGCAGGGAGGTCAGAATCCAACAGCATCAGCAGTCCTTCTTCAACCTCTGAATCTGATTTTTGCTCAAGTCCTTCAATTTCAGCCAGAAAATACCTGAAATCATAGAAAAACACACAAACTCATAGTAAAGTCCAGAAATGTGAATTTAACATAAAAACTAATGAAAACATCCCTAAAAGTAACTAGATTCTACTAAAAACATACTAAAAACAATGCCAAAAAGCGTATAAATTATCCGCTCATCAAGAACCTTGTGTCTTATAGTTTGCTATGTCTGCAAACCACAGAGCTTCTTGAATAGCAAACAATTGCTCATCCGGAAAGGTTTCAGAGATCTCAGTAGGAGGGGAAATGCTCCTGCTACTGGTTCTATCCGGGATAGGTGATCAGCTACTTGATTTTCTGTCCCTTTTCTGTCTCTTATTTCTATATCAAACTCTTGCAGAAGCAACACCCATCTTATGAGCCTGGGCTTTGAATCCTGCTTTGTGAGTAGATATTTAAGAGCACCATGGTCAGTGTACACAATCACTTTTGATCCTACTAAGTATGATCTAAACTTATCAATGGCATAAACCATTGCAAGCAGCTCTTTTTCTGTGGATATGTAATTTTTCTGGGCATCATTTAAAACACGGCTAGCATAATAAATGACATGCAGAAGCTTGTTATACCTCTGTCCCAATACTGCACCAATGGCATGGTCACTGGCATCACACATTAGTTCTAAAGGTAATGTCCAATCAGGTGCAGAAATAACTGGTGCTGTGACCAACTTAGCTTTCAGGGTTTCAAATACCTGCAGACACTCTGTGTCAAACACAAATGGCATGTCAGCAGCTAGCAGATTGCTCAGAAGTTTTGCGATTTTTGAAAAATCCTTTATAAACCTCCTATAGAATCCTGCATGCCCCAGAAAGCTTCTGATTGCCTTAACATTGGTGGGTGGTGGTAATTTTTCAATTACCTCTACCTTAGCTTGATCCACCTCTATTCTCTTGTTCGAAATTTTATGCCCAAGGAAAATTCCTTCAGTCACCATAAAGTGACATTTTTCCCAATTTAGAACTAGGTTAGTCTCTTGGCATCTTTTCAGAACAAGTGCTAGATGGTTAAGACAGGAGCTAAATGAGTCTCCAAATACTGAGAAGTCATCCATGAAGACTTCCAGAAATTTCTCTACCATATCAGAGAAGATAGATAGCATGCACCTCTGAAAGGTTGCAGGTGCATTGCACAGACCAAAAGGCATTCTTCTATATGCAAATACTCCAGATGGACATGTGAATGCTGTTTTCTCTTGGTCCTAAGGATCTACTGCAATTTGGTTGTAACCTGAATAGCCATCCAAAAAGCAGTAGTATTCATGACCTGCTAGTCTTTCTAGCATCTAGTCTATGAATGGTAAAGGGAAGTGATCCTTCCTGGTGGCTGTATTGAGCCTTCTGTAGTCAATACACATACGCCACCCTGTAACTGTTCTTGTAGGAACCAGTTCATTTTTTTCATTATGAACCACTGTCATACCTCCCTTCTTAGAGACAACATGGACAGGACTCATCCAGGGGCTATGAGAAATAGGATAAATAATCCCAGCCTCTAGTAACTTAGTGACCTCTTTCTGCACCACCTCCTTCATGGTGGGATTTAGCCGCCTCTGTGGTTGAACCACTAGCTTAGCATCATCCTCCAATAGGATCTTGTGCATGCATTTGGCTGGGCTAATGCCCTTAAGATCACTTATGGAGCACCCAAGAGCTGTCTTGTGTGTCCTTAGCACCTGAGTTAGTGCTTTCTCTTCCTGTGGCTCTAAAGCAGAGCTTATGATTACAGGAAAAGTGTCACCTTCTCCCAGAAATGCATATTTCAGGGATGGTGATAGTGGTTTGAGCTCGGGTTTAGGAGGTTTCTCCTCTTACTGAGGAGTTTTCAGAGGTTCTTTTATTTCCTCTGGTTCCTCCAGATCAGGCTGAACATCTTTAAAAATGTCCTCTAGCTCTGATTCGAGACTCTCAGTCATATTGACCTCTTCCACCAGGGAGTCAATAATATCAACGCTCAGGCAGTCGTCTAATGTATCTGGATGTTGCATAGCTTTGACAACATTCAACTTAAACTCATCCTCATTGACTCTCATGGTTATCTTCCCTTTTTGGACGTCAATGAGGGTTCGTCCAGTTGCTAGGAATGGTCTTTCTAGAATGAGAGTTGCACTCTTGTGCTCCTCCATTTCCCGCACTACAAAGTCAGTAGGAAAGGCAAATGGCCTAACCTTGACAATCATGTCCTCAATTATGCCTGATGGGTATTTAATGGAGCCATCAGCAAGTTGAAGATAGATCCGGGTTGGTTTGACCTCTTCAGTCAAGCCAAGCTTTCTGATAGTGGATGCAGGGATTAGGTTGATGCTTGCTCCAAGATCACATAAAGCTGTCTTGGTGCAATTACCCTCTAATATGCATGGTATCATAAAGCTCTCGAGATCTTTAAGCTTTTCTGGGAAGCTTTTCAGAATGACTGCACTGCATTCTTCAGTGAGGAGAACTCTTTCAGTTTCTCTCCAATCCTTCTTATGACTCAAGATATCTTTCATGAACTTGGCATAAGAGGGTATTTGCTCAAGTGCCTCTGCAAACGGAATCTTTATTTCAAGAGTCCTGAGATAGTCTGCAAAGCGGGCAAA
>NC_029789.2:62873616-62880659 GCF_000816755.2 Arachis ipaensis | reverse complement strand
ACTACTTATGTACAGATGCTGATTTCTAGCAACTATATCAATAAGCTCTTGAGCCTCTTCAATAGTTTTTCTCATGTGTATAGATCCACCAGCTGAGTGGTCTAGAGATATCTGAGCTCTTTCTGTAAGCCCATAGTAGAAGATGTCTAATTGCACCCACTCTGAAAACATTTCAGAGGGGCATTTCCTTAGCATCCCTCTGTACCTCTCCCAGGCATTATAAAGGGATTCATCATCCTCTTGTTTAAAGCCTTGGATGTCTAGCCTTAGCTGTGTCATCCTTTTTGGAGGAAAATATTGATTCAGGAATTTGTCTGATAACTGTTTCCATGTTATTATGCTTGCTATGGGTTGGTTATTTAACCACCTTTTAGCTTGATCTTTTACAGCAAACGGAAATAGTAACAGCCTGTATACATCCTGATCTACCTCCTTGTCACGCACTGTGTCATCAATTTGCAAGAACTGCACCAGAAACTCAATAGGTTCTTCCTATGGAAGACCAGAATACTGGCAATTTTGCTGCACCATGATAATGAGCTGAGGATTTAGCTCAAAACTGCTTACTTTGATGGGAGGTATACAGATGCTACTCCCATATGCAGCAGTAATGGGGTTAGTATATGAGCCCAGAGTCCTTCTGGACTGTTCATTTCCATTTAGGTCCATGATGGAGAAAGGGAGATGATGCAGATTGCAAATAAATTTTTTTTTGAAAACCAAAATTAAAATAAAATAAAATAAAATAAATGAAAAATTGACTATATTTTCAAAAATTAGAAGAAAAAGAAATAAAAGAAAATTAAAAACTAAATTAATTAATTAAAAAGATTTGAAAAAGATGTGGGTGAGGATTTTCGAAAAAACTGAAGAGAGAGAAATTGGTTAGGAAGTTTTGAAAAAGATATATCTTAAAATTAAAGATACTTGTAAGAAAATAAAATAAAATAAAAAAAGAAAAGATATGAAAAAGATTTGATTTTAAGATTTGAGATTAGAAAAGATAAAATAAGTTAGGTAAGAGAAGATAAGGAATTTAAATTAAAAAGTTTTGAAATTTAAATTTTAAATTTGAAAATTAAATTTTGAAATTTGAAATTTGAAATTTGAAATTTGAAATTTGAAATTTTGAAAATTGAAATTTGAAAATTGAAATTTAAAAGTTGAAATTTGAAAATTGAATTTTGAATTTTTCAAAAAAGTCAACAATATAAGATAAGGATTTGAAAAATATTTAAATTTTGAAAATATTTGATTTTTAAATTTGAAAATTAGATTTTGAATTTTAAATTTTAAAATTTGGAAGTTGAAATTTGAAATTTGAAATAAGATAAGATAAAATTTTGAAAAAGATATGATTTTTTTTCTGAAAAAAATTTGAATTTTGAAAATTTTAAAACTAAGATAAGATAAAATAGAAATTTTAAAATAAAAATCTGAATTTTTTTTGAAAAAAATTTCAAAATATTTCTCAAAAATAATTAGAGAATATATTTTTTTGATTTTTGAATTTTATGATGAAAAAGAAAAACACACAAAAGACACACAACTTAAAATTTTTAGATCTAATGCTCCTTAAAATTTAAAAAGAAAAAATAAGGATTTAAAAAAGAAATTTCAACCAAAAACAATAATAGAAGACTCTAAACCAAAAAAAGAAAAAAAATTTCTAATCTAAGCAACAAAATAAGCCATCAGTTGTCCAAACTCAAACAATCCCCGGCAACGGTGCCAAAAACTTGGTGCACGAAATTGTAAATCACACTTTGCAAAACTCATACCACTAACCAGCAAGTGCACTGGGTCGTCCAAGTAATACCTTACGTGAGTAAGGGTCGAATCCCACGGAGATTGTTGGCTTGAAGCAATCTATGGTTATCTTGTAATTCTTAGTCAGGATATCAACTATAATTATCAGTTCGGATTGCAAAAAATAAAAGAGCATGAATTAAATACTTGTTATGCAGTAATGGAGAATATGTTGGAGTTTTGGAGATGCTTTATCTTCTGAATCTCTGCTTTCCCCCTGTCTTCTTCTTCACGCACACAAGGTTGCTCCTATGGCAAGCTGTGTGTTGGTGGATCACCGTTGTCAATGGCTAGCATCCGTCCTCTCAGTGAAAATGGTCCAAGTGCGCTGTCACCGCACGGCTAATCATCTGTCGGTTCTCACTCATGCTGGAATATGATCCATTGATCCTTTTGCGTCTGTCACTACGCCCAACCCTTGTGAGTTTAAAGCTCGTCACAGTCATTCAATCCCTGAATCCTACTCAGAATACCACAGACAAGGTCTAAACTTTCTGGATTCTCAAGAATGCTGCCAATGGATTCTAGCTTATACCACGAAGATTCTGATTAAGGAATCCAAGAGATACTCATTCAATCGAAGGTAGAACGGAGGTGGTTGTCAGACACACGTTCATAGGTTGAGAATGGTGATGAGTGTCATAGATCATCACATCCATCATATTGAAGTGCGAATGAACATCTTAGATAGAAACAAGCATGTTTGAATAGAAAACAGAAATAATTGCATTAATTCATCGAGACACAGCAGAGCTCCTCACCCCCAACAATGGAGTTTAGAGACTCATGCCGTTAAAGAGTACAAAGTTCAGATCTAAAAATGTCATGAGATACAAAATAAATCTCTAAAAGTTGTTTAAATACTAAACTAGTAACCTAGGTTTACAGAAAATGAGTAAATTGAGATAGATAGTGCAGAAATTCACTTCTGGGGCCCACTTGGTGTGTGCTGGGGCTGAGACTTGAGCTTTACACATGCCTAGGCTGTCTCTAGAGTTAAATGCCAGGTAGTAACCTGTTTCTGGCGTTTAACTCCAACTTGTAACCTGTTTCTGGCATTTAACGCCAGAATGCAACATGGAACTGGCGTTGAACGCCAGTTTACGTCATCTATCCTCGAGCAAAGTATGGACTATTATATATTGCTGGAAAGCTCTGGATGTCTACTTTCCAACGCAATTAAGAGCGCTCAATTTGGACTCATGTAGCTCCAGAAAATTCACTTTGAGTGCAGGTAGGTCAGAATCCAACAGCATCTGTAGTCCTTTTTCAACCTCTGAATCAGATTTTTGCTCAGGTCCCTCAATTTCAGCCAGAAAATACCTGAAATCACAGAAAAACACACAAACTCATAGTAAAGTCCAGAAATGTGATTTTTATTTAAAAAACTAATAAAAATATACTAAAAACTGATCAAATCATACTAAAAACTATGTAAAAAAATGCCAAAAAGCGTATAAATTATTCGCTCATCAACTACCATATCCCAAGTGTCCAGGCTCTCCTTGGGCTAAAAATCTAGCCATAGTTTTGCTCTATCTCTCACTGCAAATAGAAAGAGCATGAGTTTGTAAACTTCAGGATTCACTCCATTTGTTTTCACAGTGATACAAATTTGCAGGAAGTTAGAGATAAATTGATTTGGATCTTTCTACGGGAGTCTGTGATACTGACAATTTTGCTGCACTAGAGTGACTAACTGAGGCTTCAGTTCAAAATTGTTTGTAGCTATAGGAGGCACCACAATACTTTTCCCATAGAGATCTGGATTGGGGGCAGTGTATAAGCCAAGAACTCTTCTAAGTTGTTCATTTTTATTCAGATTTGCCACATTGGCATTAACAACACGATTATGATCCATATTGGACTTTGTAGCTTTCCTTTCAAAGGTCTCACTCAGATTTTCACTAGCCTTGTAAAGTCTAGCTTGTTGCAAGCATCGTCTCAAAGTCCTTTCAGGTTCAGGATAAAAATCTATAAGAGGTTCCTTGTCCTTGTTCCTGCCTATAAATAAACAGAAAACAAGAAAAGTGGGATTCTCTATGTCAGAGTGCAGAGAATTCCCAGTGAGGTAACCTGTGTAAAAAAATAAAATAGAACAACTAAATAATTAAAATAAGAAAATTTCGAAAATTATAAATAATATTAAGCTAAAAATTTTGAAATTTATAAAAAAATTGAACAGGAAAATTAAAATAAATTAACTAGGTAACTCCAAACTTAATTTCAAAAATAAAGGAAAAATAGTAGCACTTTCGAAAATCAAAGAGCAAAATTAAATAAAATTAAAGCTAAAACGCCTATTCTAAGAAATCAAACAGCTAATAGTTGTCAATCATAGTCAATCCCCAACAACGGCGCCAAAAACTTAGTGTAGAATTTATAACCCACAAACTAACTGGCAACTGCACCGGGTCGTACCAAGTAGTGTACCTCAAGTGAATGAGGGTCGATCCCATGAGGATTGATAGACTAAACAACAATGATTGAATGATTTACTTAGTTAGAAAAGCAGAAAAGAGTGTTTGGGCCTCAATTGCATTAAACACTAAATTCAGAAAATCAGAAAGCAAGTAGTAAACGGGTTGTGAAATATATGAGTAAAACAGTTAAGGTTTCAAAGATATTTACTTTTCGGATTAAATTTTCCTACCAACTATCTTAATCATGCAAGATTCAATTCATGGCAAACTATATGTGACTAAACCCTAATTCCTTAGACCTTTTTAGTCTCCTCTAACCTTTATCAACCGCCAATTCCTTGGTCACTTGATTTCAACTAGAGGGTTAACTTCAATTCTAGTTTATATGCCATAGAAATCCTAATTACCCAAATATAAGAGGATTATATGTCACGTATCCCGTTAAGTCCAGATAATTAGAAATTTAGGAGAAATTATTTTCAAGCTATTGTTCAAGCAAAGAGCTTTTCCAAGTTTTACAAGAACTCAATTAGAACAAGGGTCATACTTCCGTTCCACCCAGACTTATAAGATAAAGAACAAAAATAATTCTTGAAATTGAAATCAATACATGAATTAAAATAGAACAGTAATTGTATTAATCCATAGAATAAACAGAGATCCTAACCTTAACAGTGGAGGTTTAGTTGCTCAAGGTTCAGAGAGAAAATTAGGATTCTGAAAAACTGTCAAGTGTGGAATGAGGTAAGATAGAAGAGAAGAGCCCGAAGGGCTGATTCTTTTCCCTTTTATATCTAATCCTAATTATGTAAAATATATTTTCTAAAACTAAATAATATCTTTTTCTATTTATAAATAAAATAAAAGTTAAATCAAAATCAACTAATATCTCGTGCAGGTCTTGATGGATGAAGGGGGACCACTTTGATTCCTATAGCTGGTGCCTAACTTGGAGGGAGCAGCAAGGATTGGGCATGCATTGCTTGACCTGGCGCCTAACTTGGGAGGGTGTGGAACCTAACTTGAAGGAGGCAGCAAGGAATGAGTGTGATGGTTGTGCTGGCGCCTAACTTGAGAAACTCCAAGTTAGGCGCCACCTTGGCAGTGAGGTTGGACGCGTTTTGCTTTATCTTGGCGCCTAACATGGTGAATCCCAAGTTAGGCGCAACCCTTGCCGAATTGCTGGAAAAGAAGTATAGACTATTATACATCGTTAGAAAGCTCTGGAAGTTAGATTTTTGATGCCACTAGAATCACGTTAATTGGACCTCTGTAGCTCGAGTAATTCATGTTAGAGTGCACGGAGGTCAGGGCTGACAGCATCATCCGCTTTCTTCTCTTTTTTTTACAGAAACTCCATCAAATCCATCTGAATGCTACCTGAAATAAACAGAATTACACACGACTCAAAGTAGCATCCATAGTGGCTAAAAAATATTTAAATCTTTATTAAACTCAATAATTTGAATGCAAATTTACTAGGAAAAGATAGGAAAGATGCTCGCGCATCATGTACGCACACCTGCTGATTTTCTTCTTGTGCGTACGCACAAGTGTGTTCGGATGCACACCCAAACTTCATGTCCACCATAGACATATGTATATCATTTTGAAGCCCCAGATGTTAGCTTTCTGATTCCACTAGAACCGCCTCATTTGGACCTCTGTAGCTCAAGTTATGATTAATTTAGTGCGAAGACGCCATGATTGACAACTTTGCGAATCCTTCATTTCTTGAATTCTTCCACTTTACATGCTTTTCTTCCACTTCTTCAAGCCATTCATGCCTTCAAAACCTTAAATCACTCAAACAAATATCAAAGCATCGAATGGGACAAAAATGAATTAAAATTGGCAATTTTAAGCAGAAAAAGCATGTTTTTCATAATTAAGCACAATTAGGAAAGAATTCACAAAATTATGCTATTTCAATGAATAAATGCAAGAAAAGTCAATGAAATCTACCTAATTAAAGCAAATAAATACCATGAAATGTGGATTCATCAGTAACATTGTATTTGTATATAAAAATTGAGGTACATTTTGTAATTATATAAGTTTTGAGTATTTTGGATAATAAATAAAGTAGGGGATAAAATGGGTATTTTTTAAAAGTTCAGGGTTACTTTTATAAATACTGAGATAACTGAGGTTTCAAATTTAATTTTGTAAAAATGTTGAGTTAAAAATAACATATTTAAAAGTTTAAAGTTTCAAACATAAATAATAAGAGTTTAAGAATAAAAGCTTTACGAAGTTAAGTTTTTAAGAATGGATATATTTTATTAAGAATATTATCTAGTAAAGATATTATTAATATTATTATAAGTCAGAGAAGAGCGAACAGAGTGATCTTAAAAGCTTTAGAGAACGCAGACTTAATTAAAGTATTTTATAATTCTTTTTCAAAAGACACTTAGGAAAAGGCGAGGGAATAATATGAAGATAATTTATATTATGGAGTGATAGGAAAGAAAAGAAGAGAGAAAGAAATGAAGTAAGAAAATAAAAGAGAAAGATGAGAAAGAAAAGAAAAGAAAAAGAACAAAAAGAGAAGGATGTATTAAGTAAAAAGATCTCTGCCACAGAAGAGCTGAGAGCAGTGACTGAAAGTATGATAATGAACGTCTCCCAATGTAGAGCATATAGAAAAGAAGGTATTAATTAAAGGGATCTCTACCACAGTAGAGTTAAGAGCAAAGAGCTATTTAGGCCTAAGTACCAAGTGTCTAGTGAGGACGACGATGCGTAACACTCACTTGATACTATATGTAAAACCCGGTTAATTAATGACTAATTAACCCATAATAT
>NC_029789.2:62815634-62873554 GCF_000816755.2 Arachis ipaensis | reverse complement strand
ATATATATATATATTCTAGAAAATGAGAAATGAGATTTTTATAGTTTAATGTGATAGAGAAATTTAAAACGAGAATTTTAACACCAATTTTAAAGAAATCGGCCCAAAATTGGGTCAAATGGGCCATACCGGGCCAACCGGACCTGTATTGGGCCCTTGGTTCAGCCCAATGCCCAACTAAATGAAGGACACAGCCCTTCCTCCCCCACCAAAGCACCAAACACGCTGAAAATTAGAAAGGGAGAAGGGGGAAACACAAACCCTTGTTCCAACTTCAATTGATCATAACTTTTGATCCGGAGCTCCGATTGACGCACCGTTTATGGCCATACGACCGCGGCGTCAAGCTCTACAAAACTCACACAATTATTCTTGATGTAACTCACAGTTTCTTCTTCGAATTCCCAGCCCTTAGTTTCGAAAATCTTGGGTGAAAAGTGTTGAGATTTTTGAATTTTGATGTTATAGGATCCAATTAATTTGAAGGAAAGGCTTAGTCTTGCCTCCTTGATCCCAAGTAAGGTAAGAGATATCAAACCCTAGTGAAAATTCTAAATTAAAGCATTTGGGTATTGAGTTATTGTGTTTGGGTGTGATATTGTGACTTAGGCATTGTATATATACATATTGGAACTTGATTGGTGATTTTGGAAAGCTTTGGAGTGGAGCACTAAGCTTGAAATCTATTGGTAAAGTTTTGAGACCTTGGAAGTTGAAATTTGGGAGTGTTCCGGGTTGAACGGGAATCGGCCAATGTATGGTTTTGGTTTCCTGTATCTAAAATGTAATGTGGTTGTGAAAACGTAGGCTAGTGACCCTAGGATAAGATTTTGAATATTGATGTAGTTGATGGATGATATAAGTTGTGTTGTTATGTATAAATTTAATGGATTGTGAAATGTTGATGTGGTTGTTGGGTGATGTGTATTAAGTTGAAATTATGTGAATGATGATTGTTTGGTTGTGAGTGTTGCTAATTATTGATGAGCATGTAAGAGTATGAGTAATGTGGAATTGATATGCTTACGGTGTTGGTAAGAATGAGGCTCTTGTTGTTGAGCATGAATTGGTATGTGATAATGATGTGTATGTTCATGGTGATTGATGAACTTGAATGTTGATTGGAAATTGAGGTATGGATCACTACAAGAAAAAGGCGTATTTGTAACAAAAAATATTGTTACAAAACGTCGATATTTTGACACAAAAGTTTTTTGTAACAAAAAAAGGATCCATTGCAGTAAGTCCCGTTACAAAAAGTTTTTGTGACGAAAAATGGAACTGTTACAATTCAATACCATATTTTGTAACAATTTTTTCTGATACAAAAAATCAAAAGCCGTTACAAAACTGGTAACAAATTTTGATCTTGAAGGTATTTTTCGTGACAGTAAATTTTTTTCCTATCAAAAAAATTTGTTACAAAATGTAACATAATTTGGTAACATTTTTTTTCTTCAGTTATGAAAGCGAATAAGTTATTTTGTAACAACTTTATTTTTATTACAAATTACGTGCATAATTTAGTAAATTAGTTTTTAAATTAACTAATATAATAACGCTTTTAATAAGCTAGTTTACATCTATTTAATATGCAAAAACATACATAAGTCAAACAAGATCCTTCTAGCTAAAATTGTCTTGAAACAAAATAACATTAGCTAGTGAGTACATGGATTAGTTCAACCAAAACATAAAAGTTCTAACATAGATTAGTGTCTCTATGCATCAAAACATTCTTGAGCCCTCAAGGTTGCATATGGTCACCCTTTCAGCACTCCTGTAAATAAGAAAAACCGAAACCAAAAAGTTAGAAACAAGATATAACACTATCTATAATTTTTCCACTAAGTTTTATCCAAACTGTTTATAAAAAATTTGGCAGAACCTCCCCTAAAATTTGGATATTTCCACCGTTCACGGTTCCAACAAACACAACCAATATGCAACTTATGTCTCAGCCATACCCAACCAAATTTATCAAAGCAATCAATAGGACATTTGTCATTTTTCAACCATGACACAAGTAAAATGTGATAAAGAGATCGATATACAAATTAAAGTATACTAATATAAAATGAGAATCATCTACAAAAATATATTAAAAACATAAGCAACTTTAGGAGTACCTTTAGGGTCTAGTTTGTTTCATTGTCAAAGCGCGCTATGAGAGAGTTGACAACAGCTTGTTGAGCTTCCAATTGAGCTTTCATTTGAGCTAATTCTTCCTCTTGCCGTGTTCGTTGCTCTTCAAGTTTTTCTTTGAGCACATCTATTTCCTTTGTTAGCTCCTCACGGTCTTGCATTGCCTCTTGAAGTTGTGCTTGAATCCTTAACTTAGACTTTGAAGCCTTTATGCCATAACTTGCACCACTTTTGTCACCTCTCACAATTAGAAAAGCTTCATTTGGAGTGAGAGGATTTTCCAAATCATAGGAGTCATCAAGCATAGTGCTAATGTCATCCTACACAATCCAATTTGTAATTTGAAAATGGGGATAATATTTAACTTCCATGCAACAAAAAGAGGAAAAGCTTAAGAATGTTACATCAATTTGTTTAGCTTTTTCATTCACCCATTCTCCATTACTCTTTTGATGAGTAATTTGCCATAATTCTTGAATGCCAGGCTCGACACCGGTTCTAGGATGGCGCTGCAAATTTTTTGGAAGTGTAAAATATAGCATGTACTTAAGTGCAAACATGACATAGCAAAAAATAGAAGACCAAATTAAAACTTTAAGACTATTTACCCGATCACGTCTAACAACTTGAAATGTCCTTCGACCAACAATATGGGGTACAACATGATACTTTCTATTATCTTTGTTTCTTAAACTTTTTTCCTATAGAAGACCAAACTCACAAAAGACAAAAGGAGGTCAGCTATAATAATTTGCATTGACCTAAAATAGCAAAACAACATAAAAAAAACCTCAATGGTTGTCACAATGAAACTTTTAAACCTGAAAAGAAGGACTTCCAAAGTAGGACACCAAAGTCTCCCATGTCTCCGGTAGAACATTGTTTGGTGGATTTTGAAGGCGCTCCTCATCAGTTTGATACAACTCATAGTGCTCACGCAATCTTGAGCACCAACTTCGATAACATATGTTAGCCTTAGCTAAAATCATATTGCACATTACTTGTGTATCAGCTATATCAAACTTTTCCTACAAATGATTTGTCAAAGTTAGTTAGCAGAAATAACTTCTATAATAAACTGAATAACAGAAAATATAAATATCTATTACCAAAACGATGTCGCATATTTTTTGCTTGACATCATCTCCAACTTGGCTCCATTTCTCCATTTCTCTACATCCAAAGGAGCATTTTGTCTTGTAACGATACCCACTTCAGATGCAAACAGATCAGCATAGATGCCATTAGGAGCTCTTTAACTACTTTAAAGGCAATCACCATTCCTATACAAAAAGTGGATAAATGATATTCACAATCCTATACAAAAAATGGATAATTTAGCAATTGCAAATATCTTGTATTCCCCAAAATAAAAATACTAAGAAGTCAATCACTATCATTTGAATCTTCTTCTTCTTCTTCTTCTTCTTCTTCTTCTTCTTCTTCTCCTTCTCCTTCTCCTTCTCCTTCTCCTCCTTCTCCTTCTCATTCTCCTTCTCCTTCTCCTTCTCCTTCTCCTTCTTCTTCTTCTATACACTTAGGCACGTCCACACTTGATCCCTCTATGTCACCTCTACCCAATTCCATCAACAAATTGATATCACCTGAAGATGGTACTTGATTAAAGCTTCCCATTTCAGCTTGTTGGTATGCCTCTTCTGGCATGATATCTTGCTCAGGCACATCATATGTATTGCGAGGCTTAACTCGGACCACAGTACACCAATTAGGCCTTTTAATTGCCTTTACATAGTATACTTGCTCAGCTTGACATGCTAAAATGAAAGGCTCATCCTTATATCTAACACATGTGACATCCACATTTATGAATGGATAGAAGGATGTAAAGAGTGAAAACAAAAAGCGGGGCATGACATAACATAGCATCACAGCGGCTATCACTTTCAAAATCACCAAAAAAAGTGCAAACAATAGAATCAAAATAATAAAACCCAGAAACAAAAAATAGAACAAACATATCAACTCTCCAAATAACCTAAAAATCAAATAATCAACCATGTTACACACCAATACTTTCAACCACAACAACATCAGCATAATCAACTAACAATATTTTCAACCACAATAACAGCAGAATCAAGATTCAATATTTCAGCTAAGATTATCAACTAACAGCATATTTAACAATACTCAAATAAACTGAAGTTACCTTTAGCAGAAACGTAATAGGACCAAACCCGACCAGTAGGAGAAGAAGGACAACCAAATCAGACCAGCAGAGGCAAAGGACAACGCCGGATGAGCAGAGTAGCATAAACTATCCTAGATTAATGCAATGTAAAATACACAAAATTATTAATAGAATTTAAACAATATCTCTATGTTACTAAGGATCAAATAGTTACCTACTTTACTCAATTCACAAACACAAAAGTATAAAAAAAATATTTGAACAGCATAAAAAGAAAGCATAAGCTAATAACACTAATATAGTCAAACAGATATAAAAACTAATATTTTTAGTCACAACATCAGCAGAATCAAGGTTCAATACTACTTTTAACTGGACTTACCTTCAGCAGAGGAGACGAGCAGAGCAGACCGCCAGCAGACCAACGAAACACGGCTGAACCAGAAGAAATTGAAGACTGCAACACAACACCAGAAGAAGACCCTTTTTTAAAAATTCATCATTTCACTATCAAGCTAGAAGATAAACCTTTTAGTGCTAATAGAGGTTTCTTCTGCTTTATTATGTAACTCAGGTTTTCTAACTTTAGTATACAACCCTCAAGAAAGGAAAAAGAACAAACAGAACAACATATTAAATCATTTATTTTTACATAATTAGCATCAATTTTCTCTTCTAAACCTACAATAAAACAGCAAGAATTACGTCTACAAAATTAATTTACAACAACTACATATTAGAAAAAATCATCACCTCTAGACTGAAGAATGGCAGAAGCAGATCCAAGTTCAGTTCTCAGCGACGGGTTGGGGCCGTTCCACCGTCAAAGACGCAGGCCACCGGCGAGGAGATGTGACCGCACGATCAGAGCTTCGGCACGAGCAGAGCTTCGGCAGGAACAGTGCACATCCAGCAGAGGACTCACCCACCAAGACGACCACAGATACGGTGGTAGCAGAAACAGAAGAGGCTAGACGCAAAGGCAGAGAAGGCGGAAGGCAGCGGAGCCAAGACGGCCACGCCGACAGAGACGGAGGTGAGGAGTGGCACCCACGAACCAGATTCGACCAGCGACTTGAGGACCACGACGCAGCCGGAGACGTCTCCGAGGGGCTACACCGGTGACTCTTTCTCCCGCAAGCAGCTCCTTTTTCCCTCGCAGATAGGGTTTGTTGACGGCGCCATGGGTTGAGAGTTACTGAGTGTGAGGCTTCGAGTGAGGTGGGGGAATGGGGGAACCTTAGGATTTTTTTACCATTTTACATTCACTAGCTATTATTAGCCCTTGGTTTTTTTAACATTGCATTTAGTTTTTTACATTTTCTTGGAATATTTTTAACTCTTTGTTATTTATATTTCAAAATAAAATGTATTATTACAAAATATCTGGATGTTTTGTAACAACTTGCAATGTTGTTACAAAACATACTTTTTTTGTAACAATCAGCAACTATTAATACAAAAAAAAGGGTTTTTTGTAACAATTTTTAATTTGATACAAAATTTTTGTTACAAATGTTCCATTTTCTTGTAGTGCCGGAATGTAGATTATATATTGAATTATTGAATTGAGATTTGGTTAAATGTGGAAGAATTGGTGGGTTGATGATTAAATGAGGGTTTGGTGGTGAGTGATGTTAGAAGGATGAGTTTTGGTTGGTTTTGAATGAGTTTGGAAGTGTATGTTTTAAAATTTGGGAGTTTATGAGTTTTGGTAAAAGTGGAATCTTGATGAACTTCAACGGATCATATCTTGAGCTATTATTTTTGGAATTTGATGATTTTTATGTCAAATGAAAGATAATTTCATAAGCTTTAAAATGGTTTAAATTTGGTGGACATCAGAATTTTGTGGAAGGATATATGATCGTTGGAAGTTTGGGTCAAAAATCTGAATTCTGCAACTTCTGTAGAATTTGTGATTTCTGGATTGTGTGCGCACGCACAGTCCGGTGCGCATGCACGCACACCCCGTGGAATTTTAAACCTGTGCGCACGCACAGCCTTGTGTATACGTACACACGGGGACAGGGCTATTGATGGGAGCGCTAGCACGCCCTGTGTGCACACTCCACCAACGAAGGATTGCAATCTGTGCGTACGCACAGACTTGTGCGCACGCACATGTTGGGAATGCCATTCTTTTGATGGCGCTAGCACACCTTGTGCGCCACTCAACAATGGGAATTTTACTTTCTGTGTGTACACACAACCCTGTGTGCACGCACACTTTCTTAAAACATTTCTGGGCGTGCGCACGCACACTCTTGTGCGTAGGCACGCGACCCTGTTCTTTTCTAAGGCTTTTATTTTCAAGTCTTTTACATTCCCAACAAGCTTGTAACCTTCCGAGATGTTGTTTCACACTTATAAACCCTCATTTTCAACCTTTAAATCTTGGATCAATGTAAGATGCATAGTGAATGAGAGGAAGCTAGGGAAGGGGGTAACTTGTGGATGAAGAAAGGGGATATTATGATGAGTTATGATTAGTAAAGATGATATGAGATATTGAGGAGGACAGTGGAGTGCGGTGTATGATATGAGCCGAATGGCTGAGTATGATATGAGCCAAATGGCTATGTGTGATGATGGTTTATGGCTGATAATGAATTATGATTTTTAAGCCGGATGGCTGAGATAAATGTTAATGTATGGCTGAGAATAAATGCATATATGCTGAACTGAATTATCGATATTGTGATAGTTGCACTCCACCTATCTGAGATACGAGTTTCCCTGGGTGAAAGAAGTGGCTAGCCACCACGTGCTCCAGGTAGAGACTCGATACTCTGCTGACCCTATGTCGTAAGTGTGGCCGGACACTGTGAAAGTTCCGAATGGCTCGCCCCTGTAAATATATACCAGTGAGGGTGTTGGATGTAAATTTTGTTTATGTTGTGGATAACTCGAGTTGGGAATGCACGACAGAGGTACAGTCCAATGGTTAGCTACCAGGACTTGTAGGGTTGGCTTTATAACCGACAGATGAGACTCATCAGGCACTAGGACAGGCATGCATCATATGCATTATATGTGATTTGTTTGGAATGCCTAATTGTCTGCATAATTACTTGCTAACTGTCTAACTGCCATATCTGCTTCCCACTTGTGCATTTCTTGTGTGATATACTTGTGTTTGCATATCTTTACTGTTGGCGGTTGGGAGGTTCGAAGGACTTGGAAAGGGGATATTTAGTTAGATTGAATATCCTTAAATTAGTTGCCTACTTTTCACTTTCTCATGGTTTAGTTACATTTATACGCTTTGATTAAAACTGGAAGTCCTAGGATTGCCTTCGGCTTTCTCAGGACATTACATGTTAGATATTTGGGCACTGTTACCATGCTGAGAACCTCTGGTTCTCACCCATGCGGATTTTGTGGTTTTCAGATGCAGGACGTGAGGCTCCTCGCTGAGGCATGCTGGAGACTTCTATTTTGGCAAAGATCCTTAGCTCTCGGATTTTTATTTTGATTTATTGATTAATCCATATTTGATGATAAATTTTGGATTGATTTGAGTGGATTTCATCATATAAACCCACATTTATTCACCTATATAGCATACTTTTGTGTTTTCTCTCTAGGTTGAGCTTAATTGTGAAAACATGTGTTTTTGTGCTTAAATTGAGCAAATTAATCCCACTTTTATTATTTTCGATGCCGTGATATGTTTGTTGAGTGATTTCAAGTCCTAGAGGCAAGAATGGTTTGGTAGAAGTGGAAGAAAGCGTGCAAAAAGGGAGAAAACATGAAGAAAACAAAGGAGAAGCACACTATTTTATGGTTTATCTTATGCTCAATTAGGTGATTTTTATCAACTCTTGACCCACTTATTCATACTATTTGCATGGTTTTACAATTCCTTCCCAGAATTTGTGCTATGATTGAAAGCATGCTTCTTTGATCTTATATTTGCTAATATTAATCCTCTCTTATTAAAATTTGAAGCCTTGATATGTGTGTTAAGTAATTTCAGGGATTACAGGGCAGGAATGACTCAGAGGATGGAAAAGAAGCATGCAAAAGTGGAAGGAATACAAGAAGTTGAAGAAGTTGCTAAGCTGTCCAGCCTGACCTCTTTGCACTCAAATGGTCATAACTTGAGCTACAGAGGTCCAAATGAGATGGTTCTAGTTGCGTTGGAAAGCTAACGTCCGGGGCTTCGCAAAAATATATAATTTGGCATATCTGCCCTGATGCCAGGTGACGCGAACGCGTGGATCATGCGGACGTGTGACCTGGCAGAAACGCAATCCACGCAAACGCGTGCACGATGCTTCCGCGTCACTTTCCCGCGACCTGTACGTACCAGAATATGCTGGGGGCGATTTCTGGGCTGTTTTTGACCCAGTTTTTGGCCCGGAAAATACAGATTAGAGGCTATAAAGTGGGAAAATGCATCCATTCATAATCATCAACTCATAATTCACTTTTCATAATTTTAGATGTAGTTTTTAGAGAGAGAGGTTCTCTCCTCTCTCTTAGGATTTAGGATTAGGAATCCTCTTAAAGGAATTAGGATTTCTTATTATTTCAACTTATTATTTCAACTTCCTCTCAGGTTCAATGTCCTTTTTATTTAATTTATCAATTTAGCTTATGAACTCTTTATGTTTGGATTAATTTCCTTTTATTAATGCAATTGAGGTATTTCAGATTTATGATTCTTATTTAGCTTTTTTATATTCTTGGCTTTAATTGATTAACTGGAAGCTCTTGAGTTATCAACTATCCGTGATTGGTTGTTATGTCGGCTAAATTGACTGGTATTCCACTAACTCTAGTCTTTCCTTAGAAGTTGGCTAAGACTTGGGAATCTAACTAATTAGTTCACTTGACTTTCCCTTGCTTTCATGAGGGTTAACTAAGTGGGATTAACTTCCATTCTTATAGGAGTAACTAGGATAGGACTTCTGAATTTTCATACCTTGCCAAGAGTTTATTTTACAGTTATTTATTTATTTTATTTGTCATTTAAATTACTTGTTCCTTACCTTTAAAACCCCCAATTTACAAAACTCATAACCATTAATAAGAACATACCTCCCTGCAGTTCCTTGAGAAGACGACCCGAGATTTAAATACTTCAGTTATCAACTTAAAAAAAAGGGTTTGTTACTTGTGACAACCAAAACTTTTGTAAGAAAGGTCGATTGTTCGGTTTAGAAACTATACTTGCAATGGGAATTTATTCTGAATTCTAAACCGTCAATCTTCAGTTCTTAAAAATGGCGCCGTTGCCGGAAAATTGCAAACGTGTGCCTTATTATTGGTTATTGTAAATATTTGCTTTTTGCTTGTTTATTTGTTTTTATTTTTTTATTTTTGCTTTTTCATAAATTAAGAGGTTATTGGTTTTTATTTAGTTATTAAAAATTTTTCAAAAATTTGTTCTTCGTGTTCATCTTGACCTTCAAGTTGTTCTTAGTTGTTCTCTTCGTTTTGATCTAAAAATTTTAAGTTTGGTGTGATTTTATTGTTTTTCTCTTTCCTCATTTAATTTAAAAATATCTTTTCTCTTTATTTTTATTGAATTTTCGAAATTTCCAAAAAAAAAAATTCAGATTTTGATTTTAAAATTTTTATCTTATCTTATCTTAGTTTTAAATTTCAAAATTTAATTTTTTTTTCAACAAAAAAAATCTTTTTCAAAATCTTATCTTATCTTATTTCAAAATCAAATTTCAAATTTCAATATTTAAATTTCAAAATTCAAAATCCAAATTTAAAATTTCAAATTTAAAATTTTAAAAATCAAACCTTTACAAAATTTAAATCTTTTTCAAATTTTTATCTTATATAGTTGACTTTTTTAAAATTCAAATTTCAAATTTCAAAATCTAAAATTCAAATTTTAAAATTTAATTTTCAAATTCAAAATTTAAACTTCAATAACCTTTTAATTTAAATTTGTTTTTATTTTCGTTTTTATATTTTATTTGCTATTATGAGTTCTCACCCCCTTCGCTTTGAGTTTGGTCCCAATGCTGTTGCAAGGAATGAAAATTATAACAGGAACATGCATCAAGGTCAAAACAATCAGAGATGGAAGGAGCCACGAGGATCTGATCAACCCTTTCGGCAACATCACCTTCCAAGATACCATGGACAACGACCATCCTACAATGTATGCCAAGACAATAGATATGGTGGACCACCTTGTAGTTACCAGCAAGCTCCATCATATGCCAATGAACCACCTCCTCAAAATAGCTTTGGACCACTATACTCACAAGCCCCTTTCCGCCATTCACCTCCATATGACCCTAACCCATATCCACCATACCAACCACCTTATGAGCCAAATGAACCCTCCTATCCACCCCAAACCTCCTTGGAGAAAGCACTTACCGATCTAAACTCTACTATACAAGCTCTCATCACCCAAATCGGACCACCAAATACCTTGAACAATCAACCCTCAAGTTCTAGTGCACTTCCTTTTCAACCACAGAATGATCTCTCCATCCCATTACCACCATCCATGGAAGAGCACCCACATCCATCAATCCAAGAGTAACATGATCCCAATGATGCTATTAACATGAAATTAGAGAGAAGGGATCATCTTCGCGAATCCATACTTCATAAGGAACTAGAGGAGGCCCTAAAGTAAAGGTAGTAAAGACCCTTGAAGAGGAAGAAGTGGTTGAAGACTTGGGAGATGCTGAACCTCCATGGGAAAGTTAAGACATAGAGCCACCTTCCAAGACGGTTGCATTTGATGTTGAGGAGGGTGTACAACCTCCAAGGCATGTCATGGTTAAGGACTTGGAAGAGGTCGATCAAGAGATGGAGATTCAAGAAGAAGAAGCACAACCTCCCATGCCCTTGGAAAGCAGTGAAGAGGAGATTGAATTGGAAGAAAGCTACCAAGAGGAAGAGGTTGAAATTGAAGAAGCTTACAAGGAGGTGGAAGTTGTTAGAGAAGAGCTCAAGGGAGTGGAGCTTGCAAGTTCATTAGAAACACCTCTCCCAAGGCCATTACCGTCCAACACAACATTTAAATGGGTAAAATTCTTATCCTTGACCTTTACCTTCCTACTTGAATATGGGCTACTGGAGACGGTTGGTCAACTTAGAGCTCTTCGTGGCATTAAGAGTAAGAAGAAGATGGTCAGTGGTAAGAGTTGTCCTGCAAGGTTCATTATAGTTGGAAGCTTTAAGTTTAAACGCAAAGGTTGGTGTAGAGCTCAATTGAATGGGTCTGGAAAGTTGTTTGGACGCTTCAGTCAGAATTCTAAGGCTGAACCACCCGGATAGAATCATGATAATCAACTTGAAGACGGGTGTAGGAACAAGATTTGGGATCTAGGAATATATGAGGATCAATTTTGGGAGCTCAAAGCTTGTGAAGAACTCCATTAAAGCTTGAGGAATTTACTTGGTATTGATAGAGCTTATTGGAAGTCCAAGCATTGGTGGAAGTTTCAAGACGAGTTCAAGCACAAGCCACCATAACAGGGAGCTCACCAAATGTCCAACTTAAGGACTTTAACTAAAAGTGCTAGGTGGAAGACAACCCACCATGGTATGATCGTTCATTTTCTTCCATTTTGATTTTATTTCGTTTTGTTTGTTTTTTAGTTTTGTTTTATTTTATTGAACCTGAAATTATTCATAACATCTGCATCAGCATCTGCATACTGCATTCTGCATTTTGCATAAAAAAAATCGCACGCGACGCGACAGCGTCGCCGACGCATCCGCGCCATATGTGCGTTGGGAAGAAAACAAGATTGAATAGAGAGTCACGCGAAAGCGTGGCTAGAGGCGTGCCTGTGGCACAAATTGACCCACGCGACCGCGTCACTGACGCGACCGCGTCATTTGCAAAAAATGCCTCTCACACATCCGCGTCAACCACGCGATCGCGTCACCCAAAAATTTGGCAAAACAGAGTTTCGAACAGAGAGTTGTGCGAGCGCGAAGCTGCCCTTGTGCCAGTAGCACAGAACGAGTCACGCGTCCGCATGACCGACGCGTCCGCGTCGATTCATAGAAGCGTTATCCGCGCGAACGCGTGAACCACGCGTCCGCGTCGCCTGCGCCCCACAACTTATCCAGATCAGCGCCAAAAATCTTATCTTTTCTTCCCCAATCCTAATTTTTCCTCCCTCCTTTCTTACTTACTTCTTCATCTCTTTAACTTCTCTTCCCTCTTCATTTCTATTCTATTTTATTTAATTTATTTGTATACTTTCATCCATTGTATTTTAATTTTGGGTATATTTTTATTTTCTTTTCTAAAAATTTTAATTTTTTTCATTGGTGTTAAAATTTTCTCATTCAACTGTTACATCTTTTTGAATTATTCTGGTGCTTCATGACTTGTTTTATTCTGGTTAGGTAATATTATTTAAATCAATGCCAATCTTTTATACCTGTATTAATTTTGCATTGACATGAATTTACCTTACCTCTCCTTATCCACACTCTCCCTCATTGTTGCAAAATTTTGCACCACTAGTATGCCATGTGCTTCTATTGTGTTCTCACTTGCATGTTGTAGCTATCATGTTATTGAGACCCTCATTATTTGGCATTAACCAACCCATATTTTATTTGTTTTTTTATCTTTGTTTTGGGTTACTTTTCTTCCCTTTTTCCTTCAGGATGGCCACCAGGAAGAGAACCGGAAGACGTTTACATGGGAGAGACAAACAAGTTCCTACGCACATTCCTTGATGAGAAAAACCTCAGTTGAAGCAACCCGTCCACTTGCACATCTTAGCATGCACCGAGGACGGTGCAATCTTTAAGTGTGGGGAGGTCGATACCAATCTACATGGGTTAGTTATTTTCTTCTCAACACCAATATTTTATTTTCTTTGTTAATTGCTGCATTTGCATATTTAATTGCATGTTTGTTTGATTTTATGCATTTAGTTACCACTTGGTTGAAGTAATATTTTCTTTTTCAAGAAATTTTTATAGTATTTCACTAATTTAAATTAAAAACTTTTCTATTAAAACTTGTTTGAAGTTGTATTTGGAACATAGTTTAAAAAGCTAAGAACACACAACCTGTGAGATTTTGAGCTTATTTATATGGTTACTTTATTTAACCATAAATTTTTATTCTTGTGTGTTTTCTTCTCTATAATTGCAATCTTTGCTTTGTTCCATTCTATATGTCCATTATTTAGTGTATTTACATGCTTGCATATGATTGATGCCATTATTTGTTATTAGCTCACTTATCCCAAATAAGCCTACCTTTTACATCACCCTTGTTAGCCACCTTGAGCCTTTTACCCCATTTATTCTGTTCTATAACCACATCACTAGTCTTAAGCAGAAAAATAATTAAATACCCCAATTGAATCTTTGGTTAGCTTAAGATAGAGATTGTGTAACAATTAAGTGTGGGCTAAGTTTAATAATGAAAGATCAATGCACATGTGATAAATTAAAAAAAGAAAAGTTGATACATGAGCATGTGATGCAAAAATGGGAATTTTGGGTAGCTAGGCATGAATTAGAATTATATAGAGTATATGTATGTTAGGTGAAAGTTTAGGTTAATTAAAGATTCAATTTATAGCTCACTTAGCCATATATATATATACCCTCACCCTTACCTTAGCCCCATTACAACCTTGAAAAGACCTCATGATGTTTGCATTGGTATATTAAATTTTTGTTGATTGGTTAGATGAAGAACAAAGTTTAGAAAGCATGACTAGAGAAGAGTAGAGTGATTAACCCTAGACACTTGAGAGTTAGAGTGATATACACTACCAGTAAGGGTTCAGTGCTTAATTCTATGTTCCCTGCTTTCATGAGCTATCTTCTTACAAGTTTACCTGCTTTTTATTGTATGATTTGAATTAGTAAAATCTGATTTATATTTGTCTTGAAGAACTTATTCACTTTTAACCAAGTAGGTAGAAATATTTTGCATGTAGTTGCATTCACATAGATAGGTTGCATTGCATACTCTCTATCATTCCTCTTCACTCCTTTATAGCTTCTCTTGAGCTTAGCAAGAGGACATGCTAATGTTTAAGTGTGGGGAGGTTGATAAACCACTATTTTAAGGTTTATCTTATGCTCAATTGAGTGGTTTTTATCAACTCTTGACCCACTTATTCATACTATTTGCATGGTTTTACAATTCCTTCCCAGAATTTGTGCTACGATTGAAAACATGCTTCTTTGATCTTATATTTGCTAATATTAATCCTTTCTTATTACCATTCGATGCCTTGATATGTGTGTTAAGTGATTTCAGGGATTACAGGGCAGGAATGACTCAGAGGATGGAAAGGAAGCATGCAAAAGTGGAAGGAATACAAGAAGTTGAAGAAGTTGCTAAGCTGTCCAGCCTGACCTCTTCGCACTCAAACGGTCATAACTTGAGCTACAGAGGTCCAAATGAGATGGTTCTAGTTGCGTTGGAAAGCTAACGTCCAGAGCTTCGCAACGATATATAATTTTCCATAGCTTCCTTGACGCCAGGTGACACGAACGCGTGGATCACGCGGACGCGTGACCTGGCAGAAACGCAATCCACGCAAACGCGTGGACGACGCTTCCGCGTCACTTTTCCGCGACCTGTACGTACCAAAATATGATGGGGGCAATTTCTGGGCTATTTTTGACCCAGTTTTTGGCCTGGAAAATACAGATTAGAGGCTATAAAGTGGGAGAATGCATCTATTCATAATCATCAGCTCATAATTCACTTTTCATAATTTTAGATGTAGTTTTTAGAGAGAGAGGTTCTCTCCTCTCTCTTAGGATTTAGGATTAGGATTCCTCTTAAAGGAATTAGGATTTCTTATTATTTTAACTTATTATTTCAACTTCCTCTCAAGTTCAATGTCCTTTTTATTTATTTTATCAATTTAGCTTATGAACTCTTTATGTTTGGATTAATTTCCTTTTATTAATGCAATTGAGGTATTTCAGATTTATGATTCCTATTTAGTTTTTTTATGTTCTTGGCTTTAATTGATTAACTATAAGCTCTTGAGTTATCAACTATCCGTGATTGGTTGTTATGTCGGCTAAATTAATTGGTATTCCACTAATTCTAGTCTTTCCTTAGGAGTTGGCTAGGACTTGGGAATCTAACTAATTAGTTCACTTGACTTTCCCTTGCTTTCATGAGGGTTAACTAAGTGGGATTAACTTCCATTCTCATAGGAGTAACTAGGATTGGACTTCCAAATTTTCATACCTTGCCAAGAGTTTATTTTACAGTTATTTATTTATTTTATTTGTCATTTAAAATACTTGTTCCTTACCTTTAAAACCCCCAATTTACAAAACTCATAACCATTAATAAGAATATACCTCCCTGTAGTTCCTTGAGAAGATGACCCGAGGTTTAAATATTTCGATTACAACTTAAAAAAAGGGGTTTGTTACTTGTGACAACCAAAGCTTTTGTAAGAAAGGCCGATTGCTCGGTTTAGAAACTATACTTGCAACGGGAATTTATTCTGAATTCTAAACCGTCAATCTTCAGTTCTTCAGGTATCCACACCCTTATAAGGCATGCTTCGTTCCCTTCCCCAACTGATGTGGGACCTTACAATATCAAGGGGGCAACATCTCATATGAAGGCATTAGCTTGGAGAGCTCACTTGTAGGGTAGAAACTCATAGTAGGAGTAGGAATAGAGTAGTGTAGTTATAGGTTTTGCTCTCTTAGAGTTCAATTAGGGTTTTGTAGAATTTTACACTTCAAGCTTTGATTTTGGATTTGGCAATTTACATTGTAAGTATCCCTTTAATTGTCTTTATTACATTGCTTGTTCTACACTTTCTTATATTTTCATGTCTCTTGTCAACATTTACATAGTCTTGTAATTTTGGATTTCTAGTTGATGAATTTGATGTTTGATGGCTTTTATATGTTTGTTTGAGTTATCTTTATTGATTTTGATTATTTATGGTTCATAGCTTTCATTAATTTACCAATTTTGCCATGTTTTATGAATATGCATACTAGGTGTTTGATGAAATGTCAACCCTAGCTATGGGGTAATTTCCACCCCTTGGCTTGGGAAAAATGAGTGTATGGATTACTAGAGCCATAATGTCCAACATTTAGTGATAATTCTTGGGTTGTTAATTGTTTTTGTTCCCACTAACGCTAATTTGTTGCTAAGGTAATTAGCAAGCAAGCTAGGATTTGTGGGTTAAGAACACTTATGCTCATTTAACTTACTCTCCGATGTGAGGGTTGACTTAGTGAGATTAATCCATCACAATTATCATAGTTGTGGTTATGGCAAGGAAGGGATTCCATAACTCATCCCAAGTCAAGGTTTCATTTAACTTATTGCTTTATTAATTGCAATTTTGCCTTGTTCTTTTATCTCTTTATTTGTTTGCCTTCATCATTGAAAACAACCCCTTTGCTCTCTTACAACCAAAATTATATGCACTTGTTAGCACTAGTTCCTAGGGAGAACGACCCGGGAGTCTAAATACTATCGGTTTATATTTGCTTTGAATTGTGACAATCTTTAGGATAAAAATTTGATTATTGGCCAATTGTTGGTTCGGAGCTATACTTGCAACGAAAGATCTATTCGGGAAAAAAAATCCTAACCCACAATTGGTCATTGTCAAATTTTGGCGCCGTTGCCGGGGAGCTAGCGTCATGAGTGCTATATTTTGGTTGTTGTAAATATGTCCATAGTGTGAATAGATCCTTTTTGGGTTGTTTATTTACTTTTGTTGGTAATTAAGATTTTGTTTATTTTGTTAATTGATGTCTTTAGTTGTTATTTTCAATTTTCTCTATGAGTTATCACCCTCTTGGTTTGGAGTTTGGTTGTTATTATTTTGTTGGGCTTGATAACCTCAATTTTGGATTGCATCATGAGATTGGAGCATCAATTTTGGAAGGAGTCACCTCCTCTATATTACAATGAGCCATACCCTTCCCAATGCACATACCCAACCCAAGGATATGGTGGATTTTACTTTGATTATGCACCTCCACCACCATATGTCTATGACCCATACTCCCAACATAACCCTCAATCACCATATTTTCAAATACCATACCAATACCAACATCCACCTCCTTACACACCACTTCAAGATACCTACCAACATGAATCACCTCCCACATATACAACCTTTCTCCCAAACTATGAACCTTATTTTTCACCCCAAGGTGAAGCTTTCCCACCCTTGGCCTAAGACCATCAAGACTTTCAAGATTTTCTACAAGAGCAAGAAAGATTCTGAAGCACACAAGGGCAATTCATGGCTACCATGGCCGAAGCGGTGAATCGTTTGGTTCTACTACGCTCATCCGATCAAGGCACTCCTTTTGAAGAGTGTGAAGGAGCAATTGAAGGGTGTAGTGAAGAGGAGAGCATGGAGCCACAAGAGAAAGAAGAAGAGTTAGATCTTGAAGTGCAACAAGAGGAAGAAAGTGAAGTATTTCAATCGAAGGAGAGAAAGGGAGAATTGAGGGAAATTGATCAAAATGAGAATTCCATCATTGATAATTTTTTGTCCTCCTTGATCAATCCCCTTAATGATCCTAATGAGCCTCTTCCCATTGAGTTTGAGAGAGACATGGAGGTAGACTTCTCACAACCTCCTTGTTATGACTTGAGTGATGGGGAAGAAGAAGTTGGTGAGGAAGCAATTCCGGTCCAAGAATACATTGAATGGGTGGCAATTTCACCATTGAACTTCATTGGTCCCCGTCAATATGCTATCTTAGAGACGGACTATCAACTCAAGGTCCTTCTTGGGTTGGTACATGGTGGAAAAGGAAGTGTTGGTTGCAATTGGAATCCAAGGCTTATCAAGTGATTCAATTCAACATTTGGAGTTCAAGTGGTGTGTAGAGCACAATTGGGTGATTTTCGGAGAGTGTTGGGGTACTACAAGGGCCAATTAGGAGCTTATTCATCCGGCTTGAAGCATAAAGATCAACAAGAAGGTGACCGAATACCTAGAATATGGGATCCCGGAGGAGCCTCAAAGTGCAAGCTTGGATGGAGATTTAAGGAGGAGTGGAAACACAAGCCACCCTAGCTAGAGTCTCCTCAATAAGTCCAACTTAAGGACTATAAACCAAAGTGCTAGGTGGAAGACACCCCACCATGGTAACATTGTTCCTACCTTTTCTTTGTTATTAGTCTTGATTTCATGCATTTCTTTTTGTCTATCTTGATTAGCTTAGGATTAGCTTGATTTTGAGTTTAATAGATTAATTTTGTGTATGGATCATGATTTTATGGATTTTTGTATGATTTGGGGTTGATATGTTGATGTGCTAAGGCTTGGACCCTTAGTGTTGAAAGAAAAATTTTTGTGAAACAGGGCACCTTTGCGTGCGCACCACCCTGTGCGCGCGCACAAAATTGCACTTTCCACCATCTGTACAAGCGCACGCCTCCGTGTGCCCGCACACACCTTGCAGCGCACTCTGGGCACAGCGCCAGTAAGGCCTGTTCGTGGGCGCTGCCCTGTTTTCCTTGATCTATGCGTATGCACTGCTTTGTGCGTACGCACGCGTCTTCCTTTTCGCGCCATCTGTGCGGCCGCACCGCCGTATGCGTCCGCACGCCATGTTGCAGCCCCTCTGGTGGGAGTGCTGGCTCAGCCTGAGCGCCTGCACACCCAACCCTTTTCGCCCCTGTGCGTGCGCACGGAAAAGTGTGCGCACGCATACATGATCCTTGGATAAAAAAAAGTGTCCTGTGCGTGCGCACATGCTGGTGCGTACGCACACCTCTTACACCATCTTCTGTCCAGAGTGTTCGCACGACTTGTGCGGGCGCATACACCCCTTGTTTTACTTTTTTGTGCATACGTACACGTACCTGTGCGTGCGCACAGGTGCTGTTTTGGGCAACATTCCCATTCCATTGTAAATAAGCCCTAACGCACTTCCCACCCCATCCACCATCTCTTCTCTCCTTTTTACCTCATTTTTTACTGGTTTACTTAGTTTTCATTGCATTTCATTCTCATTTTACTAATTATATTAGTCTTAGTTTAGTTGTTTGTTAATTGAATAAGTTGAACGTGTTTACCTGTTATTTGATTGGGTTGCTTGTTGATTGAAATTCATGGATGCACTTATACTTTGTCTTAAATTACTATCACCTAATTGGATTTGCATATTTACATTTTGTTGCATATTAGGTGAAACTTTTATAAGTGCACATGGAATTTAGTAAATTGAATTGAGTTGCTTGTTCATCATGGATTGTAAATTAATATAATCACATCACAAGGTCCTTGTTTCTTGTTAATGCTTTGCATTTGTTTGAGTTGACTTAACGTGATTCTATCAAGTTTGTCACCTTTTTGTAACAAACACCTTAACCATGTGATTATCTGATTTTTTCTAAGGATGAATAAGTAATATTCTTTTCATCATTGCATTGGTTATTGTTTGTTGTGCTAATTTACATCACTTTTGCTCTTTCGCTTGCACAATTCCAATATCCAATATTTTCTAAATTCAACTCACTCTTGTTGCAATTGCTTAAGCTTGCCTGTGTTTAATTGATGCTCACCTCTTAGTTGCATCTTAGGCCATTTAATTGAGGAACTCATGCTTAAATTTTGATTGTGGAGATGCCATTTTAACCGGCCATCGTGTGTCTTCTAACCGCGCACATAATTGGAATACACACATGGCTAATCATTTTCATCATACCACACAACTATGCAAACTTCCTCAATTAGATGCTTATTTACTCTCTCCTTTACCTTTTTGTGCTACTTGCCTTATGACTCTTAAGTAAACTTTATTCATTCTTTTTGAGGATGAGACGTGAAGGCAAGGAGCCGGGAGAGGAGAAGGACACCATGGACGAAGATGTCGAGAATACATTGGACTTGGCGATTTTCACACAACCCAAGCCTCCGCATCCACCAACCGAAGGTGGAAGAACTTAGAGTCATTCTCCCCAGATCGTGTTCGTGCATGGAGGACTGTGCAATGCTTAAGTGTAGGGGAGGATTCGCCATTTTTGGGGAGTAAACTTACTTTTCCGAACACTTTGCACTTTATTTTTGTTTTTGTTTTCTTTTACTATGTTCTTGTAGATATTTGTAGTGTTTTTAACTGTTGCATTGCATTTTTCTCTAGTACATATATCTTAGCTTATGCATAGTTTATTTCTAGCTATTGCATGTTGCATCTTTTTTTTTTTTTGCATCTTTTTCTTAGTATATATTTTATAGATAGAAGTTGTGATTGGATGATGTGAATAGTATAGCACCTAGTTCAATTTTGTCCTAATTGTTCATGTTAGTTTTTGCATTGTTGAAAATTAGGAAGAGAACTAGAAAATTTTGAAAATTGCATCCATCACAACATCATACATACATATAGGAAATAACTTTTGGTGAAAAATAACAAGGATTTTCCAAGAATTTTGTTTTTAGGGCGTTCTATTGAATCGATTTGGAAAATTGTTTTAAACTTGCTTGAATAAATTTTTAGGAAAGATAGAAGAGGAAAGAACAAAATACCTTGTGAGTTTTTTGAGCTTTAATGAGTGGTTACACATTTTAACCACTAATTTTGTTCATTGTGTGCTATGCTCCTTCTATGATTGTAATCTTGGTTTTGCTTGATTCTTTATTTCTAATATTTGATGTTGTGATTGAATTTAGCATGATTGAGGCCATCTTTGAATTAAACTCACTCACCCATATGGACCTACCCTTGCACCTACCTTTGTTAACCCTTTTGAGCCTCTTAATCCCCTTTGTTCAAATTATAACCACATCAAAAGCCTAAGCGCAAAACCATGGAATGACCTTGAATTGCATCTTTGATTAGCTTAGGATGAGGTGTGTGTGTCGTTTAAGTGTGGGGGAAATTTTGGGAAGCATTGGTAGAGAAACATTTTATTTTGGGTAATTATTGAGAATTTGGAAAAAAATGGGTGCACATTCATGTTTCAATTTGCTTTAACTGTATGCTTTTGTCATAGAAAAAGAAAAAAAAAGAAGTAGAAAAGAAAAAAATGTAAAAAAAAATTAAATAAATAAAAGGGGACAAAGGTCTCCCCAAAAAGGAAAAAGAAAATGTAATGAATGAATAAGAAATGCATATGTGGACTTGGATGAAAAAGATGCATGAATGTGTATAAAAAGGGAATAGGAAGTTAGGTTGCATAATTTATAATTTGGTTGATATAGGTTGAGTGGACATTTGAGCTAATCAAAGATTCAATTCCCTAGTTCACTTAGCCATATTTATCCTACCTTAACCCTAACCCCATTACAACCCTCTAAAGACCTCATGATACTTGCACTCACACATCACATGTTTGTTGATTGTTAGATGAAAAGCAAATCATTGAAAGCATGATTAGGAGGAGACTTGAGTGATTAAACCCTAAAACACCGAGCGTTAAGAGTGTATACACACCTAGTGAGGGTTTGATCACTCAACTCTATGTTTCCATACTTCTTATCATGCATTCTTGAAAGTTGCTTCATTTTGAAACTTGAATCAATTCTCTAGATTTTGCTTGCATTGAGCTAATTTATTGCTTTGCCCTAGATGTTTATACTCTTGCTTGGAAACTTGATTGTTTGTTCTCACCAAATCAATAGGAAATTATATATATATATATATATNCTTGTCCTTTTATCCTTCTCTTTTGTATGTGTTTAGCATGAGGACATGCTATTATCTAAGTGTGGGGGAATTGATGAATTCATATTTGATGATAAATTTTGGATTGATTTGAGTGGATTTCATCATATAAACCCACATTTATTCACCTATATAGCATACTTTTGTGTTTTCTCTCTAGGTTGAGCTTAATTGTGAAAACATGCATTTTTGTGCTTAAATTGAGCAAATTAATCCCACTTTTATTCTATTCAATGCCATGATATATTTTTTGAGTGATTTCAGGTCCTAGAGGCAAGAATGGTTTGGTAGAAGTGGAAGAAGGCATGCAAAAAGGGAGAAAACATAAAGAAAATAAAGGAGAAGCACACAGCCATGCGTGCGTGCGCACAACCCTCTGTGCATACGCACAAGTGGAAATTCGGCGAAGTGTGCAGACGCACAAGGTGGACGCACACGCCTGTACGTCCGCACAGGTACCAATGCGTGCCTTCACTAAAAATGCACGTGCACTCGCGATTTTGTGACTTTCTTAGCCCATTTTTGAAGGCTTGAGACTGAAATCAAAGGCTATATCAAGGGGGCAACATCTCATATGAAGGCATTAGCTTGGAGAGCTCACTTGTAGGGTGGAAACTCATAGTAGGAGTAGGAGTAGAGTAGTGTAGTTATAGGTTTTGCTCTCTTAGGGTTTAATTAGGGTTTTGTAGAATTTTACACTTCAAGCTTTGATTTTGGATTTGGCAATTTACATTGTAAGTATCCCTTTAATTGTCTCTTTTATTACATTGCTTGTTCTACACTTTCTTATATTTTCATGTCTCTTGTCAACATTTTCATAGTCTTGCTATTTTGGATTTCTAGTTGATCAATTTGATGTTTGATTGCTTTTATATGTTTGTTTGAGTTGTCTTTGTTGATTTTGATCATTTATGGTTCATAGCTTTCATTAATTTACCAATTTTACCATGTTTTGTGAATATGCATACTAGATGTTTGATGAAATATCAACCCTAGCTATGGGGTAATTTCCACCCCTTGGCTTGGGGAAAATGAGTGTATGGATTACTAGAGCCATAATGTCCAATATTTAGTGATAATTCTTGGGTTGTTAATTGTTCTTGTTCCCACTAATGCTAATTTGTTGCTAAGGTAATTAGCAAGCAAGCTAGGATTTGTGGGTTAAGAACACTTATGATCATTTAACTTACTCTCCGATGTGAGGGTTGACTTAGTGAGATTAATCCATCACAATTATCATAGTTGTGGTTATGGCAAGGAAGGGATTCCATAACTCATCCCAAGTCAAGGTTTCATTTATGTTTTAAACCACTTTTCCATCAATTTTGAGTCTTGTTTATATTTCATACATAGTTCTTTAGTTCTTTTATTGCATTATTAATTGCAATTTTGCCTTGTTCTTTTATCTCTTTATTTGTTTGCCTTCATCATTGAAAACACCCCTTTTGCTCTCTTACAACTGAAATTATATGCACTTGGTGGCACTAGTTCCTAGGGAGACCCAGGAGTCTAAATACTCTCGGTTTATATTTGCTTTGAATTGTGACAATCTTTAGGGTAAAATTTTGATTATTGGCCAATTGTTGGTTCGGAGCTATACTTGCAACAAAAGATCTATTCGGGAAAAAATTCTAACCCACAATTGGTCATTGTCATTTATGTATTTGGCTTAGATACTTATATTCTCCGATGTATATATATTTTGTATTAACTCCTTTTAGAGGTTATTTTGGAGAAACAGGTTTTGTATCTTGTGTTTTGGGCTTTATTTTGGGTAGTTCCTTTATATATGTATGTATACTTATATGCTCGGACCGATTATCTTCGCAAACCGAGTCCCGAGTCTTGATATCTGTACTTTGGCACTCTCTTGTATATCTCTCCGTATTAGGTTATTCTTCATCTGTTTCGTTTACGTCATCGATCGGAGTGTTGCACTTTTCGATTTATACGGTTGGGATTTACCCTTTTACTTCAAAGGCTCCTAGTTATAAATATTTTTCACACTACTATATATATACTAAATTTTATGTTTAGAGGTCCTAATACCTCGCCACCTCTGTTTTATGACTTAAGCATAAGGCTCTGTGTGGTAGGGTGTTATATTATGGTATCAGAGCAGTTCATTCCTGTAGAGCCTGAGGGACAAACTGACTATGCTTCTGTGCATTCTCTGTGTTTATGTTCATGTGCTATTAAGATATCTGGCTTATATAACTGGCATAAACGTTCATGAGCATGCATTTGCGACTTTGAAGCACTAGACTTCCGATATTAAGACTGATCAACTTGATATCGATTGTTTGGTGTGTATAGGAACCAGATGGCGCCTCGTCGACACAGTCGAGGCCGTGGGAGAGCACGTGCCAGTACTCAAGGGCCGAAAACCTATCCGAATGACCCGGTGAATTTCATGGTTGCATTACAGAACATGGCTGCTGTTATGCAGGCCACTGCTGAGGCACTCGGGCAGCAGATGAATAATAATCATAATAGGGGAAATGGCGATAACGGGACTCAAGGTCCGATGATGTTGGCGACCTTCTTAAAGGTTAATCCCCCAAAGTTTAAGGGAACTACCAATCCGACAGAAGCCAACACTTGGTTTCATGCCATGGAGCGAGCACTGCAAGCGCAGTTGGTGCCGGAAGAGCAGTGTGTCGAGTTTGCTACTTATCTGCTCACTGGGGAAGTGTCACATTGGTGGCAGGGAGCCCGACGACTCCTGCAGCAGGGTGATGACCCTATCACGTGGGATGCCTTCCAGGTGGAATTCTACAAGAAATACTTTCCAAATTCCACCAGGACGGCCAATGAACTGGAGTTACTGCTGCTAAAGCAAGGTGCTATGTCTGTATCTGAGTATACAGACAAGTTTGAGGAGCTATTCAGGTTTTTCCGCATATGTCAAGGAGCTTCGGGAGACTTCGACGAGTGGAAATGCATCAAGTATAAAGCAGGGCTCCGAAGCGACATCTTCAGCTCAGTAGGGCCTATGGAGATCAGGACTTTCTCTGAGTTGGTAAACATGAGCAGGGTTGCTGAAGAATGTGTGAAGAAGGCAGCTGCAGAGAGAGGAACCCATAGGGGACCATTCCCACCGAATCAAGGGAAGAGTTTTGCTCCTAGAGGTCTTCCTTTCAAGCGGGGAGGTTTCGTACCCCAGAGGGCTCAGGGACAGAATAACTTCAGAAGGCCTAACAACAACAATGTCCCGGGAAGAAGATTTGGAAAGCAACCTCTGAATGAGCAGGCTTGTGCTAGATGTAGGAGTTACCATCCTGTTGTTCCGTGCAAGGCCGGATGGGGATTGTGTTATTCATGTGGTAAGCCGGGGCATAAAGCCTCCAACTGTCTAGAAAAGCAGAGACAGGGTGCTGGGAGAGCACAGCAGCCTGGTCGGGTGTTTACCACTTCAGCTGTGGGTGCCGAGGGATCCGAGGCACTTATCGAGATAAATGCAAAATGGCTGGTCAAATTTTAAATGTCTTGTTTGATTCTGGAGCATCACATTCATTCATTGCATTTGAGAACACTAGTGAGTTAGGATTGAAGATTGTAGTTTTAGGTTATGACCTAAAGGTGTATAATGCCACCCATGAAGCCATGGTAACTAGGCTAGGATGTCCGCAAGTTTCGTTTAGGGTCAAACAGCATGATTTTGTACATGATTTGATTTGTTTGCCGATGACCAGTCTTGATCTTATCTTGGGGTTGGACTGGTTGTCTAAGAATCATGTCTTGTTGAACTGTTTTGAGAAATCATTGCACTTCATGCTAGAAGGATCTGAAGGGCCGGTAGTAGTGAATGGTTGTTACTTGAACTATGTGGTAGTAAATTGTTCAGGGCAAGAATGTCAAGGTGTTATGCTGTTAGCTGCGAGTGTGTCGGGTGAGGAACAAAATTTGGAGCAAATCCCAGTTGTTTGCAAATTTCCTGAAGTGTTTCTGGATGATATTGAGGAATTCCCTCCTGCCCGAGAGGTTTAATTTGTGATTGAGTTAGTACCTGGGATAGTGCCAATCATGATTGCCCCTTACCGAATGTCGCCTTTAGAAATGGCCGAACTTAAGACTCAATTGGAAGACTTAATGAGCAAGCACTTTATCCGCCCTAGTGTTTCTCCGTGGGGAGTGCCGATGTTATTGGCGAAGAAAAAAGACGGGAGTATGCGGCTTTTTGTGGATTATAGGCAACTGAACAAGGTCACAATAAAGAATAAGTATCCACTGCCGAGAATTGATGATCTCATGGATCAGTTACAAAGAACCGGGGTTTTCTCCAAGATTGATTTGTGATCCGGTTATCACCAGATAAGAGTGAGAGATGAGGACGTACCTAAGACCACTTTCAGGACTCGTTATGGTTATTACGAGTACACTGTAATGTCTTTTGGGTTGACAAATGCTCCTGCAGTGTTTATGGACTATATGAACAGAATCTTCCGCCCATTCTTGGATAAGTTTGTTGTTGTCTTCATTGATGACATACTGATTTATTCTAAGACCGAAGAAGAGCATGCCGAGCACTTGCGAACCGTGTTACAAATTCTGAAGGAGAGAAAATTGTACGCCAAGCTATCTAAATGTGAATTCTGGAAAGACGAGGTGATGTTTCTTGGCCATGTGGTGAGTAAACAGGGGATAGCAGTAGATCCTTTTAAGGTGGAAGCAGTAATGGAATGGGGAAGACCGACCTCACTAACTGAGATAAGGAGTTTTCTGGGCTTAGCTGGCTACTATCAAAGATTCATCGAAGGCTTCTCACAAATAGCCTTGCCATTGACCAAGTTAACTCGCAAAGACATGCCATTTGTTTGGAATTCTGAGTGTGAAGAGAGCTTTCAAGCGTTGAAGCAAAAGCTAACTACCGTGCCTGTGTTGGTGCTACCTGAGCCGAATGAACCATTTGAGGTGTATTGTGATGTCTCACAAAAGGGTCTGGGGTGCATGCTGATGCAGCACCGGAATGTGGTGGCTTATGCCTCACGACAGTTGAGACCTCACGAAGTTAATTACCCATCGCATAACTTGGAACTCGCTGTGGTTGTGTTTGCGCTAAAAGTGTGGAGGCATTACCTCTATGGAGTTAAGTTCCGCGTTTTCTCTGATCACAAGAGCTTGAAATACCTCTTTGATCAGAAAGAGCTTAATATGCGACAGAGGAAATGGATGGGTTACTGAAAGACTACGACTTTGAGTTAAATTACCATCCGGAAAAAGCAAACGTTGTGGCGGATGCGCTAAGTCGGAAGTCATTGTATGTTGCATGGATGATTCTTCGAGAAGAGGAGTTGTTCAAGGCATTCGAGAGCCTGAAGATCGGTGCTCAAGAAGTATCTGGAACTCTGTGTTTGAGTCAGTTACAAATCTCAAGTGATTTTAAATCTGAACTCCTAAAGGCTCATCAGAACGATGATGTGTTACCGAAGGTGTTGCCAGCTATTGAGCAAGTGAAGTAGTGGAGAGTGTCATGGGATCAAGATGGGCTATGGAGATTTAAGGGTAGGATCATTGTGCCAGATGTTGGGACTTTGCGACAAGATATCTTGAAGGAAGCACACAAAAGCAGATTTTCTATTCACCCTAGGAGTACTAAGATGTACAATGATCTAAAGGCTATCTTCTGGTGGCCTAGTATGAAGAATGATATAAAGGAATACATCTCAAAGTGCTTAAATTGTCAAAAGATGAAGATTGAACATCAGAGACCTTCCGGGACGTTGCAACCCTTGGAGGTTCCTCAATGAAAGTGGGAGAGCATTGCGATGGATTTTGTGTCGGGATTGCCGAGGACTAGAACCGGTTTCGATGCTGTCTGGGTGATTGTGGACCGGCTGATGAAGTCTGCTCACTTTCTGCCCATTCAGATGAACTATACTCTTGAGGATTTAGCGCGCCTGTATATAAAGGAGATTGTGAGACTTCATGGTGTGCCCACTACTATAATTTCTGACAGGGATTCCCGTTTCACTTCAAGGTTCTGGGGTGTATTTCAGAGAGCTTTTGGAACCCATTTGAGCTTAAGTACAGCTTACCATCCTCAAACAGATGATCAATCTGAGAAGACGATCCAAACCCTAGAAGATATGTTGAGGGCTTGTGTTTTGGATCAGCCGGCGAGCTGGGATCAATATATGCCGCTAGTGGAGTTTGCGTACAATAATAGCTACCATGCGAGCATCGGGATGGCTCCGTATGAGGCTCTGTATGGGAGGAAATGCCAATCTCCGCTATGCTGGTATGAAGCTGGGGAGAAAATTTTGTTAGGGCCTGAGATGATAGCCGAAACCACTGGACAAGATAAGAAAATCAGAGATAGGATGCTCACTGCTTAGCCTCAGAGCCGTCAGAAGAGTTACGCCGATCAGAAGCGGAAGCCCTTAGAGTTTGAAAAAGGAGACCATGCTTTTCTTAAGGTTACTCCAACAACGGGAGTAGGTAGAACGATTAAGACGAAGAAACTGAATCCTCGATACATCGATCCATTTCAGATTCTTGAGAGAGTTGGACCGGTGGCGTATTAGATGGCTCTACCGCCTCACCTCTCGAACCTGGACGACGTATTTCATGTGTCGCAGCTTTGGAAGTATACTCTTGATGCTAGCCATGTGTTACAACCTGAATCGGTTCAGTTAAAGGAAGATTTGACTCTGCCAGTGACTCCGGTCAGGATTGATGACACGAGTATTAAAAAGTTACACGAAAAAGAGGTTTCATTAGTGAAAGTGGCATGGAGTCGAGCCGGTATTGAGGAGCACACTTGGGAACTTGAGTCAGAGATGTGAGCAGACTACCCACACCTATTCTCAAGTAACTAAAATCAAATTTTGTGGGCGAAATTCCCAATTAGGTGGGTAGAATATAAAACCCGGTTAATTAATGACTAATTAACACATAATATATATATATATATATATATATATTCTTGAAATTGAAAAATGAGGTTTTTATGGTTTAATGTGATAGAGAAATTTAAAACAAGAATTTTGACACCAATTTTAAAGAAATCGGCCCAAGATTGGGCTGAACGGGGCAAACTAGGCCAACCGGACCCGTTTTGGGCCCTTGGTTCAGCCGAATGCCCAACTAAATGAAGGGCACAGCCCTTCCTCCCGCACTAAAACACCACACACGCTGAAAATTAGAAAGGGAGAAGGGGGAAAACATAAACCCTTGTTCCAACTTCAATTGATCATAACTTTTGATCCAAAGCTCCGATTGACGCACCGTTTATGGCCACGTGACCGTGATGTTGAGCTTTACAAAACCCACACAATTATTCTTGAGGTAAGCCACAGTTTCTTCTTCGAATTACCAGCCCTTAGTTTTGAAAATCTTGGGTGAAAAGTGTTGAGATTTTTGAGTTTTGATGTTATAGAATCCAATTAACTTGAAGGGAAGGCTTAGTCTTACTTCCTTGATCATTGGGTAAGGTAAGAGATCTCAAAACCTAGTGAAAATTCTAAATTAAAGCATTTGGGTATTGAGTTATTGTATTTGGGTGTGATATTGTGGCTTAGGCATTGTATATATGCATATTGGAGCTTGACTGGTGGTTTTGGAAAGCTTTGGAGTGAAGCACTAAGCTTGAAAATATGTTGGTGAAGTTTTGAGACCTTGGAAGTTGAAATTTAGGAGTGTTCCGGGTTGAACGGGAATCGGCCAAGGTATGTTTTGGTTTCCTATATCTAAAATGTAATGCAGTTGTGAAAACGTAGGCTAGTGACCCTAGGACAAGATTTTGAAATATTGATGTAGTTGATGGATGATATAAGTTGTACTTTTATGTATAAATTTAGTGGATTGGGAAATGTTGATGTGGTTATTGAGTGATGTATATTAAGTTGAAATTATGTGAATGATGATTGTTCGGTTGTGAGTGTTGCTAATTATTGATGAGCATGTAAGAGTGTGAGTAATGTGGAATTGATATGCTTAAGGTGTTGGTAAGTTTAAGGCTCCTGTTGTTGAGCATGAATTGGTATGTGATAATGATGTGTATGTTCATGGTGATTGATGAACTTGAATGTTGATTGGAAATTGAGGTATGGAATGTAGATTATATATTGAATTATTAAATTGAGATTTGGTTAAATGTGGAAGAATTGGTGGGTTGATGATTGAATGAGGGTTTGGTGGTGAGTGATGTTGGAAGGATGAGTTTTGGTTGGTTTTGAATAAGTTTGGAAGGGTATGTTTTGAAATTTAGGAGTTTATGAGTTTTGGTAAAAGTGGAATCTTAATGAACTTCAACGGATCATATCTTTAGCTATTGTTTTTGGAATTTGATGATTTTTATGTCAAATGAAAGATAATTTCATAAGCTTTAAAATGGTTTAAAGTTGGTGAAAATCTAAATTTTGTGGAAGGAGATATGATCGTTGGAAGTTTGGGCCAAAAATCTGAATTCTACAACTTCTGCAGAATTTGTGATTTCTGGTTTGTGTGCGCACGCACAGCACGCTGCACACGCACACCCCGTAGAATTTTGAACCTGTGCGCACGGACAGCCTTGTGCATACGTACACACAGGGACAGGGCTACTGATGGGAGCGCTAGCACGCCCTGTGCGCACACTCCACCAACGAAGGACTGCAATCTGTGCGTACGCACAGACTTGTACGCACGCACACATGGGGAATACCATTCTGTTGATGGCGCTAGCACATCTTGTGCGCGCACTCAACAATGGGAATTTTACTTTCTGTGCGTACGCACAACCATGTGCGCACGCACACTTTCTTAAAACATTTCTGGGCGTGCGCACACACACCCCTGTGCATACGCACGCAACCCTGTTCTATTCTAAAGCTTTTGTTTTCAAGTCTTTCACATTTCCAACAAGTTTGTAACCTTTTGAGATGTTGTTTCACGCTTATAAACCCCTATTTTCAACCTTTAAATCTCGGGTCAATATAAGATGCATAGTGAATGAGAGGAAGCTAGGGAAGGGGGTAACTTGTGGATGAAGAAAGGGGATATTATGATGACTTATGATTAGTAAAGATGATATGAGATGTTGAGGAGGACGGTGGAGTGCGGTGTCTGATACAAGCCGAATGGATGAGTATGATATGAGCCGAATGGCTGTGTGTGATGATGGTTTATGGCTGATAATGAATTATGAGTTTTAAGCTGGATGGTTGAGATAAATGTTAATGTATAGCTGAGAATAAATGCATATATGCTGAACTGAATTATCGATATTGTGATAGTTGCACTCCACCTATCTGAGATACGAGTTTTCCTGGGTTAAAGAAGTGGCTAGCCGCCATGTGCTCTAGGTAGAGACTCGATACTCTGCTGACCCTATGTCGTATGTGTGGCCGGACACTGTGAAAGTTCCGAATGAGCTCGCCCCCCATAAATATATACCAGTGAGGGTTTTGGATGTAAATTATGTTTATGTTGTGGATAACTCGAGTTGGGGATGCACGACAGAGGGACAGTCTAATGGTTAGCTACCAGAACTTGTCGGGTTGGCATTATAACCGACAGATGAGACTCTTCAGCCACTAGGACAGGCATGCATCATATGCATTATATGTGATTTGTTTGGAATGCCTAATTGTCTACATAATTACTTACTAACTGTCTAACTGCCATATCTGCTTCCTACTTGTGCATTTCTTGTGTTATATACTTGTGTTTGCATATCTTTACTGTTGGCGGTTGGAAGGTTCGAAGGACTTGGAAACGGGATATTTAGTTAGATTGAAGATCCTTAAGTTAGTTGCCTACTTTCACTTTCTTATGGTTTAGTTACATTTATACGTTTTGATTATAACTGGAAGTTCTAGGATTGCCTTTGGCTTTCCCAGGACATTACATGTTAGATATTTGGGCACTGTTACCATGCTGAGAACCTCCGGTTCTCACCCATGCGGATTTTGTGGTTTTCAGATGCAGGATGTGAGGCTCCTCACTGAGGCATGCTGGAGACTTCTATTTTGGCGAAGATCCTTAGCTCTCGGGATTTTATTTTGACGTATGTATTTGGCTAAGATACTTATATTCTCCACTGTATATATATTTTGTATTAACTCATCTTAGAGGTTATTTTAGAGAAACAGGTTTTGTATCTTGTGTTTTGGGCTTTATTTTTGATAGTTCCTTTATATATGTATGTATACTTATATGCTCGGACCGGTTATCTTCACAAACCGAGTCCCGAGTCTTGATATCTGTATTTTGGCACTCTCTTGTATATCTTTTCGTGTTAGCTTATTCTTTATCTGTTTCGTTTACGTCATCGATCAGAGTGTTTCACTTTTCGATTTATATGGTTGTGATTTACCTATTTTCTTCAAAGGCTCCTAGTTGTAAATATTTTTCACACTACTATATATACTAAATTTTATTTTTAGAGGTCATAATACCTCGCCACCTCTATCTTATGACTTAAGCGTAAGGCTTTGTGTGGTAGGGTGTTACACTATAGGGATGGCTCAATGGGGACGGCGATGCGTAACGCTAACTGGAGACCGAAAAGAATGTTTTCCCATGAAGACGGCGATGCGTAATGCTCATAAAGGAGACGTTGGCTGAGATAGGGACGGTGATACAAAACGCTTATCTCAGGACCAGTGTTGAGAATCGGGAAACAAATCGACAAATGAGCTCATGGCCTGTATAGGAAATTGGCTGAACTGGTGTCTCGAGAAGTCTCCAACGAAGTCGTGGATTAACCGTCTGAGAGATGTATAAACATAGTTGTTGGCTCGTGCTTTTCTTCCAAGTACTCACACGAACCCAAGTAGACGCGGGTGTTTGTCAGGCACATTCATCTTAATGTGATGAATAGAGCTAATTTGTTAGATCATCCTATTCACCACGATGAAGATCGGATATACATCTTAGAAGTAATTCAAACACTGATCAAAGAAGAAATAGTAGTACTTTTATTAATTCATAGGACTCAGCAGGGCTCCTCCCCTCAACCTAGGAGGTTTAGAAACTCATACTTAAAGTAAAATAACAATAAAAAGTGTGAATAAGGTAGACCCTCCTATTGAGAGGTGTAAAAGTTCTTTAAATACTAGGTTAATGACTAAGGATTACGTAGAAAGGGTAAAACAGTCTATTTAGTGCTAAAATTCACTTCTGGGGCCCACTTGGGGAGTGTTTGGGCACATGCTATGAGGTTCCTTGGGCATGGAACACCAGCTAGGGGGTCCTCTCTGGGCGTTTGTACATTAGTCTCTGCCCTTTGGGCGCTGGACGCCTGGAAGGGGGCAGGAAGCTGGCGTTGGACTACAGTTTTGGGCCTTCTAATTCGAAACAAAGTATGGACTATTATATATTTCTGGAAAGCTCTGGAAGTCAGCTTTCCATAGCCATTGAGATCGCTCCATTTGGACGGTTTTAGCTCCATAAAAGCTCTTCTGAATGAAGGTAGGTCAGATCCGGACAGCATCTGCAGTGCTTTCTCTGTCTCTGAATCAGACTTCTGCTCCAGCTCCTCAGTTTCAGCCAGAAAGTACCTGAAATTATCCAAAAACATAAAAACTCATAGTAGAATCCAAAAATAGAATTTTAACACTAAAACCTATAAAAACTTGAAAAAAAACTAAATAAAAACTACTAAAAACTATATGAAAATGATGTCAAAAAGCATATAAAATATCCGCTCATCACAATACCAAACTTAAACCATTGCTTGTCCCCAAGCAACTAAAAAAACAAAAGGATAAAAAATAAAATTAAGACACAATAAATTTCTAAGTTTCAAATGAAGCTTAGTTACAATCAGATGAGCGGGACTTAGTAGCTTTTTGCTTCTGAATAGTTTTGGCATCTCACTATCCATTGAAACTCAGAGATGTTGGTAGCCTTAGGAACTTAGAATCCAAATGATATTATTGACTTTCCTAGTTAAGCTTATTTTGATTCTTGAACACAGCTTTATGAGTCTTGGCCGTGACCCTAAGCACTCTGTTTTCCAATATTATCACCGGATACATTCATGTCACAGACACTTTACCTGGTTGAACCTTTTCAAATTGTGACTCAGCTTTGCTAGAGTTCCCAGATAGAGGTGTCCAGAGTTCTTAAGCACACTCTTTTTGCTTTGAACCACAACTTTAACCGCTTAGTCTCAAGCTTTTCACTTGACACCTTCACGCCACAAGCACATGGTTAGGGACAGCTTGGTTTAGCCACTTAGGCCAGGATTTTATTCCTTTGGGCCCTCCTAACCACTGATGCTCAAAGCCTTGGGCCCTTTTACCCTTGTTTTTGGTTTAAAGGGTTATTGGCTTTTTGCTCTTGCCTTTTGGTTTAAAGAGCTTTTGGCTTTTTCTGCTTGCTTATTTTTTTCTTTTTATTTTTCACCATTTTTTTTACATGTAAGATTTTTCTTTTTGCTGCTTTTTCTTGCTTCAAGAATCAATTTTTTAGATATTTCAGATTACCAATAATAATTTTCCTTTTTCCATATTCTTTCAAGAGCCAACATTCATAAATTTCAACTTCAAATATCCACTGTTTAATCATACATTCAAAAAACAAAAGCAATTGACACCATATCAAACTAATTAAACTAATCTTATTTTAAACTTGAAATTCATGCATCTCTCAGTTCTTTTCAAATAAAAATTTTTCATTTAAGCAAGGTGAGAGATATATGGAACATTTTACAACTTAAAGGCATCAAATTCAAATGATCATGCAACTAGAACAAGAGAACAAATAACATAACAGAAAAAAATAGAAAAATAACAGGAAAGGGGTGTAAAGAGAATGAATCCTCCTAAATGATGGTGGCTAGTGCTCCTCCTCGAGGATCCAATGTAGTGCTTGAACTCTTCTATGTCACTCCTTTGTCTTTGTTGAGGCGGCTGCACGGGCTCATATGCATGCTCTCTAGTTTGCTCAACCTATTCTTCTATACTTAAGAGTGGTAGAAGTCACAAAGCAAAGCTTTTGCAACACCAAACTTAAGAGTTTTGCTGGTCCTCGAGCAAATATAATCAACGGGGAAGAAGAAGGTGGGGTAGGTGGAGCTTCCGTAGGACTGATAAAGCCATATTTCATGATATATTTTGTGCTCAATTCAAGTGATTTATTTAATTCTTCACCCACTTATTCATGCGAAATTGCATGGTTTTACTTTCCCTTCCTTATTATATGATATATGTGAAAAATATGTTTCCTATGCTTTAAAAATATTTATTTTGATTACCTTTTATTGCCATTCGATGCCGTGATTTGTGTGTTAAGTATTTTCAGATCTCCTAAGGCAGGAATGATTTAAAGGATGGAAAGGAAACATACAAAAATGGAAGGAAAGCATAAAATAGAGTTTTTGAAGAAACTGACAGCGACGCGAACGCATGGACGATGCAGCCGCATGCATAGCGCGAAAAGGGCAGTGACACGAATGCGTGACTGATGCAGACGCGCGCCATGAGCAGAATGCAGATGACGCGTACGCGTGACCAAAGCGAACGCGTGATAAGGAAAACTCCAGATGACGTGACCGTGTGACCCACGCGGACGCGTGACAGACGCCACGCACCAGAAACTGTAGAAAACGCTCCCAAATGGAGGACCTTGTTTCATTCATGAAACTTAGTGTGGTCTTGGATAGATCAGAGACTATGGTTGCCAGGCCAGAATGGCTTTATTCAGAATTCTCTGTCTATTGCTGAGAAGATGATGGAAAAGGCTTGCTATTGCTAAACCTATTTCTTCCACCATTATTGTTGAAGCCTTGTTGAGGCTTCTGTTGGTCCTTCCATGAGAAATTTGGATGATTTCTCCATGAAGGATTATAGGTGTTTCCATAGGGTTCTCCCATGTAATTCACCTCTGCCATTGCAGGGTTCTCAGGATCATAAGATTCTTCTTCAGAAGATGCTTCTTTAGTACTGTTGGATGCAGCTTGCAATCCATTCAGACTCTGAGAAATCTTATTGACTTGCTGAGTCAATATTTTGTTCTGAGCTAATATGGCATTCAGAGTATCAATTTCAAGAACTCCCTTCTTCTGAGGCGTCCCATTGTTCACAGGATTCCTCTCAGAGGTGTACATGAACTGGTTATTTGCAACCATTTCAATGAGTTCTTGAGCTTCTGCAGGGGTTTTTAGATGAAGAGATCCTCCTACAGAATAGTCCAATGACATTTTTGACAACTCAGACAGACCATCATAGAATATACATATGATGCTCCATTCTGGAAGCATGTCAGTAGGACACCTTTTGATCAATTGCTTATATCTTTTCCAAGCTTCATAGAGGGACTCACCTTCCTTCTGTCTAAAGGTTTGGATTTCCACTCTAAGCTTGCTCATCTTTTGAGGTGGAAAAAATTTGGCCAGGAAGGCATTGACCAGCTTATCCCAAGAGTTCAGGCTATCCTTAGGTTGTGAATCCAACCATGTTTTAGTTCTGTCTCTTACAGTAAAAGGAAAAAGCATAAGCCTGTAGACCTCGAGATCAACTCCATTGGTCTTGACAGTGTTACAGATTTGCAAGAATTCAGCTAAAAACTGATGAGGATCTTCCATTGAAAGTCCATGAAACTTGCAGTTCTGCTGCATTAGAGAAACTAATTGAGGCTTAAGCTCAATGTTGTTTGCTCCAATTGCAGGAAGTGAGATGCTTCTTCCATAGAAGTTAGAAGAGGGTGTAATAAAGTCACCAAGCATCTTCCTTGCATCACATTGTTATTAGGTTCGGCCATGTCTCCTTCTTTTTCGAAAATTTCTGTCAGGTTCTCTCCAGAGAGTTGTGCTTTAGCTTCCCTTAGCTTCCTCTTCAGAGTCCTTTTAGGTTCAGGATCAGCTTCAATAAGAATGTCTTTATCCCTGTTCCTGCTCATATGAAAAAGAAGAGAACTGAAAAGAAGATATGGAATCCTCTATGTCACAGTATAGAGATTCCTTATGTGAGTATAAGAAGAGAAGAATATAAGAAGGAGAAGAGAAAAACTCAAACACAGAGAAGAAGATGGGGTTCGAATTTTGGGTGGGAGAGAACTGTTAGTAGATAAATAAATAGAAGGAGATGAGAAATGGTAGAGAATTCGAATTTAATTTAAAATAAAAGGAAAATATTTTTGTTTTTATTTCAAATATTAGTTAAAATTCGAAAATTCAAAAGAGAAATAAAATTTGAAAAAGATGAGAAATAGTAAACTTTAAAATCAAACAAAAAGATAAGATTAATTGAAAAAGATTTGAAAATCAATTTTGAAAAGATAAGAAGTTAGAAAAGATTTTGAAATTAAGTTTTGAAAAAGATATGATTGAAATCCATTTTGAAAAAGATTTGAAAAGGGAATTACAAAGATTTGATTTTGAAAATTAAAGTTGATTACTTGACTGACAAGAAACTAAAAGATATGATTCTAAAATTTAAAGATTGAACCTTTCTTAATAGGCAAGTAACAACTTGAGATTTTTGAATCAATCACATCAAATATTTTGTATTAATTTCGAAAAAATAAGAAAAAGATTTTGAAATTATTTTGAAATTTTCGAAAATATGAAAGAAAAAAAAGAAAAAGATTTGATTTTTGAAAAAAATTTGAAAAAGATAGAATTTTTAAATTGAAAATTTGACTTGATTTAAAAAAAACAACTAAATTTTAAAAATTTTTGAATAAGTCAACTCAAATATTCGAAATTTATGAGAAGAATAAGGGAAAGATATTTTTTGATTTTTGAATGTTTAATGGGGAAAGAGAAAAACAATAAAAAGACTCAAAACATGAAAATTATGAATCAAAACACACAATGCATGCAAGAACATCTTGAATGTCTAAATGAACACCAAGAACACTTTGAAAATTTTTAAGAAAAGAAAAACATGCAAGACACCAAACTTAGAAATTTTCAAACTTTAGACACTAACAAATTGAAAATGCATATGAAAAACAAGAAAAGACACAAAACATAAAAATGCAAAGATCAAACAAAGAAGATCATCAAGAACAACTTGAAGATCATGAAGAACACCATGCATGAGTTTTCGAAAATTTTAATGAAAATAAAAAAGATGCAATTGACATCAAACTTACAAATTGACACTAGACTCAAACAAGAAACATAAAATTATTTTTGGTTTTATGATTTTAAAAAAAAATTTTGGATTTTTCAAAAATTATTTGGAAAAAGAAAAATAAGGATTTCAAAATTTTTAATAAGAATTCCAGGAATCATGCAATGTTAGTCTAAAACTCCGGTCCAGGAATTAGACATGGCTTACTAGCCAGCCAAGCTCTCAGTGAAAGCTTCGGTCTAAAATACTAGACATGGCCAATGGCTAGCCAAGCTTTAGCAGATCATTACGTACAACAGCTAAATTGCTGAGAAAGATAAAGAAGCTCTTCTAAGGATAGTTGAAACCTCGGTCCAAAAGATTAGACATGGCTTAACAGCCAGCCAGGATTCAACATATCTCATGAAACTCTAGAATTCATTCTTAAAAATTCTGAAGAACATAGAATAATTTATTTTTTGAAAAAAAAATTTTTGAAAATAAAAATAAAAGCAAAAAGCTTAAAATTAAAATAAAATTTCCTAATCTGAGCAACAAGATGACCGTCAGTTGTCCAAACTCGAACAATCCCCGACAACGGCACCAAAAACTTGGTGCACGAAATTGTGATCTTCAATGGCACCAACAGCTTGGTACGCACAATTGTAATCTCAACTCTTTTTCACAACTCCGCATAACTAACCAGCAAGTGCACTGGGTCGTCCAAGTAATAAACCATACGTGAGTAAGGGTCGATCCAACGGAGATTGTCGGTTTGAAGCAAGCTATGGTCATCTTGCAAATCTTAGTCAGGCAGATTCAAAGGGTTATGGGATTTTGATAATTAAAATATAAATAAAATATAAAATAAGATAGAAATACTTATGTAATTCATTGGTGAGAATTTCAGATAAGCGTATGGAGATGCTTTGCTCCTTCTGAATCTCTGCTTTCCTACCGCCTTCATTCAATCATTCACACTCCTTTCCATGGCAAGCTGTATGTTGAGGGATCACCGTTGCCAATGGCTACCATCCGTCCTCTCAGTGAAAATGGTCCAAATGCGCTGTCACTGCACGGCTAATCATCTGTCGGTTCTCGATCATGTTGGAATAGGATCCATTGATCCTTTTGCGTCTGTCACTATACAAAGGGGAACCAGAATGACTGATACATTGAATACAATAGTAAAAAGTCCTATTTATACTAAACCAGTTACTAGGGTTTACAGAGATAAGTAAATGATGCAGAAATTCACTTTCGGGGCCCACTTGGTGTGTGCTTGGGCTGAGCATTGAGCTTCACACATGTAGAGACTTCTTTTGGAGTTAAACACCAGGTTGTAGCCTATTTCTGGCGTTTAACTCTAGTTTGTAACCTGTTTCTGGCGTTTAACTTCAGAATAGGGCAGGAAGTTAGCGTTTGAACGCCAGTTTGCGTCATCAAAACTCGGGAAAAGTATGGACTATTATATATTGCTGGAAAGCCCTGGATGTCTACTTTCCAACGCAATTGAAAGAGCGCCAATTGGATTTCTGTAGCTCCAAAAAATCCATTTCGAGTGCAGGGAGGTCAGAATCCAACAGCATCTGCAGTCCTTTTTTAGCCTCTGAATAAGATTTTTGCTCAAGTCCCTCAATTTCAGCAAGAAAATACCTGAAATCACAAAAAAACACACAAACTCATAGTAAAGTCCAGAAATGTAATTTTTAATTAAAAACTAATACAAATATAATAAAAACTAACTAAAATATACTAAAAACTACCTAAAAACAATGCCAAAAAGCATATAAATTATCCGCTCATCACAACACCAAACTTAAATTGTTGCTTGTCCCCAAGCAACTGAAAATCAAATAGGATAAAAAGAAGAGAATATACTATAAATTCCAAAATATCAATGAAACTTAGCTCCAATTAGATGAGCGGGACTAGTAGCTTTTTGCCTCTGAACAGTTTTGGCATCTCACTTTATCCTTTGAAGTTCAGAATGATTGGTATCTATAGGAACTCAGAGAGGATGGATGGTAGCCATTGACAACGGTGATCCACCAACATACAGCTTGCCATGGAAGGAGCCTTGCGTGCGTGAAGAAGAAGACAGTAGGAAAGCAAAGATTCAGAAGACCTCAGCATCTCCAAAACCTCAACATGTTCTCCATTACTGCATAACAAGTATCATTTAATTTATGTTCTTTTACTCATTCCAATTAAAACTAAGAATTATTGTTGATATCCTGACTAAGAGTTACAAGATAACCATAGCTTGCTTCAAGCTGACAATCTCCATGGGATCGACCCTTACTCACGTAAGGTATTACTTGGACGACCCAGTGCACTTGCTGGTTAGTTGTACGGAATTGCAAAAGTGTGATTGTAATTTCGTGCACCAAGTTTTTGGCGCCATTGCCGGGGATTGTTCTAGTTTGGACAACTGACGGTTTATTTTGTTGCTTAGATTAGGAAAAATTTTTCTTTTTGGTTTAGAGTCATCTATTATTGTTTTTGGTTAAAATTTTAAAATCCTTATTTTATTTTTCTAAATTATTTTCGAAAATTTTCAAAACCAATAACTTTATAATTTAGTCTTCTATTTGAGTTTAGTTTCATATTTTAAGTTTGGTGTCCATTGCATAAATTTATTTTTCTTTCATTTTTTTTCAAATTATTAGTGCTCAGAGTATAAAAATTTTTAAGTTTGGTGTCCTTTGTGTTTCTGTTTTCTTAAAAACTTTTCAAAAGTTGCTCTCAGTGTTCATCTTGATATTCAAAGTTTTTCTATTTGTTTTCTTTGTTTTGATCTAAAAATTCTAAGTTTGGTGTCATTTTATTGTTTTTCTCTTTCCTCATTAAATTCAAAATCCCTTTCAAAAATCAAACCAAAGTTTTTCAAATCTTCTTAATTAAGTAATTATTTTAGTTTTTGAATTTATTTTTCCTTTTTCTCTTAGTTTTCGAAATTTATATTTTAATTTCTAATTATTTTATTTTATCTTATTTCTTTTTTTATTTATTCGGTTTGTTTTAAATTAAATAAAATAAAAACACAAATATATTTTACTTGTAATTCACATCATCTCCCTTTCTCCATCATGGATCTAAGTGGAAATGAACAGTCCAGAAGGACTCTGGGGTCATATGCTAACCCCATTACTGCTGCATATGGGAGTAGTATCTGTATACCTCCCATCAAAGCAAGCAGTTTTGAGCTAAATCCTCAGCTCATTGTCATGGTGCAGCAAAATTGCCAGTATTCCAGTCTTCCACAGGAAGAACCTACTGAGTTTCTGGCACAGTTCTTGCAAATTACTGACACAGTACGTGACAAGGAAGTAGATCAAGATGTCTACAGATTATTACTGTTTTCATTTGCTGTAAAAGATCAAGCTAAGATATGGTTAAATAACCAACCCACAGCAAGCATAAGAACATGGAAACAGTTATCAGACAAATTCCTGAATCAATATTTCCCTCCAAAAAGGATGACACAGCTAAGGCTGGACATCCAAGGCTTTAAACAAGAGGATGATGAATCCCTTTATAATGCCTGGGAGAGGTACAGAGGGATGCTAAGGAAATGCCCCTCTAAAATGTTTTCAGAGTGGGTGCAGTTAGACATCTTCTACTACGAGCTTACAGAAAAAGCTCAGATGTCTCTAGATCACTCAGCTGGTGGATCTATACACATGAGAAAGACAATTGAAGAGGCTCAAGAGCTCATTGATATAGTTGCTAGAAATCAGAATCTGTACTTAAGCAGTGAGTCCTCCCTGAAGGAAGAGGCTAAAGCAGTATACACTGAACTTAGTCCTCAAGAACAAGTTGCTGAACTCAATCAGTAACTGCTTATTCTTACAAAACAGTTTGCAGAATTCAAGGAGATGCTCCAAGACACTAAAAATGCCAACCAGAATATGGAAGCACAATTGAATCAGACAAGATAGCAGCTATCTAAACAGATAACAGAAGAATGCCAAGCTGTTCAATTAAGGAGTGGGAAGACATTGAATGTCTCAACTCAAAGCAGCAGAAAGCCAAGAATTAAACAACTGACAGAGGATGAGCAGACCACTATCCAAAATCCTTCTGAGGACAGTAAGAGCCCAAAGAGGAATGATTCTAGCATTCAAACGCCAGAAAAGGGTGAAAAACTGGCGTTAAACGCCCAATCCATGTCTAGTTCTGGTGTTCAAACGCCAGAAAAGGTTAGGAATCTGGCGTTGAACGCCAAATCCATGTCCAGTTCTGGCATTTAAATGCCAGAAAAGGGTAGGAATCTGGCGTTAAACGCCCATCCATCTCCCTATATTGGTGTTCAAACGCCAATGAGGGACCAAACACCTGCAAGTGCTGATAATAACTCCCTCAAGAAGGCTTCTCAACCTGCCTCTGTAGGAAATAAACCTGCAGCAACTAAGGTTGAAGAATATGAAGCCAAAATGCCTTATCCTCAGAAACTCCACCAAGCGGAACAGGATAAACAATTTGCCCACTTTGTAAACTATCTCAGGACTCTTGAAATAAAGATTCCGTTTGCAGAGGCACTTGAACAAATACCCTCTTATGCTAAGTTCATGAAAGAGATCTTAAGTCATAAGAAGGATTGGAGAGAAACTGAAAAAGTTTTCCTCACTGAAGAATACAGTGCAGTCATTCTAAAAACCTTACCAGAGAAGCTTAAGGATCCCGGAAGCTTTATGATACCATGCACATTAGAGGGCACTTGTACCAAGACAGCTCTATGTGACCTTGGGGCAAGTATCAACCTAATCCATGCATCCACTATCAGAAAGCTTGGCTTGACTGAAGAGGTTAAACCAACCCGGATATGTCTTCAACTTGCTGATGGCTCCATTAAATATCCATCAGGCATAATTGAGGACATGATTGTCAAGGGTGGGCCATTTGCCTTTCCTACTGACTTTGTAGTGCTGGAAATGGAGGAGTACAAGAGTGCAACTCTCATTCTAGGAAGACCCTTCCTAGCAACTGGACGAACTCTCATTGATGTCCAAAAAGGGGAAGTGACCCTGAGAGTCAATAAAGATGAGTTCAAGTTAAATGCTGTCAAAGCTATGCAGCATCCAGACACATCAAATGACTGCATGAGCATTGATATTATTGACTCATTGGTGGAAGAGATCAATATGACTGAGAGTCTCAAATCAGAGCTAGAGGACATCTTTAAAGATGTTCAGCCTGATCTGAAGGAACCAGAGGAAACAGAAAAGCCTCTGAAAATTCCTCAGAAAGAGGATAAGCCTCCTAAACCCGAGCTCAAACCACTACCACCGTCCCTGAAATATGCGTTTCTGGGAGAGGATGGCACTTTTCCTGTGATCATAAGCTCTGCCCTAGAGCCACAGGAAGAGAAAGCACTACTTCAGGTGCTACGGACACACAAGACAGCTCTTGGGTGGTCCACAAGTGACCTTAAGGGAATCAGCCCAGCCAGATGCATGCACAAGATCCTATTAGAGGATGATACTAAGCTAGTGGTCCAACCACAAAGGCGGCTGAATCCAGCCATAAAGGAAGTGGTACAGAAAGAGGTCACTAAATTACTAGAGGCTGGGATTATTTATCCTATTTCTGATAGCCCCTGGGTAAGCCCTATCCAAGTTGTACCCAAAAAGGGAGGCATGACAGTGGTTCATAATGAAAAGAATGAACTGGTTCCTACAAGAACAGTTACAGGGTAGCGTATGTGTATTAACTACAGAAGGCTCAATACAGCCACCAGAAAGGATCATTTTCCTTTACCATTCATAGACCAGATGCTAGAAAGACTAGCAGGTCATGATTATTACTGCTTTTTGGATGACTATTCAGGTTATAACCAAATTGCAGTAGATCCTCAGGATCAAGAGAAAACAGCATTCACATATCCATCTGGAGTATTTGCCTGCAGAAGGATGCCTTTTGGTCTGTGCAATGCACCTGCAACCTTTCAGAGATGCATGCTCTCTATTTTCTCTGACATGGTGGAAAATTTTCTGGAAGTCTTCATGGATGACTTCTCAGTATTTGGAGACTTATTCAACTCCTGTCTTGATCATCTAGCACTTGTTCTAAAAAGGTGCCAAGAGACTAACCTGGTTTTAAACTAGAAAAAATGTCACTTTATGGTAATTGAAGGAATTGTCCTTGGGCATAAGATTTCGAACAAAGGAATAGAGGTGGATCAAGCTAAGGTAGAGGTAATTGAAAAATTACCACCACCCACCAATGTTAAGGCAATCAGAAGCTTTCTGGGACATGCAGGATTCTACAGGAGGTTTATAAAAGATTTTTCGAAAATCGTAAAGCCTCTGAGTAATTTACTAGCTTCTGATACACCATTTGTCTTTGACACAAAGTGTTTGCAAGCCTTCGAGACTCTGAAGGCTAAGCTGGTCACAGCACCTATCATTTCTGCACCAGAATGGACATTACCATTCGAGTTAATGTGTGATGCCAGTGACCATGCTATTGGTGCAGTATTAGGACAAAGGCATAACAAGCTTCTGCACATCATTTACTATGCCAGCCGTGTTCTAAATGACGCACAGAAGAATTACACAACCACAGAAAAAGAGCTGCTTGCAGTGGTTTATGCCATTGACAAGTTTAGATCCTATCTAGTAGCATCAAAAGTGATTGTGTACACTGATCATGCTTCTCTCAAATATCTACTCACAAAGCAGGATTCAAAACCCAGGCTCATAAGATGGGTGTTGCTTCTGCAAGAGTTTGATATAGAAATAAGAGACAGAAAAGGGACAGAGAACCAAGTAGCTGATCACCTGTCCCGGATAGAACCAGTGGCAGGGGCATCCCTCCCTCCTACTGAGATCTCTGAGACCTTTCCGGATGAGCAACTATTTGCCATTCAGGAAGTACCATGGTTTGCAGACATTGCAAACTATAAAGCTGTGAGATTCATACCCAAGGAGTACAGCAAGCAGCAAACAAAAAAAATAATTTCTGATGCAAAGTAGTACTTATGGGATGAGCCATATCTATTTAAGAGATGTGCAGACGGAGTAATTCGTAAATGTGTACCTAGAGAATAGGCACAGAAGATCCTATGGCACTGCCATGGATCACAATATGGAGGACATTTCGGAGGTGAGCGAACAGCCACCAAGGTCCTCCAATGTGGCTTCTACTGGCCTACTCTCTATAGTGATTCCTGAGAGTTTGTACGTAACTGTGATAGTTGCCAGAGAGCTGGTAACCTATCTCACGGTTATGCCATGCCTCAACAAGGGATCTTAGAGATTGAGTTGTTTGATGTATGGGATATTGACTTCATGGGGCCTTTCCCACCATCATACTCAAACACTTATATTCTGGTAGCAGTAGACTATGTATCCAAGTGGGTAGAGGGAATTGCAACACCCACTAATGATACTAGGATAGTACTGAAGTTTTTCCAGAAGCATATCTTCAGCAGATTTGGTGTCCCCAGAATACTAATCAGTGATGGAGGAACTCATTTCTGCAATAAATAGCTTGACTCTGCTCTGATCCGATATGAGATTAACCACAAAGTGGCAACTCCATATCATCCACAGACAAATGGACAGGCTGAAGTTTCAAATAGAGAACTAAAACGAATCCTGGAACGGATTGTAAGTACCCATAGAAAGGATTGGGAAAGGAGTCTGGATGATACTCTATGGGCATACAGAACTGCATTCAAAACTCCTATATGGAACTCTCCATACCAGCTTGTGTATGGAAAAGCCTGTCACCTACCAGTGGAACTGGAACACAAGGCATACTAGGAAATCAGATTCCTAAACCTTGATGCCAAGTTAGCTGGAGAGAAAAGATTGCTCCAGTTGAATGAGCTAGAGGAATTCAGACTCAATGCTTTCGAATATGCAAAAATTTACAAGGAGAAAGCAAAAAAGTGGCATGACAAGAAAATGTCATCCAAAGTCTTTGAGCCAGGACAGAAGGTTCTGCTGTTTAACTCTAGGCTCAGATTATTTCCTGGGAAATTAAAATCCCGGTGGAGGGGACCATATGTGATTACAAGTGTGTCACCATATGGATATGTAGAGCTTCAAGATATTGACTCTGACAAAAAGTTCATTGTTAATGGACAGAGAATAAAGCATTTTCTTGAAAGCAATGTTGAGCAAGAATGCTCAAAATTGAGACTAGATTAAAGCTCAGTAAAGTCCAGCTAAAGACAATAAAGAAGCGCTTGCTGGGAGGCAACCCAGCCATTAGCAAAGTTTATTTGTTATTTAAATAATAATTAGAGGAGTTTGATATAAATTATCTTCAAGGTTAATTATCAATTGCAGGAGTTCACAGAGTTACAGGAGGATTCAGAGCATAAAGCAGAGAAAAGGAGCTCACTGGCATGAAAATGCCAGTAAGGGGTATTTTGGGCGTTAAACGCCAGAATAGGTGTCATTCTGGGCGTTTAACGCCAGAGTTGCAGCATCCTGGGCGTTTAGAAAAACGCCCATTGATAAAGGATTTCTGGCGTTTAACGCCAGCCAGGGTACTTGGCTGGGCGTTAAACGCCCACAATGGCCAACATATGGGCGTTAAATGCCAGAATGGATACCATTCTGGGTGTTTAATGCCAGAAAAGGCAGGGGGAGGAGATTTTGTTTCCACTTCAAATTTTTTTAAACTTTCATGTTTTAATTCATAATTTTCTGCATAAACATGTTACAAATTTTCATCACTCACATTCAATTTTCAAAAATTTAATAATCTTCTAAATCCCTTTTCAATTTTCTTTCAAATCCTTTCCAAATCTCTTCCAAAAACTCATTTATCTTTTCAATTCCTTTCCAAATCTTTTCCAACTCATCATATCTTCTTTTAATTCTTAGATGCATCAACAAATTTTCAAATTTAACTTCTTTATATCTTTTTCATATCTTTTGAATTTTAAAATCTCATCTTTTTCATACCATGATTCATTTTTTTACCAATCATATCTTTCTATCATATCTTTTTCAAAATTTTTGAAACCCCACCCCTCCACTTTTAAATACATGTTCGGCCATCCCCAGTCCTCCACCATTCGAATCTATCTCCTCCTATTCCTCTCCTTTCCTTTCTTTTGCTTGAGGACAAACAAACCTCTAAGTTTGGTGTTTTTCCGTGATCACCGAGCTAAGACTTATTAAGATCATGGCTCCTAAGGGAAAACAAACCACTTCAAGAGGCAAGAAAGAGAATACTCCAAAGCCACTTTGGAATCAAGAGAGGTTCTTAACCAAAGAACATACAGACCATTACCACAAAATAATGGGTCTGAGGTCAGTGATCCCGAAAGTTAAATTCGATCTGAAAGAAGACGATTATCCGGAGATCCAAGAGCATATTCGAAACAAAGGCTGGGAAATTCTAGCTAATCTTGAGACAAAGGTGGGAAGAAACATGGTTCAGGAATTCTACTCAAATCTGTGGCTGACAGATAAGCAGAGAATGACTGGAACTGCCTTTCATACCTTTCGAACTATGGTTAGAAGGATGATTATTTACTTCCACCTTGACAAAATAAGAGAGGTCTTCAAGCCGCCTCAACTGCAAGATGATCCAGAATCCTTTAATAGGAGAATGGTGAGAATGGATAAACGGTTGGACCAAGTTCTAGAGGACATATGCCTCCCTGGAGCAAAGTGGATAACCAACTCAAAAGGTGTCCCAAACCAACTCAAGAGAGGAGATCTCAAACCAGTCACTAGGGGCTGGCTGGACTTCATTGGGCATTCTATACTGCCCACTAGCAACCACTCTGAGGTCACTGTCAAAAGAGCAGTGATGATCCATTGTATTATGCTGGGAAACGAAGTGGAGATTCATCATTTGATTTCTTGTGAGATTTACACAATTGCGAATAAGAACTCCACTGAAGCCAAATTGGCCTACCCAAGCTTAATCTCTCTGCTATGTAAGGATGCTGGGGTGAAGATAGGAGTAGATGAGTTCATCCCAGTCGAGCACCCAATCACCAAGAAGTCAATGGAAGGACAACAAGTGCAAGATAACTCCATCAAAAGGAGGGTACAGGAGTTCCTCCCAGAAATCCCTCAGATTGACTACTGAACCCGCCTAGAAGCATCTGTCACCAAGCTGCAAGAAGCTATGGATCAACTTAAGGAAGAATAGCAAAATCAAAATAGCATGCTCTGTAAACTGCTTAAGGAGCAAGAAAAGCAAGGGCGTGAGTTACAGGAGCTGAAGCGCCAGAGGCTCTCCCTTGAGGGACCAGACACCCCACAGATTGAAGGAGCATCCATCTCCAAAAATAAAGGTTGTTGAGTCCTAATCTTAACTCTGTGATAACTTTTATTATTAGAAACTTATCTTAAGAATTATATGAATATTAGTAATTAGGGTCTTTATTTTTAATTTTATTTTTATCTCCAAGTAAGCTATAATTTATTTTTCTCTTCATCATTAAACATGAATAAAATAGTAGATTCTTTGAGTAAAGATGCAATTATTTCGAGTTTTTAAGAGAAGAATTCAAAATTATTTATTTGTGGTGGCAATACTTTTTTGTTTTCTGAATGAATACTTGAACAGTGCATATTTTTTATAGTGAAGTTTATGAATGTTAAAATTGTTGGCTCTTGAAAGAATGATGAAAAAGAGAAATGTTATTGATAATCTGAAAAATCATGAAATTGATTCTTGAAGCAAGAAAAAGTAGTGAAGAACAAAGCTTGCAAAAAAAATAAATAAAAGAAAAAGAAAAAGCAAGCAGAAAAAGCCAATAGCCCTTTAAACCAAAAGACAAGGGTAAAAAGGATCCAAGGCTTTGAGCATTAATGGATAGGAGGGCCTAAAGGCATAAAATTCTGGCCTAAGTGGCTGAATCAAGCTATCCCAAACCATGTGCTTGTGGCATGCAGGTCCAAGTGAAAAGCTTGAGACTGAGTGGTTAAAGTCGTGATCCAAAGCAAAAGAGTGTGCTTAAGAACTCTGGACACCTCTAACTGGGGACTTTAGCAAACCTGAGTCACAATCTGAAAAGGTTCACCCAGTTATGTGTTTGTGGCATTTATGTATCCTGTAGTATTATTGGAAAACAAGATGCTTAGGGTCACAGCCAAGACTCATAAAGTAGCTGTGTTCAAGAATCAACATATTAAACTAGGAGAATCAATAACACTATCTGAATTCTGAGTTCCTATAGATGCCAATCATTCTGAACTTCAAAGGATAAAGTGAGATGCCAAAACTGTTCAGAAGCAAAAAGCTACTAGCCCCGCTCATCTTATTAGAATTTGAGCTTCACTTAAAACACTGGGATTCTATTGCAACTTGATCCTCTTTTTATCCTATTTTTTTGTCTAGTTGCTTGAGGACAAGCAACAATTTAAGTTTGGTGTTGTGATGAGCGGATATTTTATACACTTTTTGGTGATATTTTCATGTAGTTTTTAGTATGTTATAGTTACTTTTTATTATATTTTTATTAGTTTTTATGCAAAAATCACATTTCTGGACTTTACTATGAGTTTGTGTGTTTTTCCGTAATTTCAGGTATTTTCTGGCTGAAATTGAGGGACCTGAGCAAAAATCTGATTCAGAGGCTGAGAAAGGGCTGCAGATGCTGTTGGATTCTGACCTCCCTGAACTCGAAATGGATTTTCTGGAGCTAGTGAAGTCCAATTGACGCGCTCTTAATTGCGTTAGAAAGTAGACATCTTGGGCTTTCCAGAAATATATAATAGTCCATACTTGGCATGAGATTTAGTAGCGCAAACTGGCGTTTAAACGTCAGCTCCTTACCCTTTTCTGGCGTTAAACGCCAGAACTGGCATAAAAGTTGGAGTTAAACGCCCAAACTGGCACAAAAGCTGGAGTTCAATGCCAGGAATAGCCTATGCACGTGAAAGCTTCAGTGCTCAGCCCAAACACACACCAAGTGGGCCCCGAAAGTGGATTTCTGCACTATCTATCTTAGCTTACTCATTTTCTGTAAACCTAGGTTACTAGTTGAGTATAAAAACCACTTTTAGAGATTCATTTTGTACCTCATGACATTTCACATCTAAATTTTGTATCTTCTACGGCATGAGTCTCTAAACTCCATGGTTGGGGGTGAGGAGCTCTACTGTGTCTTGATAGATTAATGCAATTACTTCTGTTTTCTATTTAATCACGCTTGTTTCTATTCTAAGATATTCACTCGCACTTCAACATGATGAATGTGATGATCCGTGACACTCATCACTATTCTCACCTATGAACACGTGCCTGACAACCACCTCCGTTCTATCTGCAATAGCTTGAGTGTGTATCTCTTGGGTTCTTGGTTCACGCATTTGATTGCATCTCCTGACAAAAGAACATTCAAATCCGTGAGACCAGAGTCTTCGTGGTATAAGCTAGAATTAATTGGCAGCATTGTTGAGATCCAGAATGTCTAAACCTTGTCTGTGGTATTCCAAGTAAGATCTGGGAAAAGATGACTGTGACGAGCTTCAAACTCATGAATGTTGGGCACAGTGACAGTGTGCAAAAGGATCAATGGATCTTATTCCAACACTAGTGAGAACCGACAGATGATTAGCCCTATGAAACCCATAGCTGGACCATTTTCACTGAGAGGACGGATGGTAGCCATTGACAACGGTGATCCACCAACACACAGCTTGCCATGGAAGGAGCCTTGCGTGCGTGAAGAAGAAGACAGTAGGAAAGTAGAGATTCAGAAGACAGAGCATCTCCAAAACCTCAACTTGTTCTCCATTACTGCATAACAAGTATCATTTAATTTATGTTCTTTTACTCATTCCAATTAAAACTAAGAATTATTGTTGATATCCTGACTAAGAGTTACAAGATAACCATAGCTTACTTCAAGCCGACAATCTCCGTGGGATCGACCCTTACTCACGTAAGGTATTACTTGGATGACCCAGTGCACTTGCTGGTTAGTTGTGCGGAATTGCAAAAGTGTTATTGTAACTTTATGCACCAGTGTGCATCATCCACCAAAAGGAAGGTCCCAAGAAGAAAATATCCAAGGGATGGAGAAACAAGAAGATCTCCACTGAAGATTTCTCACCAGGAATGAAAGTGATGTTGACTAAAGGCCCAATCTTACCTCATACAGTGAACATGATCATCTCTCTTGGGCATATTGAGCTAATCCATGAGAACACAGGAAAAAGATTCACAGTGAGACGTGAGATGTAACACCCTAACTAGCCTAAGCTTTACCTCGCGTCGTCAAGCAAAGGTTAACCAGAGATTACGACAGTTATAAAGCTCATACATATTATATATATATATATATATATATATATATATATATGGAAAGAATAGTATAAATCTAGAAGCCCGATGAAGGATATAGCTCAAAACAGGGCAATCGTACTATCTTAAGGCATAAGAAACAGAAGTGATATAAACAAGATAATAGTATAATAGTGAAATATCATAAGAAACTAGCCACGACTCGCGGAGTTTAAGCCGGCTAGCCATATACAGACCATATAGAAACCTGACAATTTAAAAACAGCTTATACAAGTTTTTCTCTCATAATACAAGCCTCTAGGCAAAGACAAAATACAAAAGGAGAGATGTATAAACAAAATAAACCAAAAGAATTCAAGATCCTTTGCTTCTATCACCATCCATAGCAAGTCACCGAGGTGGGTTGCGACCTGCTTCTAAAAAACACAACAAAGATATGGTATGAGAATCGGAGGTTCTTAGTATGGTAACAGCGCCCAGTGATGTAGGATATAAGACCCCGGGACGCCAAAGGCAATCATAAGCTCCATATCCATCACAAGATTCAAACTTAAAGCATTCTAATACAAATAAGAATAATATAAACCTTATCATAAATAAATCGGGTAATCTATCTTAAAGGATTTCTATTTTAACCAAACACCGCTGTCCCACAGCCTTCACCAACCTATCCTCCATGCGATCCCATCGCCACCGCCTTCTGAACCTCCTCAATCCTAGTAGAAAGCACAATTAATAATAATGCAAGTAATTCACAAATAAAAGCATACAAGGCAAATAGATCAAGTAGGCAAATAGGCATGTTATTCAATTAGGCATACAATTACAAGTTGGCAAGGCAAACAAACAGATAGAAAATGTATATGATGAATGTCTGCCCTACTGGTTGTGATATCACATCGTCGGTTCAACTGCCAACCCGACACATCTCCATGGAGACGTTGCCCTTCGAATTTCTCATATGGGAACCCCCGAGATATAGTGCCCGGATCATTGTCCAGGTACCGGCGCCTGCACGCCTATAGATCCGAAGGGATGCGAGCGGGGTACTCTTGCCTCAGACCTCACATCTCAACGTAAGTGGGATTAACGACCATCCTTACGCTGCCGCCGCTACCTCGACAGGCGGGATTAACCACCGTCCCTGCCGGGCGCATAGCGTCTCATAATCTCAGTAAAAATATTATTTCAGTGGTCCTCAAAAAGCATTTTCAGTATACAGAGATCCATCATCTCAATCCGAGTCCTCGATCATCTCAACCACTGTCCATTCATAACTCCGTTTTCGAATATCAAAAGTTCATCATTCCTCATCTCATATATCAATCATCCTTCACCTCATCAAACCACTCCCAGCACGCCAGAAACCTAGGCCTCCGTTTTCTAATTTTTCATAATATCATCTACTAGAACCCTTAAGTTATATCCCATGTTCTAATACTCAAAACTAGGCCCAAAAGTCTTAAAATGGTGTTATAGAAGCTTACAACCTTGTTGGGAAGGTAGAATAGTTGAAAAATAGAATTTTTGAGAAACAGGGCGTGTGCGGCCGCACAAGAGTGTGCGTCCGCACGCTCTGGTGAGTTTTAAAATGTGTGCGTACGCACAGGGGCATACGTACGCACAGGTGTCAAAATTTCCAAGATCTGTTCACTCGCACAATCTGTGCCAGCTCCCTCAACAGACTGGCCTTCCCGACGTGTGCGTCCGCACAGGTTGATATCCTCCCTTAGATATGAGCGCGCACAAGCTGTGCTAGCACTGCAACCAGAACGCACTCCCCTGTCTGTGCGTGTGCACAGGTGTGTGCATCCGCACAGGTTGAAATTCTCGCAGGGTGTGCGTTCGCACAACTGTGTGCGCCCGCACAAATCAGTAATCATGAAATTCTGCAACTTTGCAGAATTTCATATTTTTAACACCGACTTTGAATGATCATAACTCCCTCTACAAAATTCTAAATTTTACAAACTTTATATCGATTTAAAGGGTTTTCAAATATCTTTAATTCTAAATAAATTTTAATTAGTTTTGAAAACCGAGGCAAAAGTTATGATCGAGAAAAGTTCACCAAAAATCCCATTTTACCAAAAGCCACAATTTACCAAACATTCACAATTCTCAAACCACCTCCAACTAAAATAACATCAACCTCATATTTACAGCACAACTACCCTCTTGGATAAAAAAATTCATCACTTACCACTTTTTTTCATCACATTTCACCATTCTCCAACCCTCAATACCAATCATGCAATACCACAACTAATCCCCATTCAACTATTCAAACCACATAACCATATCATTAACATTAATTTCACATATATCTTAACATTAGCAATCATCATACCTTCACCTCAATAATCATCACACCATCATAAATCATCATGCATTAACATTTCAAACAACTCATCAACCATTATAATTCAAACCTATCCTATGGGTCACTAGCCTAAGTGTCCATGAATATTACATACTACATAGAGAAAACCGAAACCATACCTTGGCCGATTCCCTTAATGAACCAAAACCCAAAAGAGCACAAGCTATGCTTTCCAACACAATCCAAGCTTTCAATTCCACTCTAATAAGCACAATTAGGTTCCAAAAGCTCCCAAAGCCACAATAATCAAACTATATGCATACAATTCACCTCAAATCAACCTAGGGTTCAAATTAAACATAAATTCACAAGGGTTTAATGGCTCTTACCTCTTCCAACAGATTTGGATGTCAAAACCCAAGGCTAAGCAAGGCTTAGAGCAAACCTAAACATCCAAAATCACAAAAACTCATTTAACCCCAAAGCCCTAGGAACCGAAATTTTGGAGAGAAGAATAGAAAGGATTTCGTAGTTACCTCTCCAGTTTCTTGTATGGGTTTTGTAGAGCTCTTCATGAGAAACGCGTAGCCGCAAACGGTGCGGCGATTGGAGCTCTCTAGCTCAAGATATCAGCTTTGGAAAATTGAGATGAATAATGTTTTCTCTTCTCCGCTTCCTCTTTTCCTTTCAGATGGGTGTGTGGTGTTATGAGTGTGTTGTGGCTGAAGTGAGTCATTAATGGCTCTATTTATATGTTGGGCTTGGGCCCAACTTGGGCCCGATCCAACCTGTTAGCGTTTTTAGCCCGTTTGGCCTAACTTCGGGCCAAACCTTTAAAATTAACACCCAGTTTTCCATTTCTAATGTTTTTCTAAGGTTTTTGACAGTTTTCACTTTTTGTTGTACGGTACCGGACAGACTTGAACCGGTTCAACCTGTTCAACTGCCGGTTCGTGGTTTTTCGCAGAAAGCACATTTTCTGACTCAGAAAAACTCATTAAGTCCAAAAATCACCTTTAAATCCTCAAATTCTCTCTCTAACTTTTCTGAATCTAATTTGGACAATATCAATTACTTAATTAACCAGTTGATTAATCGTGGTTCTTACATGAGGAGCTAAGGCACTATGATCGACCCTCGCCTTAGCAGGGCTGACCGTCAAGCTAGTGGCAGTAAAGAAGCGCTTGTTGGGAGGCAACTCAATCCTTAGTATCCTTTTATTCCATTTCCAGTTTTATTTTCATTTATTTTTGTTGTTATTCATAGTTTTCCTTGGTTTTTATAATGTTTGTGGTCATGCAAAGTGTTTAAAACAGGGACAGAGGAGTCTAGAAGAAGAACAAAAACCCTGGAGAGGATTTCAATTCGGGTCTCTGGCGCTAAACGCCAAGATGGGCGTTCAACTCCATACAGGGAACAAATCTCAAGAAGCTCTTTGTTTGGGTGGCGCTAAATGCCAGTCTGGGTATTTGGCACCGAGGAACATGCAAATCAAGGTGAAGTTACGTTGTTTTGGATGCTAAATGTAGACCTGGGCGTTTAGCGCCTGAATTGGTAGCAAGCGTGCTAGCGTTAAACACCAAGGAGGGCGTTTAACGCCCTGGATGGCACCACTCCCTTTTCCGTACTTTCCCTATAGGGCGATAAATGCCACCTGGGTGTTTAGCGCCAGACCTCATCCTCAAAAAAATAAAAAACATCATTTGCAACATTGGCGTTAAACATTGATAAACCCCAATTTTGTGGTTTATCTTGTGCTTAATTTAGGAGATTTTATCAACCATTCTCGCATTTATTCAATGAAATAGTATGATTTTATAATTCTCATTAGATTTGTGCTTAAGAGTGAAAACATGCTTTTTAGGCCTTAAAATTGGTAATTTTAATTCACCTTAATCCCATTTGATGCCTTGATGTGTTTGTTGAGTGATTTCAGGTTCATAAGGCAAGTATTGGATGGAAGAAGTGAAGAGAAAAGCATGCAAAGTGGAGAATTCATGAAGAAATGAGCATTTGGAGAATTGAGGGCCACGCGCACGCGTCCTTTACGCGTACGCATGAGTTGAAGATCTGCAAGCCACGCGCACGCGTCAGCCATGCGTACACGTGAGGAGGAAATTTGCCAACGACGCGCACGCGTCACCCACGTGCACGTGTGATGTCAGGAACGTGACCTCATTAAAGTAAATTCGCTGGGGGTAATTTCTGAGCTTTCCAGGCCCAAATCTAACTCGTTTCTGAGGGTATTTCATGCAGAATTGAAATTGAGCAAAAGGAGAGCAATTAGTTGTAGACTAGGAAGCATGTAGTTAGTTTCTAGAGAGAGAAGCTCCCTCTTCTCTCCAGAATTAGGTTAGGATTAGGTCAAATTCTCTTAGATTTAGGTTTAATTCCTTGTTTTTATCTTATCTTTTTTTATAATTCCTTGTTGTATTGCCTTAATTCTTCTCTTTTCTCTTGTTAATTTCTCATGTTGGTTATTTTTATTTCATGAACTCTTGTCAATTTCCATTCTCTTTAATGCGATTTTGAAGTATTTCATGCGTAATGTTCTTTCTTTAGTTGTTGTTGTTAATTTCTTATGTTGGATAGTAGTAGATTTCATTAATGAGCACCTTGTTGGATTTGGCTTTCATTTAATGCAATTTCATATTTGATGTTCTTTATTGTTAATTGAGTTGTTGTTATTGTTTCCTTGTAATTGGGTAGTTGTAGATTTACATTTCCTTTCAATTTACTATGTTTCCCTTTTATGCCTTCCAAGTGTTTGACAAAATGTTTGGTTGGATGTCAGTGTAGCTTTTTGAGCATTCTTGGCTTGGAAAGAGGAATTAAGCAATCTTGAGTCATTAATACCCCACTCATGTTGGTGATCTAGAGTGATTAGTTAATATTGTTTCCATTGACTCTAATCTCTTGCTAATTCAATTAGTAAGTTGATTAGGACTTTTGGATTGAGATTAACTAGTCCTATTTGACTTTCTCCCTATGTTGAAGATGACCTTGTACTTTCTTCCGATGTTGGAGATTGATTAGCTCTTGTTAATCATTGTATGATTAGTTACTAGGATAGAAAGCTTATATTCTCAATCCTTGCCATGAATGTTTCTCTTTATTAATTGCTTTCTTTAGTTACTTGATTTACTTTTCTTGCCATTTACTTTCTTGCCCTTTTATAAATCAAACCCCCTTGCATCCTCATAGCCAATAATTGATCACTTCATTGCAATTTTTTGTGAGACGACCCGAGGTTTAAATACTTCGGTTAATTTTTAATGGGGTTTGTACTTGTGACAACCAAAACTATTTAAATTTGATGTGAGAGTTATTTGTTGGTTTGGAGCTATGCTTACAACGAAGTTCTTATTTCTATTAAGAGAAATTCTAAACCGACAATAATCTCTCTCTTTCAAACACCAGGGAGGGTGTTTAACACCCCAGATGGCACAAGTTTCATAGCGTTATGGCGCTAAATGCCGAGGATGGCGTTTAGGGCCAGCAACACAGAATTTGATTTTAAGGAAAGGGTTTAATCATTTCTAACGGTAACAACAATGGGTCCCACCCACTTTGACCATCTCTTACACACTCCCCACTCCGTCTTACCCTGTACCCACTTTCCCATCCCCATTCATTCCCCCATATACCAATCACACCTCCCATTACCCTATCATATCCCATCAATCCCACCAAATCTCTCTTCCCCATTCCCCAACCATTACCCACTCCCCATTTAATACAATTCCATTTTTTATTTATCCCATCCCCTCCCTCAAACCCGTAACCCACCCCCTCCACTATAAAACACACCCCTTTTTCACTTTCACCACACTATATCACATTTCACCATCTTACATCTCACCCTTTCTTTACCCATTCTTCCCTTCCTTTCATTTTTTTTTTTACTTTTTTCCCCTCCATAGTCAAACACGCCCCACTCCCCTCCTTCCAAGTTCCTTTTCATCTATTTTTATTTTCCGTATTTTCTCTTTTTACCACATCTTTCCTTTTGACTTTCCCCTTCTTTATCTTTTTATTTCTATTTTTCTTTGCTCGGGGACGAACAAAAGTTTTAAGTTTGGTGTTTGGTGCACGAAAATTACTTCACACTATGTAATTCCGCACAACTAACCAGCAAGTGCACTGGGTCGTCCAAGTAATACCTTACGTGAGTAAGGGTCGAATCCCACGGAGATTGTTGGCTTGAAGCAAGCTATGGTTATCTTGTAACTCTTAGTCAGGATATAATATTAATAATAATTCTTAGTTTTAATTGTAAAAGTCAAGGGGCATAAAATAAATACTTGTTACTCAATAATGGAGAATATGTTGGGGTTTTGGAGATGCTTTGTCCTCTTTATTTCAGCTTTTCTCTTGTACTCCTCTCCACACACGCAAGGCTCCTTCCATGGCAAGCTGTATGTAAGGTGTCACCGTTGTCAATGGCTACTT
>NC_029789.2:62809418-62814213 GCF_000816755.2 Arachis ipaensis | reverse complement strand
AATCCTACTCGGAATACCACAGACAAGGTTTAGACTTTCCGGATTCTCAAGAATGCTGCCAATGGATTCTAGCTTATACCACGAAGATTCTGATTAAGAAATCTAAGAGATACTCATTCAATCTGATGTAGAACGGATGTGGTTGTCAGGCACACGTTCATGGATTGAGAAAGGTGATGAGTGTCATGGATCATCACCTTCTTCATAGTGAAGCGCGAATGAACATCTTAGATAGGAACAAGCATGTTTGAATGGAAAACAGAGATAATTGCATTAATTCATCAAGACGCTGCAGAGCTCCTCACCCCCAACAATGGAGTTTAGAGACTCATACCATCAAAGAGTACAAAGTTCAGATCTAAAAATGTCATGAGGTGCAAAATAAATCTCTAAAAGTTGTTTAAATACTAAACTAGTAACCTAGGTTTATAGAAAATGAGTAAACTATGATAGATAGTGTAGAAATTCACTTCTGAGGCCCACTTGGTGTGTGCTGGGGCTGAGACTTAAGCTTCTCACGTGCCTGGGCTGTTTTGGGCGTTCAATGCCAGGTTGTAACCTGTTTCTGGCATTGAACTCCAACTTGTAACTTGTTTCTGGCGCTGGACGCCAGACTGCAACATGGAACTGGCGTTGAACGCCAGTTTACGTCGTCTATCCTAGAGCAAAGTATGGACTATTATATATTGCTGGAAATCCCTGAATGTCTACTTTCTACCGCAATTAAGAGCGCGCCATTTGAAGTTCTGTAGCTCCAGAAAATTCACTTTGAGTGCAGGGAGGTCAGAATCCAACAGCATCAGCAGTCCTTTTTTAGCCTGAATCAGATTTTTGCTTAGCTCCCTCAATTTCAGCCAGAAAATACCTGAAATCACAGAAAAACACACAAACTCATAGTAAAGTCCAGAAATGTGATTTCTAATTAAAAACTAATAAAAATATACTAAAAACCAACTAAATCAGTCTAAAAACTAAGTAAAAACAATGCCAAAAAGCGTATAAATTATCCGCTCATCACAACACCAAACTTAAATAGTTGCTTGTCCCCAAGAAACTAAAAACAAAGTAGGATAAAAAGAAGAGAATATACAGTGAATTCCAAAAACATCTATGAAGATCAGTTTTAATTAGATGAGCAGGGCTATTAGCTTTTTGCTTCTGAACAGTTTTGGCATCTCACTTTATCCTTTGAAGTTCAGAATGATTGGCATCTATAGGAACTCAGAATTTAGATAGCGTTATTGATTCTCCTAGTTCAGTATGTTGATTCTTGAACACAGCTACTTTATGAGTCTTGGCCGTGGCCCTAAGCACTCTGTTTTCCAGTATTACCACCGGATACATACATGCCACAGACACATAACTGGGTGAACCTTTTCAGATTGTGACTCAGCTTTGCTAAAGTCCCCAATTAGAGGTGTCCAGGGTTCTTAAGCACACTCTGTTTTTTGCTTTGGGCCTCGACTTTAACCGCTCAGTAACAAGTTTTCACTTGACACCTTCACGCCACAAGCACATGGTTAGGGACAGCTTGGTTTAGCCGCTAAGGCTAGGATTTTATTTCTTTAGGCCCTCCTATCCACTGATGCTCAAAGCCTTGGATCCTTTTTATTACCCTTACCTTTTGGTTTTAAGGGCTATTGGCTTTTTGCTCTTTCCTTTTGGTTTAAAGAGCTTTTGGCTTTTTCTGCTTGCTTTTTCTTTTTCTTGCTCTCTTTTTTTTCGCATTTTTTTCTCTGCAAGCTTTGTTCTTCACTGCTTTTTCTTGCTTCAAGAATCATTTTTATGATTTTTCAGATTATCAAATAACATTTCTCCTTTTTCATCATTCTTTCAAGAGCCAACAATTTTAACATTCATAAACAACAAATTCAAAAGACATATGCACTGTTCAAGCATTCATTCAGAAAACAAAAAAGTATTGCCACCACATCAAAATAATTAAACTATTTTAAAATTCGAAATTCATGTACTTCTTTTTCTTTTTCAAAAAACAATTTTCATTTAAGAAAGGTGATGGATTCATAGGACATTCATATCTTTAAGACATAGACACTTAGATACTAGTGATCATATAGTAAAGACACAAACATAATTAAACATGAAGCATAGTAAACGAAAAACAGAAAAATAAGAACAAGGAGATTAAGGAATGGGTCCACCTTAATGAGGGTGGCGTCTTCCTCTTCTTAAAGAACCAATGGTGCTCTTGAGCTCCTCTATGTCTCTTCCTTGTCTTTGTTGCTCTTTTCTCATAGCTCTTTGATCTGCAGTCAATTGCTCTACCATTGAATTATGGAAAAACAAAAGCAATGCTTTTACCACACCAAACTTAAAAGGTTTGCTCGTCCTCGAGAAAAAGAAGAAAGAAGTGGAGAAGATGGAGGAGATGGAAGTGTGTGAATGGGTGGGTTTGGGAGGGAAATGGTTTGAATTTGAATGGTGAGGTAGGTGGGGATCCTGTGGGGTCCACAGATCCAGTGGGGTCAAGGATTTAGCATCCCTGCTCCAATTAGGCGTACAAAATGCCCTTACTGTGCAATCCTGGCGTTTAATGCCAGACTGCTGCCTGTTTCTGGCGTTAAACGCCCAAATGTAGCCTGTTTCTGGCATTTAACGCCAGACTGATACTTGTTTCTGGCGTTAAACGCCAGCTTGGTGCTTGTTTCTGGCGTTAAACGCTAGACAGATGCTTGTTTCTGGCGTTTAAACGCCAGAATGATCTTCCTCCAGGGTGTGCTATTTTTCATGCTGTTTTTCATTCTATTTTTGATTTTTCATTTGTTTTTGTGACTTCACATGATTATCAACCTAAAGAAAACATAAAATAGCCATGGAAAATAAATAGATATAATTAAATAACATTGGGTTGCCTCCCAACAAGCGCTTCTTTAATGTCAATAGCTTGACAGTGAGCTCTCATGGAGCCTCACAGATAATCAGAGCAAGGTTAGGACCTCCCAACACCAAACTTAGAGTTTGAATGTGGGGGTTCAACACCAAACTTAGAGTTTGGTTGTGGCCTCCCAACACCAAACTTAGAGTTTGACTGTAGGGGCTTTGGTTGACTCTGCAGTGAGAGAAGCTTTTCATGCTTCCTCTCCATGGTTACAGAAGGAGAACCTTGTGTCTTATAGTTTGCAATGTCTGCAAACTACAGAGCTTCCTGAATAGCAAACAATTACTCATCCGGAAAGGTTTCAGAGATCTCAGTAGGAGGGAGGGATGCTCCTGCTACTGGTTCTATCTGGGACAGGTGATCAGCTACTTGATTCTCTGTCCCTTTTCTGTCTCTTATTTCTATATCAAACTCTTGCAGAAGTAACACCCATCTTATGATCCTGGGCTTTGAATCCTGCTTTGTGAGTAGATATTTAAGAGCAGCATGGTCAGTGTACACAATCACTTTTGATCCTACTAAGTAGGATCTAAACTTGTCAATGGCGTAAACCACTGCAAGTAATTCTTTTTCTGTGGTTGTGTAATTTTTTTGGGCATCATTTAAAACACTGCTAGCATAATAAATGACATGCAGAAGCTTGTTATGCCTCTGTCCCAATACTGCACCAATGGTATGGTCACTGGCATCACACATTAGTTCGAATGGTAATGTCCAGTCTGGTGCAGAAATAACTGGTGATGTGACCAGCTTAGCTTTCAGGGTCTCAAACGCCTGCAGACACTTTGTGTCAAACACAAATGGTGTGTCAGCAGCTAGCAGATTGCTCAGAGATTTTGTAATTTTTGAAAAATCCTTTATAAACCTCCTATAGAATCCTGCATGCCCCAAAAAGCTTCTGACTGCCTTAACATTGGCAGGTGGTGGTAATTTTTCAATTACTTCAACTTTAGCTTGATCCACCTCTATTCCCTTGTTTGAAAATTTATGCCCAAGGACAATCCCTTCAGTCACCATAAAGTGACATTTTTTCTAGTTTAAAACTAGGTTGGTCTCTTGGCATCTTTTCAGAACAACTGCTAAATGGTTAAGGCAGGAGCTGAATGAGTCTCCAAATACTTAAAAGTCATCCATGAAGACTTCCAGAAACTTCTCTACCATATCAGAGAAGATAGAGAGCATGCACCTCTGAAAGGTTGCAGGTGCATTACACAGACCAAAAGGCATCTTTCTGTAGGCAAACACTCTAGAAGGAAATGTGAATGCTATTTTCTCTTGGTCCTGAGGATCTACTGCAATTTGGTTGTAACCTGAATAGCCATCCAAAAAGTAGTAATATTCATGACCTGCTAGTCTCTCTAGCATCTGGTCTATGAATGGTAAAGGAAAATGATCCTTCCTGGTAGCTGTATTGAGCCTTCTGTAGTCAATACACATACGCCACCCTGTAACTGTTCTTGTAGGAACCAGTTCATTCTTTTCATTATGAACCACTGTCATTTCTCCCTTCTTAGGGACAACATGGACAGGGCTCATCCAGGGGCTATCAGAAATAGGATAGATAATCCCAGCCTCTAGTAACTTAGTGACCTCTTTCTGCACCACCTCCTTCATGGCGGGATTTAGCCGCCTCTGTCATTGAACCACTGGCTTAGCATCATCCTCCAATAGGATCTTATGCATGCATATGGCTGGGCTAATGCCCTTAAGATCACTTATGGACCACCCAAGAGCTGTCTTGTGTGTCCTTAGCACCTGAATTAGTGCTTTCTCTTCCTGTGGCCCTAAAATAGAGCTTATGATTACAGGAAAAGTGTCACCTTCTCCCAGAAATGCATATTTCAGGGATGGTGGTAGTGGTTTGAGCTCGGGTTTAGGAGGTTTCTCCTCTTCTTG
>NC_029789.2:62807256-62808502 GCF_000816755.2 Arachis ipaensis | reverse complement strand
AAATGGCCCAACCTTGACAATCATGTCCTCAATTATGCCTGATGGGTATTTAATGGAGCCATCAGCAAGTTGAAGACAGATCCGGGTTGGTTTGACCTCTTCAGTCAAGCCAAGCTTTCTGATAGTAGATGCAGAGATTAGGTTGATGCTTGCCCCAAGATCACATAGAGCTGTCTTGGTGCAGTTACCCTCTAATATGCATGGTATCATAAAGCTCCCGGGATCTTTAAGCTTTTCTGGGAAGCTTTTCAGAATGACTGCACTGCATTCTTTAGTGAGGAGAACTCTTTCAATTTCTCTCCAATCCTTCTTATGACTCAAGATATCTTTCATGAATTTGGCATAAGAGGGTATTTGCTCAATTGCCTCTGCAAACGGAATCTTTATTTCAAGAGTCCTGAGATAGTCTGCAAAGCGGGCAAATTGCTTATCCTGCTCCTCTTTGCGGAGTTTTTGAGGATAAGGCATCTTGGCTTTGTATTCCTCAACCTTAGTTGCTGCAGGTTTATTTCCTACAGAGGTAGGTTAAGAAGCCTTCTTGAGGGATTTATTATCAGCACTTGCAGGTGTCTGGTCCCTCACTGGCATTTGAAAGCCAGGGTTGGAAACTGGAGTGGTGTTGGACGCCAACTCCTTACTTGTTCCTGGCGTTTGAACACCAGAACTGAGCTTCCATTGGGCGTTTAACGCCAACTCCTTGCCTGTTTCTGGCGTTTGAATGCCAGAGTTATTCCTCTCTGGGCTCTTACTGTCCTCAGAGGGATTTTGGATAGCCGGTTGTTCATTTCTTGGCTTCATGCTGCCTTGAAGTGAGGTATTTAATGTTTTTCCACTTCTTAATTGAACTGCTTGGCACTCTTCTGTTATTTGTTTTGATAACTGCTGTTCTATTTGCTTCAGCTGTACTTCCATATTCAGATTAGCCATTCTTGTGTCTTGTAGTATCTCCTTGAATTCGGCCAGCTATTTTGTTAGAAAGTCTAATTGCTGATTAAATTCTATAATTTGTTCTGCAGGACTGAGTTCAGCAGTTACTGTTTTAGCCTCTTCTTTCATGGAAGATTCACTGCTTAGGTACAGATGCTGATTTCTGGCAACTATATCAATGAGCTCTTGAGCTTCTTCAATTATTTTTCTCATATGTATAGATCCACCAGCTGAGTAGTCTAGAGAAATGTAAGCTTTCTCTGTAAGCCCATAATAGAAGATGTCTAACTGCACCCATTCTGAAAACATTTCAGAGGGG
>NC_029789.2:62798391-62806072 GCF_000816755.2 Arachis ipaensis | reverse complement strand
GAGTGGTCTAGAGAAATCTGAGCTTTCTCTGTAAGCCCATAATAGAAGATGTCTAACTGCACCCATTCTGAAAACATTTCAGAGGGGCATTTTCTTAGTATCTCTCTGTATCTCTCCCAGGCATCATAAAGAGATTCATTATCTCCTTGTTTAAAGCCTTGGATGTCCAGCCTTAGCTGTGTCATCCGTTTTGGAGGGAAGTATTGATTCAGGAATTTTTCTGTCAGCTGTTTCCATGTCCTTATGCTAGCTTTAGGTTGGTTATTTAACCACCTCTTAGCTTGATCTTTTACAGCAAATAGAAACAGTAATAATATGTAGACATCCTGATCTACTTCCTTATCATGTACTATGTCAGCAATTTGTAAAAATTGTGCCAGAAACTCTGTAGGTTCTTCCTATGGAAGACGGAATACTGGCAACTTTGCTGCACCATGATAATGAGCTGAGGATTCAACTCAAAGCTACTGACTCCGATAGAGGGTATATAGATACTACTCCCATATGAAGCAGTAGTGGGGTTAGCATATGACCCCAGAGTCCTTCTGGACTGTTCATTTCCACTTATGTCCATGATGGAAAAAGGGAGATGATGCGGATTGCAAATTAAATTTTTTTTTTGAAAATCGAAATTAAAATAAAATAAATAAAAAATTGAGTATAATTTCAAAAATTAGAAAAAAAAAATAAAAGAAAATTGAAAACTAAATTAATTAATTAAAAAGATGTGGGTGAGGATTTTCGAAAAATGAAGAGAGAAAAAGTAGTTAGGAAGTTTTGAAATTTAAATTTTAAATTTGAAAATTAAATTTTGAATTTTAAATTTTTGAAATTTGAAATTCGAATTTTGAAATTTGAAATTTTGAATTTTGAATTTTGAAAAAGTCAACAATATAAGATAAGGATTTGAAAAAGATATGATTTTTGAAATTTTAAAACTAAGATAAGATGAAACAAAAAGTTTTAAAATAAAAATCTGAATTTTTAAGGGAAAATTTCGAAAATTACTTAAAATAAAGAGAAAAGATATTTTTGAATTTAATGATGAAAGAGAAAAACACACAAAAGACACAAGACTTAAAATTTTTAGATCTAATGCTCCTTGTTTTCGAAATATTTTGGAGGGAAAACACCAAGGAACACCAAACTTAAAAATTTTAAGATCAAAACACAAAGAAGACTCAAGAACACTTTGAAGATTCACAAGAACAACAAGAACAACAAAAAGAACACCAAACTTAAAATTTTTAGAAAACTTCAATAAAATTTTCGAAAATTATAAAAAAATTAACAAGAAAACATCAAACTTAAAGTTTGGCACAAGATTCAATCAAAGAAAAATTATTTTTAAAAAAGATTTTAAAAAGAAGATACCCAATCACCAAGAACATAAACCAACGCTCTAGCCAATTGAGCAGTAAATGTAACATTTGTTTTAAAGAGGTATTTTTAATAACTAAAAATAAATTTTTTGAAAACTAATGTTTTGAGAAAGCACAAATAAAACAAGAAAAGACACAGAACAAGAAAAACCAAAGATCAAACAAGAAAAATAAACAAGAACAACTTGAAGATCAAGGAAGAATAAAGAACACAAATTCGAAAATTTAAGAGAAAAAAATAAGAATGCAGTTGACACCAAACTTAAAACATGACACTAAACTCACAAAAAAATTAAAAATTAATAAAGAAAAATAATATTTTTGAAGAATTTTTTTTTTGAAAATAAATTAAAGGACTCAGATTTGATGACTCTATAGCAACAAAATAAATTATTCCTAAACTAAGCAACAAAATAAACCTTTAGTTGTTCAAACTCGAACAATCCCCGGCAACGGCGCCAAAAACTTGGTGCACAAAAATTACTTTACACTATGTAATTCCGCACGACTAACCAGCAAGTGCATTGGGTCGTCCAAGTAATACCTTACGTGAGTAAGGGTCGAATCCCACGGAGATTATTGGCTTGAAGCAAGCTATGGTTATCTTGTAACTCTTAGTCAGGATATAATATCAATAATAATTCTTAGTTTTAATTGTAAAAGTCAAGGGGCATAAAATAAAATATTAATTCATCAAGACGCTGCAGAGCTCCTCACTCCCAACAATGGAGTTTAGAGACTCATGCCGTCAAAGAGTACAAAGTTCAGATCTAAAAATGTCATGAGGTGCAAAATAAATCTCTAAAAGTTGTTTAAATACTAAACTAGTAACCTAGGTTTATAGAAAATGAGTAAACTATGATAGATAGTGCAGAAATCCACTTATGGGGCCCACTTGGTGTGTGCTGGGGCTGAGGCTTAAGCTTCTCACGTGCCTGGGCTATTTTGGGGGTTCAACGCCAGGTTGTAACCTGTTTCTGGCGTTGAACTCCAACTTGTAACTTGTTTCTGGCGCTGGACGCCAGACTGCAACATGAAACTGGCGTTGAATGCCAGTTTACGTCATCTATCCTTGAGCAAAGTATGGACTATTATATATTGCTGGAAAGATCTAGATGTCTACTTTCCAACGCAATTAAGAGCGCGCCATTTGGAGTTCTGTAGCTCCAGAAAATTCACTTTGAGTGCAGGGAGGTCAGAATCCAACAGCATCAGCAGTCCTTTTTCAGCCTGAATAAGATTTTTGCTCAGCTCCCTCAATTTCAGCCAAAAAATACCTGAAATCACAGAAAAATACACAAACTCATAGTAAAGTCCAGAAATGTGATTTTTAATTAAAAACTAATAAAAATATACTAAAAACCGACAAAATCATACTAAAAACTAAGTAAAAACAATGCCAAAAAGTGTATAAATTATCCGCTTATCAGTGTTCGGGCACTCTGCTTTTCCATTTCTATCATTATCCATATGGCACCAAAAACTGGAGAATCCTCTTCAAGAAAGAGAAAATAGAAGGCTCCTGTAACCGGTCCATTTGACTTTAGCCAGTTCTTCTCCAAGACCCACGAGGATCACTTTAACGAAGTTGTGAGCAAAAAGAAGGTGATCCCGGAGGTCTGATTTAATTTGCAACCAGATGAATATCTGGAGATCCAGGAAAAAATTCTGAGAAGGGGTTGGGGAGTTTTGTGCAACCTCGTAAGCAATGTTGGTGTTCTGATGGGCAGGGAGTTCTACACCAATACTTGGGTAACATACAAGCATGTCAAGGGCGTGAACCCCGACCCAAAGAACTGGCACACTATGGTCTGAGGGAGGATCCTAGAGTTTAGTCTGGAGAGAGTGAGGGATATACTTCAGCTGCCACCATCTAGAGATGATCCCACTTTTACACTCACACAGTCAACACTGATCAGAGACTGGACCACGTCCTCACTTATGTATATGCCTCATCGGAGCATAGTAGAGGCGTGATGCTACGGGGCAGCCATAACAGTTGGGAAGGCATGATCTGAAGCTTGCTGCTCGGAGAAGGTTGGAGTTCATTCAGTGCTCCATCATTCCCATGAGTAACTGGTCTGAAGTTACTATTGACCGATTTGTGATGATTCACTGTATCATGCTCCGTAATTAGGTGGAGGTGTATCATGTGATCCCTGAGGAGCTTTATGACATAGCCGCGAAGGCCTCCACTTCTGCTAGATTGGCCTTCCCCCCATCTCATCTTCCGCCTATATGAGGCCGCTCGAGTTCGCATTGATGGAGACACTCCTATTAACGTCGATAGGCCGATCACTAGGAGGGGTATGGAGTACGCTAAGGAGCATGGATGAGCACTGCCTCAGGAGCCAGTTCCCCCTCCTCAGCAGGAGCAGCCTGAAATGCCTCAGGGATATTATTTCCCTCCACGTGATTATTGGGATCAGTTGACCACATCTATTGGGTAGCTGACATCATCAGTCGATCAGCTGAGGATAGAGCATCAGGACCACTCTGCCCTCCTTCATAAGCTAGTAGAGGAGCAGCAGAATCAGAGGTGAGAGTTGGAGGAGCTGAGGCACTGGAGAGGATTCCCAAGAGGGAGCAGCCACCAGGACTGAGGTGGTTAAGTTTCATTATTTTCTACTTTAATTATTTTCTATTTTTTAGTATTTTATTTTGTTTTTTGTTATCTGTTTGAAGCCTTTGCATGCTTATTAGTAGTTGTTTATTGTTTTTCTAGCTTAGTTATTTAAATTTATATTTTGTGTTTATTTTGAAAAAAATGTCTCATGTATTGCTCATTGAGCTTGAAAAATCAGAAAAAAAAAAGTAGTAAAATGCATGAGACTTGAGTTATATATTCTGAGCTATCCTAGTTATTTTAACTGTTGGTATTATCTATGATTCTGAATGTATGAATTGAATAGTGCATAATTGATATTGAAGCCAAGAATATTGATTCTTGAGGTATTGGAACTTAGAGAAATATTATGAATTCTCTAAATTAAACAAGAAATTAATCCTTGAAGCAAAAGAAAAAGAAAATAAAAAGCAAGGTCAAAGGCTATGAGCATCAATGACTAGGAAGGTCAAATATGATTAAAAGCTCAAAGAGTTATTTTCTTAGCTATATGTTTGTGGTGTGAATGTGTCAAGTAACCCTTGAGACAGAGCACTAAGAGTCGAGACCAAGTGCAATTACAGAATATACCAAAGGCTCTAAACACTACTGACTGGGAGAAATTAAAAGAAAATTTTGAACTCAAAGGGTTCCCCAGTTAAGTGCTTGTGGTGTTTTTGTGTCAAGTTAAGCTTGAGACAAAACACTTAGGGTCACGGCTAGGCTCAAGGTGCAAAGCACCAAATAAAAGATAAGAAAAAGCTATGTTTAAGGATTAATTAGAGCTTAAAAAGAAAGAGAACCCATCATGAAAGGGATGAATGAAAGACTGAATAATGAAAGGAATGACTGAGAGTGTTGAATGAATGACTAAATGCCTAGCAATGTTGAGGGATTCATCCTGCTTGCTCAGTGCTTGAATATATAGTGGGGACACCCACAAGCTGAGAACTGTTATCCAGATGTAGGCATTTTGGTGAAATTTAAAGTCAACTGAACAGTTATGCCGAGGGGCTTAATACAATCTAAAGTCAACTGAACGGCTATGCCATAGGGCTTAATACAATAATTTAAAGTTGATTGAATGGCTTCGACTATAGAACTTATATGCAACTGAACATCTGAAAAACCATATCTAAGACTGGTTCTTAGGTAATGTCGAGCTGTAGGGTGTAAATCGACACGTGAGCTCATGGTTGATGTGTGAGCATCTTTTCTTTATTTTCTATTTATTCTTGCTATAAACTTATTAAGTTTTAATTTAAATTTTAGTGTTTGAAGCCTACTTGGATGCTACTTTGAGTCACTTTAGTATTTTAATTATTTCAGGTGAAGTTTGGATTGGTTTGGCGGAGTTCGTGTGCAAGAAAATAGAAGAGTTTGGAACCTGCCAAGCCGCGCTAAATGCAGACCTAGATGTTTAGTGCCAGCAACTCAAAAATGCGTGGAAGCCTTTGCCCATTGGGGTGCCTGGTGTTTAGTGCCAGGAAGATAGAATCAAAGGAGGAGCTTTTGCCCACAAGGGCGCTAAATGCCGAATCTGGCATTTAGCACCAATGACACGGATCCACCTTTACCTAAGGAGCATCTTTAGTTGGGTTTAGCTTTTAATTATTGTATTTTCTTTTATTTAGTTATTTTTATTTATAAACAAAATATTTTAGCTTTAGAATTTATTATTTTATTTTAGTTTCAAATCAAATTAGGTTAGATATAAAAGGAAAAAGATTTAGCCCTTCGGGGAATCTTCTCTCTTACGCTCTTTCACATTTTCCATACCCTAGTTTTCTCTCTGAGTCATGAGCCACCAAACCTCCTTGGTTAATGTTAGGAGCTCTGTTTATTTCTATGGATTAACACTATTATCATTCTATTTTAATTAATGTATTGATTCAGTTTCAAGGATTACTTTTGCTCTTCATCTTATGAATCTGGGTATATCGGAAGAACAACCCTTGTTCTATATGAATTCTTGTGATTCTTGAAAAAGTTATCTCACTTGAATACTAGCTTGAAAGTAAATTTCTCCTAAACTTCTAATTACTTGGACTTAACGGGATACATGACATATAATCCTCTTGTATCTGGGTAATTAAGGTTTTTGTGGCTATATGCTGATTAGTGTTAATAATATATTGTCTTTGAAGACATGACGACAAGTAACAGAGGTAGAACGAGTAGGTCTCGTGGTCGTGGTAGAGGAAGAATTTCCACCGGATCCCCGGAGACTGCTCAGTCATCGCCCTCTACCCCGAATATCCCATTGACCCTTGTGACGTCACAGGCAAGTCCAGCAGACTAGCAGTTCATCATTGTCCGAAACCCAAACTACGTGGCTCTTTCTGCTACCCTCCCCCCCTCTGATCTAAAAATCGCAGATAGAGATTTGATCTGTACACTAATAGAATCGAATTGTTGATTTCAGATAGATACCTACATATTCGATCTACGAATCTCCAAATTCGCATATTATTAATTAAAAATAAATAAATAATATATGTTAGTTTCTGAAATCAAACAAACCCTATTACTTCCTTTCACTTTCAGCACTTCTCTCTCATCCACTCACCTCACTTCTTCTTCTCTAAAATCTCTCTCACCGGCCACCAGTTCCTCTTCACTTTTTGCCCTCAATCATGTCACTCCTCTGTGCCGCTAGCATCGTCCAATCCTCTCTCCCTCAGTCAATCACCCTCACCCTCAATCCTCTGCTCAACGCTTGGCTTCGTCGCTTGCCACTCATTACTCCTCGCTTCCTTGTCATTCTACTTCTAGCTTTAGCCTCTATTCCTCGCCTCTATTTCAGTGTTCTTCCTCGCCTCCTTGTCATTCTACTTCTGGCCTTTGGAATTCCTTCTATATTTGGGTTAAATTTTTTTATTTTAAATTTAAATATTATTAAGTAAATTTAGAAACTATTAGGTATTAATTTTCTTTGGTACTATTGTTAGAAAATTCTAGATCTATATGACTGATGTGAAATTTGGTGTTATTATTAACTATGAAATTTCTAATTTTTCCTATTGTGAATTGTATTTTGGTTCTGGTTCTTGGTTTATGAAAAAAGATGTTTCAATTTTATTTTTTTTTTAGCTTTTTAAATTTTTAGGTATATTTTCTATCTTTTATTTTTTAATCGGATATATTCGATATCTGACTTATCTGATTCACAAATGTGCAGAGCAGATCGAATCAGATCTAATCCTAAAAGATGTAGATATTAGATCCGATCCGATCTATGAACATCCTACGTGTATTTTGAAAATATCAAATTTTTTATTTGATAGTGCTAGCTGAACAAGTCTTTTAAGTACTGAATCAAACCAAGTTGACCTAATAACTTATTAGCCTAACAAAAATCATCTTCAGCAAATGTGTGCGTGAATCACAAATTTAAATACTTTTTTCTGAAACACACAAAATTTTTGTGGTTTTATTTACAAATTTTTATTTTTTATTTCATCCACAAATTTATATGTTTTTCTTAAAAATTATTTGATTTTTTAACATGTTTGTTATAAGAAATTCGTCCCCCAAATTGAAAAAAAAAAGGGGAAAAAACACATAAGCCTTACAAACAACAAGCACAAGAATTATAAAGATGAACATAAATTTTTTGTATTTATCGTCAAAATGGAGGGAAAATGTAAAATTTATGTGTTTTTTTTTTTTTTCAAAAACTTGTGTGTTTCTA
>NC_029789.2:62795119-62798358 GCF_000816755.2 Arachis ipaensis | reverse complement strand
TATAAAAAATATCCTAAAATTAAAAAAATAAAAAAACTAAACATTTCAAAAACAAAAAATACAAAATATTCATGAAATCAAACAAAGAATTTGTGAAGTTAAACATAGAATAATTAAGGATTAAGTACTGTTTTCGTCCCTAAGGTCTGAGGCCAAAATCAAAATCGTCCTCGATCTTTTTTTGTTATTAAAATCATCCTCAACATTACAAAATATTATAAAATCGTCCTTTTCAATTTTAATTTTATTTTTTATATCAAATTACCTTTAATAATTAATATAAATAATAAAAATAATATTAAAAAATAAAAACCAACCCTTCCCCCTCACAACCTGCACTCCCACTCCCTATCTCTTCTCTTTCTTCTCTCCCCATTCCCTTCATCGGATGAGACGTCTCTCCAGTATAAAACACATAACTCTCCTTTCCCAATTCAATGCAGCTACAGCTATACTCAGGTTGTTTCTTAACTTCCATTACCATCATCATTTTCCTCACCTTTGAAACATTTTTTCACATACCAGCCCCAGCATAAACATTAGATAACAATATATAGGACGAAGACTCTTCAGGTTTTAAGCTCAATATATGATTAGCAATCCTAATCGCCATCTTGGCATTACCATGGTGCTTACAAGCACTCAGTAAAGCAGCCCAAGTAGGTTCATCAGGAGTAAATCAATCCAGCGCGACCCTTGCCAACCAAACCAGCGTGACTACAGGCATAAATCAATCCAAAAAATGTCACCTCACTCGACTTAACATCAGCCGAAACCATGCTGTCACAGAGCCAATGCTTCCTCAGCTCTTCCATGCTGCGCACTGCCGACAATAATAGAAGTTCAAGAAACCACATCTTTCCTCCACATCCCAAAGAACACACTCTTGGCCGCATCTAGGTCGCTACACTTGGCATACATATCCACAAGCTTTGAGGGATTGGGAAAGGGGGAGGGGTTATGAGGAAGGGGATGGGGAGAGAAGAAAGGGAAGAGATTACGGAGTGGGGGTATAGGTGGAGGGGGGAGGATTTATTTTTATTTTTTAATATTATTTTTATTATTTATATTAATTATTAAGGGTAATTTGATAAAAAAAAATAAAATTAAAGTAGAAAATGACGATTTTATAACGTTTTGTAACGTTGAGGATGATTTTAATAACAAAAAAAGGTCAGGAACGATTTTGATTTTGGCCTCAGACCTTAGGGACGAAAACAGTACTTAACCCAATAATTAATCACAAAAACAAAATACGAAAGTACAAAAATTCTTAACTGTGAAATAATATAAATTTTTGTTATATAGACATGGAAGTTTTATAAAAAAAAAGAGCTCAATATGATTTGTATGCTACCAAAACTAAATATAGAATTATTTTGTAACAAACACAAGACTCAATTTTTCCCATATTTCCCTTTTAACGAAATAAAGAAAATTAATTATATTACCTTATAATTTCAATTATAATATTTGATTGAAAACCAATTTCAATTTTTTGATGATAAATACAAAAAATTAGCACAAAAAATTTATGTTCATCTTTATAACTCTTGTGCTTGTTGTTTGTAATATATTAAGAAATTAATATGTTAATTTTACATAAAGAATTGTGTGTGTGCTAATTTATGTTAATATAAAGAATTGTGTGCTAATTTAGGAAATATATTCTTTAAAAAAAAATTTTGGTGCTTTTCTATTGTTTTTTAAGAAATTAATTTTTTTGTTAATATATTATTCATTTTTTAAATTTATTAGATAAATATTTTTGTCATTATTTTAATATTGACGTGACTTTATTTATATCATATTTTTTTACCTTAAAATTACTATAAAAAACTTTTAAAATGTTAAATTTTAAAAGCACCAAATAAAGAGATATATATATTATCAGAAAAAACATAGTTAAAAAAATAATGATAATAATATTATCCTGATTCAAAAAGAGTATATATAAATCAAAATACATGTTAGTTATTTACAAAAGATAATTTTACTTAAATGTCATGAATATTTATATTTGTCTTCATTTTTTTTAAGTGGTAAGCCAAAATATGAATTTGGATCTAAAGAGGCTTCATTTTCCTATAAATAGTGAAAAAACAAAAGAAATAAGAATGATTGTCTTTTTTGTTTTTTAATATCAAACTATAAGAATAATTAATAAATAAAATAGGAGAATATAAAAATTGTGTGTTTGAATAAAAAATTTCGTAATTCATCATACATCTCCTTATTAATAATTTCTTGAGTCTTGAAAATTTGTCACATTTTTTTACCATAAAAATAATTATATAAACGATTTAAGATTATTTAATTAAATTGATTCCTTATTATAGGGACGAATTCAATTAATTCAATTAAAATCCGTAGAATTGAGATATCTTGTTTTGCACTGAATTTTTTAAAAAACAAAAAAAATGATATTAGTCTTAGTTTATATATGACATTACATCTTATTTATTAGGAATTTATATTATTGTTTGTTACCAAAATGAGCTAGTTGTGCACTTCTAAATAAATTTCTTGGGGACCTATTTGGGGTATTACTCTTATTATTGTTATGAGTACCTGAATGTTTAAAAGCAAATCTAATATTGGCATGAGATTAGTATGTTTTTAAAATCTATTAATGTATTCAATAATATTAATAAGAGATGAAATGAGAAGAGAAAAATGAGTAAGAGGTGAAAGATATCAGGTGACGTCAAAGGTAGCCAAGTAGAATAATGGGAGTTTTTTCAGAGATGAATAACTGACATTAAGTGAGAAGTTAATTAGAAAGGGTAATACTGTAAAGAAATCTTGGACACCAAACCCATGTATTTCCATTATATACTGTTATAGATAAAATGAAATCTTATATCTATATCTATAATCTATAACAATATAATGCCAATACATGGGTTTGGTGTCCAAAATTCTTTTCCAATTTTATCCTTCCTAATAATCTATCTCACTATATGTCAGTTATTCCATATTAAAAAACTTTCACTACTTTATCTACTCTCTCATTATATACATTCACGTTCTCTCTTATCTAATTAATTCACACAATTATGAAACTTATATAATTGTGTGAATTAATTACATAAGAGAGAACCTGAATGTATATGATGAGAGAGTAGATAAAGTAGTGAAAGTTTTTTGATATGGAATAACTGACATATAGTGGGATAGATTATTAGAAAGGGTAAAATTGAAAAAGAATTTTGGACACCAAACCCATATATTGGTAT
>NC_029789.2:62782279-62795101 GCF_000816755.2 Arachis ipaensis | reverse complement strand
TTATATATATTATATATATATAAATTTAAACTTATAAAATTGTGAAGATTAACATAAAAAGATTGTATAAACTAGAGATGTAAATGAAGCGCGACGAGATGAGACAGGGATAGGAGAGGCCTCTCCGATCACCGTCCTTAAATAAGTTGGGGAAGAAGGGTTATGAAATTTGAAATTTGGGGAAGAAGATACAAGGGATAATTTGGGAATTTTATTAAAAAATCAACAAAAAATCACGGTTTGGATACTATTGTCACACGGAACCCATCTTTTATGGGTACAACGTTAGTTTTCTTATTTGATGAGTACTTTTGTCAGCGTTCGCAAAATTTATGGGTACAAATGGTAGTTTTTCCATTCTCTTTGTTTCCGCCTCGATCCCGCCTTAAAGGATAACTAAGCCACATTTCTTATTCTCTGTTTTTCTAATCTCCACAAGAATTCACATTCTCTATCTTTACAGAACAGGGATCTCTGTTCGGTACCTACCTTTGTCTTGGAGAAATTTTTTTCCATCTTCGGTTTCTAATTAGAGCAATATCCGCAGGGAATTTTGTGTCTTAGGAAGTTTTTTCACTCTTATAAAAACAAATTAAAAATGCATAATTTTTTTCTTGCTTCTACTGGTGTGAAATAATAAAAAATTTGTTGATGACTTCAAAGATTAGTGTCAACTATGTGATATGTGATATGTGAGGTGGACACAATGAATAAGTTTTTTTTTTGTTAGTCATTGGTGCTTTCTAAGGAATATAAATAAAAGGCTTTGCTATAGAAAATTTTCGAACCCAAAAATTATAAAAACTGCCTTTTATGTTGATACAACGAAATGTAAATAATGTCTGATTGGCAAAATTTGAGGTACGTGATAGTATATTCGATTTCTCATAGATGACATAGGCGGCTCATCCTTGTTTTGTTTACCATTATTTTTGTTTTGCTTTCTTTTCGTTTCTTATTAACCTTTGCTCACCAAAAAATATAAAATTTATCCGTGGTTGCTCCTTCTTTAGACTCTCTTCTGCTTTCATAGTTATTAAATTCGACTCGATTTGGCCAATTCAACCGAAAATTCGGTTATCTAAATATTTGGCCGGACTAAGTCACTCTTCAAACTGTCCAAACATCAGACCAGATAAAAACCGATTTTGACCGGTGAGGTTTTCTTAATCAAACCGATGATTCGGCCAGTTTACGTAATTCCGATTGCGTCATGCATTTTTTTTTTTGAGAAAAGGATAAATAAGTTATTGACCTTTTGATTCGCAGATATTTAAGTTTTCGAGAATTTGAAAATACATTTAAGTCCTCGAGGATTTAAAAATACATTTAAGTCCTTGACCTTTTCAAAACTTGGACATATCGATCCCTCATGTTTACTTGGGTCTGTTAGACTCAACGAAAAAATCAAACGTGACTCTTGTTGTACTGACTTGGTTGATATGGATGCACACATGAAAGAGTTTTTAAGATTGGACAAATTAGACTCAAAGATGAATATGTCTAGATTTTAAAGATGTCAGGAGACTTAAATGTATTTTAAATTCTCGGAAACTTAAATATGGGTAGACTTAAAGGTCAAGAATTAATTTGTCATTTTTTTTAAATATTTTGGAAATGATGCCGCTTCACTTCATCAAAAGTTCAAACGCTTTTGCCCTAGGCCTACCTTCTTTGTCTGGTCACTCTCTCCCTGTCCTTAAGCCTGAAGCTTGAGCTCACTCACCTCTCTCACTGTGGCTCACTGGCTCTCGCACTCAAGCTCTCTCCCTCTCTCGTCTCCGGTCTCCCATCAAGCTCGTCGTCGGTCTCTGTGTCGTCAATCGTCACCCTCTCGCACTGGGTCGCACTCGCGTCCCTTCCCTGCGCTCGTCGTTGCCAGCAGCAGAAGCAGTAGGTCCCGGCTGGTCATCTTCATCGCTCACCGTCTCGCACTCAGTCGCGTGCCTTCCTTCTGCTCTCGGCGTCAGAGGCAGAAGCAGAAGGTCCTGGGGCTGGTCATCGTTGTCGTCTTCTTGCTTCGGGTCTCGCCGTCAGCTTCTTTCGTGCAACCCGAATCGATTTGGTGAGTTCCAACAAATTCTCCCGTTCTCTGTTTCAGTTTTGTTGCTGTAATTCATCACTGCACTTTGATTTTGTTGCTGAAAGGTGTATTTATTGTTGAAAATATCATTGAACTAGTTTTTTTCGGAAAAAATCATCACTGGCATGAATTTTTTACCTTGAATAATATGTTGAAAATATTACTGAGCTAGTTTTTGTTGTTGCTGAAAATCATCACTAAGTTGAATTTGTTAGTGATTGAACCTTGAATTTGTTGCCGTCATGCTGAATAATCTTAGTTAAATTTTTGTTAGTGATTGAAGCCTGAATTTGTTAGGGATTAAACCTTGAATTTGTTGTTAAAAATCATTAGAGTTGAATGTTACTGATTATCATGAACCTTGAACTGACTTGCTGAAATAATCACTTAGCTAAAGTTTTTTCTTTGAAAATCATCATTAAGTTGAATTTGTTGTTGAAAATTGTTCTGAGATGAATTTTTCTATTTTTTTTTTTGGGATAGAATTTTAATTTGGAAATGTCTTCATCACAAACACCATTAGAAATCGGTTGTGTTATCTTGTGTTCTCTCTTGTTCATTTAAATTGAAAAACTATTTTGTATTAGTGACGAATTTATTATTATTTTTTTACATAAGCAGTTATGTTTAATACTTGATTTTTACTAATATGTTTATGAAGAGATGCATTTTAACTTTTAATTTTATTTTTATAATTTTACATTTTTATTCAATTATGACCGGTTTAATCGGGTGAATTAGTGACCCACCAGTTGAACCAATAATTCAGTTTATGACCGGGTCAACTACCGGTCCGGTTCTGACCGGCTTCTGTTTGGCAGTGGCCTTTACTCGTGGCTGTGCTTTACCGCCGCCGTGGCCTCTCTCTCGGTTGTGGCCAGGGCTACCATCCCAAGCACCGCGATGTCTCTCCTCTCCACATTGTTTGTTCCAAGCGCCATCGTGATCAGCGCTTCTTTCTCTGGCGGTACTTTGCTTCCTCTCTCAACTCGATATGAAGGATCAATGGTAGCTTGAATTTCTTTCACAATTCAGAAATACATCAAAAGTTCGATAGTGAAATAAAAATCCGTTTGCGCAGAGAAAGAGAATGATGGGAAGTCTGACTCTGAACCTGAGAGTGACACCTTGTAGCTCCTTCACCACCTGCCTTCTTCACCCTCCTTCTCTTTCCAAACCCTCCTTTCTCATTCAACCCTCCAATATCCCAACAACCTCACTCTCCCTCTCCGCTTCTTCTTCTTCCTATGATGCACCAATCTCTACACCAACCCCCATTTTCCTCCCTTATCTCCAACAGCAAGAGGAAGATGTTGAGGCTATAGAAATAATACATGAAGAACAAAAAGAAGCACAAGAAGAAGAGCAACCCTGTGACCCAATCTATAAATTCTTCAAAGAAAGGACTTTGGTTCCTTCGCAAGACCCTCTAATTCAAGGCAAATTGACCCTCCAGAAGAACCGTCAAATTTCTTGGCACCTTGCTGTGGATACCGCCCTTGACTCTGATGAACAACAAGAGGAAGAAATTGAGATGGGTTTGGACCAAGTTCCATATAGTATTGAGGAAGAAGAAGGTGAAGACAACAAAATCGGGTGGAAGAAGGAACTCCCACAGGGCATTATTGGAGAAATTGTTCATCTGGCAAGGAACCTCCCTGAGAATTTGACACTTGAAGAGGCTTTGGACAAAGGCTTTGAAGGGAGGGTCAGTGAGGAAGATTGCTGGGAGGTTCTTGAAGTTCTTGAGGAGGAGAAGTTTATATTATGTTGCTTGTACTTCTTTCAGTGGATGAGGTCTCAGGAGCCTTCGCTTGTTACACCGCGCTCGTGTACTGTGTTGGTCCCGGCATTGGGGCGGGCGAGGATGGGTGATAAGTTGATGGTTTTGTTCAGCAACTTGCCATCCACAATGGAGTTCAAAGATGTTCATGTTTATAATGCTGCAATTTCAGGCCTTCTGGATGGTGGCAGGTGCATAATTCTTGACCTTTTTTAATGTAATTTGTTTGTCGCTCAGGAAGATTAGTGTAAGTAAAAAAGATGCAAATCAAATACTTGTTAGGGCTTGTTTGGGTGAGATTCTAAGAAAAGATCTTTTTTCGAGTTATCTTTTTTTAAAAGATCTTATAGAGAAGTAAAAGTAATTTTATATTTGAATATCTCATGTAAAAAAGTCTTTTTATCAATCAATTATGTTTGGGTATAACAATATAAAAGTACTTTTTTGTTTATTTATTACATGAAAAATATCTTTTTTTTAAGGAAAAAAGATCTTTTAAAAAAAGATGTAAATTACAGCTTCTCAAAAAAGATCTTTTTTTGATTTTACTAGTGCTTTTACTTTTACTACTAGAAATTTGCCAAACACGTTAAAAAATAAAAAAAAATCTTTTTTCATTGAAAAAAGATCTTTTTTTAACAAAATAATGACGCCCAAACATGCACTTAGTCTTGCTTATATTGAAAATTAGACGCTTGTTGTTTTGAGTATGGATGGGGTAGACACATATATGACATGACAGCAATGTGGTGACATTTAATCCTTATAGCCGCCTCCACTCAGTGGGATAAAGGTTTTGTTGTTGATCAATATTGTTAGTATGTATTACATTAGAAATGACTTAATGCAGCATCTTTGAGCTGCAATTCTGGCAAAATATATTGTTTTCTTATAGTTTTTATTTTTTATTTTTTTTAAAATGTTTCTGTATTTTAATATGGGTTCTTGAAATTGCTCGAAATAAAATTTATGAAACGTTTTTTCTTTGTTTGATCATTACCTTGTTGATGATTCAGCAAGATGTTGGTTATTCCAGTGAGGGCTAAGTGTCTTCATTCCAATTCCGTTTTCCATTTATGGCACGTTGAAGTCCTTTAACCTGTAGGACTATTCTGTTTTAGCCTCTTAGGTTCATTTCGTTAGTTTGTTATGAAGCAGCCTATAAACAACGATAAACTTTATCAAAACTTTATGACCTTATTGCACAAGAACTAAGATAATCTGACTCTTTTTAGGTATGAAGATGCTTGGAAGGTGTACGAGGTAATGGAAACTGAAAATATTCGACCAGATCATGTTACGTGCTCTATTATGATTGTCCTTATGAGAACACTTGGCCATAGTGCGAAAGATGCATGGCAGTTTTTTGAGAAAATGAACAAAAAAGGGGTCCAATGGTCTGAAGAAGTTTTAGGTGCATTAATAAAGTCATTTTGTGTTGAGGGTCTAGTGAATGAAGCTCTCATCATCCAAATCGAAATGGAGAAGAAGGGGATCTCTCCAAATGCAATTGTGTATAACACTCTTATGGATGCATATTGTAAATCTAATCATGTAGAAGAAGCTGAAGGTCTTTTTGTTGAGATGAAATCTAAAGGGATTAAGCCGACTGAGGCTACCTTCAACATTCTAATGCATGCATACAGCAGAAGAATGTAGCCGAAGATTGTGGAAAAGCTTCTGGAAGAAATGCAGGATGTTGGCTTGAAGCCAAATGTGAAATCATATACTTGTCTAATTAGCGCAAACGGGAAGCAGAAAAAGATGTGTGACATGGCCTCCGATGCATTCTTGAAGATGAAGAAAGTTGGCATACAACCCACTTCACATTCTTATACAGCTCTGATACATGCGTATTCGATTAGTGGCTGGCATGAGAAAGCTTATGCTGCATATGAAAGCATGCAAAGGGAAGGAATCAAACCTTCCATAGAAACCTACACTGCTTTACTAGATGCATTTAGGCGTGCCGGTGACGTGGCAGAAATTGGCGAGTTAAGAAATTATTATAAGAGATGCGTTGCAAGTATAGTTCTCAACCAACCGAAATTCCGCTTATCAAATTAGAAGGGTTGTCACAAAATTAGAATTAAAATACTGGGAGTACGAATCACAGATCGTCTCCCAACGAGTTGCATAAAGGTGTGCTATTTTATTAATCAGATGTTCTCTAAAATGGTTTGAGTTGATAAACAGGAAATTAAATCAAAGAAATTATGTAATTTAAATAAAAACCTTGACTGGAAGTAGATTAGTTGGAAGCTCTATCCTTGATGGAGTTCTCTCAAGTTCAATTGATAATTGAAGGTTGTCTGCTCAGTTATCCTTTACCGGATAAAGGAAAGTCAAGCAAGTCGGAAGTCAATTTCTATTCACAAGTTCTAATCCTCACCCTTGGGAAGGACTACTGTCAGTGATTAGAGGGCGACCCAACGCTAATCCCAATTATAATTTTACTCTTGAGCATCCAACTCAAGGTCCTCCTTTCAATCAACTCCCAATCAAGTCATGGAACTACTCGCTCATTATGATTGTGAAATTCATGAAATAAGAAGGGAAAATAAAGAAAGACATGATAAATAATAATAAAAAAGATCAATAAAAATAGAAATAGTTCTTGTATTAATAAATTCAAAAAAATAGTTCAATAGTAACTCTGAATAAAATAAGGATATGAAAGAGTAAGTGACAAGTAAGGAAACAAACTAGAATGATGAAGTTTTGATGGAGGTAATAACTCTTCTCAATATCCCAATTCGAAAAGCAATAAAATCAAAATCCTAAGAACTATGAATGTGTAGAGAGAAAACCTAGAGGAGGAGTAAAATCATATCTAAAATTAAAATTATGCGGAATGAACGTTCTTTTCTTTGTCTTTGCATGTTCCCTGGCTCTAATCTGATTTTCTGAGCCGAAAACTGGGTCAAAACAGGGCCTAAAATCGCCCCCAGCGAATTCTGCATATTCTGCAGATCGCGCACGTCACGCGATCGCGTCATCCAGCATCTTGCCTTGCCAGCCGTGCGCGTCGTCCACGCCTTCGCGTCACTTGTGCAGTTTCCATTCCGTGCGTTCGCGTCAGGCACGCGAGCGCGTCACTGCAATTTCCTCTATGTCATGCGGTCGCGTGAGTCATGCGTCCGCGTCACTTCTCGCTGGTCATCTCCCCAATTTCTTGTGTTCCTTCCAACTTTGCAAGCTTCCTTTCCAATCTCCAAGTCATTCATGCCCTATAAAGCCTGAAACACTTAACACATAGATCACGGCATCGAATGGAATAAAGGAAAATTAAAATACATAATTAAAAACTTCTAGGAAGCAGTTTTTCAACCATGGGATAATTTTGGGAAGGAATTGTAAATACATGCTAATTTAATGAATAAGTGGGTAAAGATTTGATAAAACCACACAATTAAACACAATATAGACCATAAAATAATGGTTTATCAACCTCCCCACACTTAAACATTAGCATGTCCTCATGCTTAGTTGAATGAGATAAAATGAATGAGTAGGAATATGTAAAACTCATGCAATGCAATGCAACCTATATATGTGAATGCAACTATATGATTCTTGTCCACTTGGTCAAAAGTAAATAAGCTCTTCAAGATAATCACAAATCAAATTTCACTAATTTAATTCTTATATAGGAACAACAGACAAAAATGCAAGAAGGTAGCTCATGAAAGTAGGGAACATAGAATTTAAGCATTGAACCCTCACTGATGATGTATGTACGCTCTTAATCTCTCTAGTGTATAGGGTAATCACTCTATCCTTCTCTAATCATGCTTTCTAATTTTTTGTTCTTCACCTAACCAATCAACAACAATTAATATACCAATGCAAACATCATGAGGTCTTTTCAAGGTTGTAATGGGGCCAAGGTAAGGGTAAGGATATATATATATATATATGGCTGAGTAAGCTTATAAATTGAATCTTTAATTATTCCAAGCTTTCACCTAATACACACATATATATATTCCATGTAACTTAAATTTCACACCTAGCTACCCAAAATTTTTCCTTTAACATTCCATACTCATGTATCAACTTTTATTTTAATTTTATCATATATGCATTGATTTTTGAAATTTTAACTTAGCATTGGGGTAATTTTGTCCCCTTATTTAATTATTAGATATTTTTGGATTTTTTTCATATTAAAATAAACACAGTTTATCAATGCACATAGATTTTTAATTTTTCTTTTATAATTTCACATGAGTAGGTACCCAAATTCCCATTATATTATCATGACGCATTCTCTTATTATCTTTTGTTCCCACAATTTTCCCATACCCAATTAACACACAATTCTATCTCAAGCTAACCAAAGATTCAATTGGGATATATAATTGTTTTTCTACTTAAGGCTAGTGATGTGGTGAAATAAAGAACAAATGGGATTTAAAGGCTCAAAGTGGCTAACAAAGGTAACTTAAGGGGTAGGCTTAATTTGGATAAGTGAGATAAACAAATAATGGCCTCAATCATATGCAAGCATATAAATATATTAAACATTGGACATATAGGATGAAACAAAATACAGATTACAATCATAGAGAAGTAAACACACAAGAATAAAACATTTATGGCTAAATAATGTAACCATGTATTTAGGCTCAAAGTCTCACAGGTTGTTTGTTCTTTAGCTCAAAAATCATGTTCCAGATACAACTTCAAGCAAATTTAACATAAATTTTTTTTTTTTAAATTAAAATTAGTGAAATTTTGTTCTAAAAAAAATAGGGTCTTAGAAGAAACTTACTGTCTTTTCAATCAAGTAGAACATGCATGCAACTATCTTATTACTATGAAATTTATCCTATTCTACAAAAGAAAAACTAACTAAATATCCTATTTTATTGGTGTTAAGGAAGAAAAATTACCTCCGAAAGTCAGGTACTGACCGACCTCCCCACACTTAAGGCTTTGCACCGTCCTCGGTGCCATCTGTCAAGAACAAAGGTGGGCTGGTAGCAGTATCTCCACAGTCGGGACCGTCATGGCTTCCTGTGCTGGTAAACGAAGTGGAGTCCGGGGTGTTTGAGTCTCTGTATTTTTCTTTAAGCAGCTCCTTGAGGTATGTGAATCGGTGCTTGTTACGGCGCTCTCTCAGCTTTGCTTTGTGTTCCTGCCGATCGGACCTCTCAAGTATCTGGTGGAGCAGTTGGTTTGTTGTAGGTGCTTGTGGTGTTGAAGGAGGAATGTCTTCAGCCAGTTCAGTGGGCTGGCTTGTAGTTACGGCTGGAGATCTGATATATTTCCTGTGAGGGACATATTGATCATCCCGTGGAAGCATGACTTTGGTGTCCCCAGCTCTGTAGGAGACTCCGGTTGCTGAGACAAGATCTGAGACCAAGGCAGAAAAAGGTAATTTACCCGCAATTTGTACGTGTCCCATGGCATTCCGGATGTGTCTTGGTAGGTTTAAAGGCTGGTCCGTAAGGATGCACCATAGTAGAACGGCCATGTCTGCAGTGAAGGAGGACTCGTGAGTGCTCGGAAAGACGTAATGGGACATAATCTGTGCCCATACGCGAGTCTCCAAGGTAAGTGCAGAAGTCGATATTCCCTTAGGTCGGGAACGATGGTATCTGTGGATCCATCTGCTGCCAGGTAGTGCGATAACTCTGAGAACAACGTCCTAGTCAAATTGATACATCTGGCGCTTGAGTGATGCTTCTTGAAATGCGTCCAGTCCTTCTGGAGTAAGGGGGAGATATAGAGCTCGTTGAATGGCCTCTTCTGTAATGGGGACTTGTTTCTGACAGACGTAGATAGACTGCAGGGTTGGCAGGTGGAAATTAGAGTAGAACTCGACTACCCAGGAAAGATTGACCTGCCGTGGCTGTCTCTGAAGGAAACCCCATTGTCTTCTTTCAATTTGTGGCTCAACAAATTCAGCAATACAGGTTGGGAGGATAAGAAGGTATTTGTTGTTGTAACTCCTTTCTGCCAGGATGGGGAACATCTGCTCACAGTAGCGATTGGTAAATCATGCAGTGTCCTTTGCTAGGAAGGCTTTCTCTTTGTCATCAACCTTAATAATCCTCTTAATTCTTTTTGTTGAGGGCTTAACTGCAGTTGAAGATGGCTCTGCCACTAGAGCTCGTTTGGTTCCTCTCCTTTCTGTTGATTTGGGAGTAGCTTTCTCCTTACCTTTCTTGGTGGCCATCCTAAAAGAAAGAAAAGAAAAAGTATGTTAAAATGTCAAGGGTTGGAGCAAGGAAGAAGGTGGAAAAGGTGATAATCAATGCACATTAGGAGATGAATGATGTTAACACATGGTCATGACTACATGTGAAAAATCATCAATGGAAATATAGCAAGTGCATATGGGAGCAATTAAATGCAAGGTGTTTATTGGCATGCAGGCAAAGACATGGATAGCATAGATCAAGCATTCAATGTCTAAGTTAGATTACCAAGTCTATCATACTAACAATCTGTTTGTATTAACAATTATATTTAACTAATGAAATATAAAAAAGAGTTTTGTGAAAAGCAAGCATATAGAGTAGTAGATTAAAAGAGATCTAAAAAAAATAGTGCACAATGCCATACGGGCGTCTTCACAAACACATAGCATGCATGGTGAATAAGTTATTGAATGTATTAAATTGAACATGCAAGCAACCCTTAAAAATTAATATATAATTGCCAAACAATTTTGTAACAACCCACAAGCAAATCATAAGGAATAATGATGACCCTAATAAATTTTCAACACCAATTAAAAGAAAAAGAAAGAAAATGGGAAGAAAACATAAAAAAAAAAAAGAAGAATAGAAGATTAAGGAGGGATGAAGAAAAGAAAAACCTGGATAATGGTGGTGAGAGAGAGAGAAAGTAGAAAGTGAGAAAGAAGGAAGAAGGAAGAAGGGGAAGAAAGAAATAAGGAGGGAAAAGAAAAAATAGGATTTGGGAAAGAGAAAGATAAGATATTTTGGCAAATTAGGATAAGCTGTGCGGCGCAAGCGACGCGGACGCGTGGGGTACGCGTTCGCGCGACTTGCGCTCATATGAATCGACGCAGTCGCATCGGTCACGCGGACGCGTGATTCGTTTTGTGCTACTGGCACGAGGGCAGCCTCGCGCTCGCACAACTCTCTGTTCAAAACTCATTATTGCCAAATTCCAGAGTGACGCGGTCGCGTGGTTGACGCGATCGCGTGGGTGGCCAATATTCGAATATGACGTGGACGCGTGAGCCATGCGTCCGCGTGGTAAGGCTTGTGCGTTCAGCACCAGTCCAGCACCACTCCAGCACAACTTTCGGTCATGCACCCTGTCTTACGTCGATTTTCAAGTCACGTGACCGCGTGGGTGACGCGGACGCGTGGGAGGCATGTTTCCCCTATGACGCGGATGCGTCAGCGAAGCGGTCGTGTGGGGTGATTTGTGCCAAAGGCACGCCTCCAGCCACGCTCCCGCGTGACTCTCTGTTCGATTTATTTGCTTTCTTACTCTGACGCGGACGCGTCGGCGACGCTGTCGCGTTGCGAGCCTCCTTTTTTTTATATATATATGCAATATGCAAATGAGGATGCAAACTAAATATGCTAATAATGAGAAGAGTTATTGAAAAATAAAACTAAGAAGAAGAAGGAAAGGAACAATCATACCATGGTGGGTTGTCTCCCACCTAGCACTTTGCTTTAACGTCCTTAAGTTGGACGCTCTACTAGCTCAGTCTTCTGCTATGGGTGGATCCTCCAAGAGGAAGATTTCTAGCTCCTTGGGTTTCGTCGCCTTCTCACCATGATATAGCTTTAAGCGATGCCCATTAACTTTGATGAAATCAGAGCTTGAAGGATGACTCAGATGGAAGACGCCGTATGGCTCAGCCTTCTCTACTCTATACGGACCTTCCCATCATGATCTCAACTTGTCTGGCATGAGCCTTAGTCTAGAATTGTAAAGGAGGACAAAGTCCCCAGGTTGGAACTCTCTCCTCTTGATGTTCTTATCATGCACAACCTTCATCTTTTCCTTGTACAGCCTTGAGTTCTCATAAGCTTCTAGGCGAAGGCTTTCTAATTCTTGTAGTTGCAACTTCCTTTCAGCTCCGGCTTTCTCAAATCCTATATTGCACTCCTTTACTGCCCAAAAGGCTTTGTGCTCTACCTCAACTGGGAGGTGACAGGCTTTTCCATAAACTAAGCGGAAGGGACTCATCCCAATGGGTGTCTTGTATGCTATTCTGTATGCCCAGAGTGCATCTTGTAGCCTGGTGCTCCAGTCTCTTCTATGAGGTTTGACTATCTTCTGCAATATACTCTTTATCTCTCTGTTAGACACCTCAGCTTGCCCATTAGTCTGGGGATGGTAGGCTGTTGCCACTTTATGAACTATCCCATGCTTCTTCAATAATCCTGTTAGTTTCCTGTTATAGAAATGGGTGCCTTGATCGCTCACGATTGCTCGTGGTGATCCAAAACGACAAATAATGTGGTTTCTAACAAAGGAAACAACAGTGTTAGCATCATCAGTGCGGGTAGGAATTACTTCCACCCATTTAGAAACGTAATCTACAGCTAACAATATATAAAAATGACCATTAGAATTTGGAAATGGACCCATGAAGTCAATGCCCCAAACATAAAAAATTTCACAGAAAAGTATAGTCTGTTGAGGCATCTCATCCCTCTTGGATATATTACCAAACCTTTGGCATGGGGAACAAGATTTACAAAATTCAGCAGTGTCTTTAAAAAGAGTAGGTCACCGGAATCCACAGTCTAAGATTTTTCTAGCTGTTCTTTGAGGGCCAAAATGTCCTCCACTCTCAGATGAGTGGCAGGCCTCTAAATGGACTGAAATTCTGATTGAGACACACACCGTCTAATTACCTGGTCAGTGCCACATCTCCATAAATATGGGTCATCCCATATATAATATTTAGACTCGCTTTTCAGCTTGTCTCTTTGATGCTTAGTAAAGT
>NC_029789.2:62760976-62781667 GCF_000816755.2 Arachis ipaensis | reverse complement strand
TCTAAAGTCTTAGACGCATAAGCAATTACAAAAGGGTCCTTACCTTCACGCCGAGCCAGCGCTGCTCCTACTGCATGGTTAGAAGCATCGCACATGATTTCAAATGGCTGGCTCCAGTCTGGTCCTCTCATAATTGGAGCTTGAGTCAGGGCGGTCTTCAGCTTATCAAACGCTTGTTCGCAACCCTCACTGAACTCGAACTCAATATCCTCTTGTAGTAGTCTGGATAAGGGCAGTGCTACCTTACTAAAGTCCTTGATGAATCTTCGGTAAAAACCTACATGGCCAAGGAACGAACGGACTTCCCTTACAGAGGAGGGGTAAGGTAAACTAGAAATAACATCCACCTTTGCTGGATCTACAGAAATGCCAGTATTAGACACAACATGTCCTAGTACAATCCCTTGTTTTACCATAAAGTGACATTTTTCAAAATTCAATACAAGGTTTGTACTGACACATCTATCTAATAATTTAGATAAACTATCTAAGCAAAGGCTAAAGGAATCACCATAAACGCTAAAATCATCCATAAAAACCTCCATACAGTCCTCAATAAAGTTAGAGAAAAGACTCATCATGCACCTTTGGAAAGTAGCTGGTGCATTGCACAAGCCAAAGGGCATTCTCTTATAAGCATAAGTCCCAAAAGGACATGTAAAAGTAGTCTTTTCCTGATCTTCAGGAGCTACATGAATCTGGAAATAACCTGTGTAACCATCTAAAAAGCAATAATGTGATTTACCTGACAGGCGATCCAGCATTTGATCAATGAATGGAAAGGGGTAGTGATCCTTACGAGTGGCCTGGTTGAGGCGCCTGTAATCAATGCAGACCCTCCAGGTGTTCTGTACTCTGGTTGCTGTGAGCTCTCCATGCTCATTCTTCACTGTAGTGACTCCAGACTTCTTGGGTACCACTTGTACTGGGCTTACCCATTCACTGTCTAAGATGGGATAGATGATATCCGCCTCAAGTAGTCTGGTCACTTCCTTTTTGACAACCTCTAAGATAGTGGGATTCAGTCTTCTCTGGGGTTGACGAACAGGCCTAGCTCCCTCTTCTAAAAATATTCTGTACTCACAAACTTGAGGGTTGATGCCTTCTATGTCTGCCAAGCTCCATCCAATTGCTTTTTTGTGTTTCGTCAGCACACTGAGTAGCTGTGCTTCTTGTTGGAAAGTGAGTTCCCTTGCGATGATAACTGGAAACTTCTGCTTGTCCTCAAGGTAAGCATACTTGAGGTGTGGAGGGAGGGGCTTTAATTCTAATTTTTGCTCATGGTCAGGCTCCGGATTATCTGGGACTGGTGATAATGGCGAAGTGCCCTCATTGTCATCTGAAAATGTCCCCACACTTGGACCTTGTCCTGTGTACTTCTCTTCTAACTCCTCCTGGTGAACTTCAGCTATGGTTTCATCTATGATGTCATACTGGGAGATGGAAAGGTCAACCAGAGGGTGCTCCATAGCTCCATTTAAACTGAATTTCACTATTCTGCCATCTATTTCAAAGGAATAAGTTCCAAAAAATGCATCCAGCTTGAACTTTGAAGTCTTCAGGAATGGTCTTCCAAGCAGGATTGATGATGGCCTTCCTGAGTCATTAGGGGGCATTTCCAGGATATAGAAGTCAATGGGAAATGTGAGCCCCTTAATGCTCATTAATACATCTTCAGCAATTCCAACCACTGTAATTATGCTTTTATCTGCTAACACAAAACGAGCTGCCAACCTTTTTAAGGGAGGGAGCCTCAAACTATCATATATAGACAAAGGCATTATACTAACACATGCTCCTAAATCACACATGCAGTCAGAAAATATCACACCGCCAATAGTACAAGTAACCATGCATGGACCTGGATCACTACACTTTTCAGGTATACCTCCCATTAAAGCAGATATAGAACTACCTAAAAGAATAGTTTCTAATTCATTAATTTTGTCTTTATGTATACATAAATCTTTTAGAAACTTTGCGTATTTAGGTACCTGTTGAATAACATAAAAAAGGGGAACAGTTACCTCAACCTTTTTGAATATTTCTACCATTTTGGGATCAAGTTCCATCTGCTTTCTAGGCTTCCTTGCAATTTGTGGAAATGGAATAGGGAGGGCGTTTCCTGCAGAGTCTGCTTCCTTTGGTGCTTCCTTCTATGGTTGAGCTTCTTCTTCTTCAACCATATCTTGTATGTCCTCTTCCTCTTCAGCATCCTCTACTTCCACTACCTCTTCAGCTGAGGCGTGTTCTGATGGGATTGGCTCCTCCTGATTCCTCTCTTGCAGTGTGGTTTCGGACCTTAGGGTGATGGCATTGATGCCACCCTTTGGATTGGGCAATGGTTGAGAGAGGATTCCACCGGAGCTCAAAGGCTGGTTGTTGGAGTTATTTAGTGATCCAATCAGTGATACAAGAGCTTGCAAGGTACAGTTCAGACCATTTAGAGTAGAAGTAATGTTGTTTTCCATGGCCTGCTGTCTCCGATCAATAGATTGTAGTAACTCATCATTAGAAGATGAAGAAGGATAAGTGATCTGAGAGATCTGTTGTTGGTTGTGTTGTGGTCCTTGGAATTGCCTCAGGTGAGGTGCTCTGTAAGGCTAGTTCTGGTTCTGCTGCCTGTTGTTGTTATCATTCCACCTCTGATTTCTCTGATTGTCTCTGCCTCCTCTGTTATTGTTGTCCCTCCAGCCCTGGTTAGAATTATCTCTCCAACCTTGGTTTGAATTATCCTGCCATCCATGGTTGTAGCTGCCACCTTGGTTGTATCCTTGATTGGGTCGGTCATAAAAGTTATGAGTGGCTGCTACAGTGTTGTCTTCCTGCTGGAGCTGCGGACATTCATCAGTATAATGGCTATAATCAGCACAGATCCTGCACACTCTCTGTGGGACTAACTGTTGGCTTTGCTGTGGTGGAGAGGACTGAGCTTGCTGAGCTTGTTGTTGACTCAACTGCATCTACTTCAGTAAGTTGGTCATTTCACAGATACTCTAAGTTAGAGCAGCAGTCTCTCTGCTAGAGGATACTTCTGCAACAGCTTTTGACCGGCTTTGTTTCTGCCTGTGATTCCTAGTGGATTCAGCCAAGTCGCTGATCAATTGCCATGCCTCATCAGTGGTCTTGTACTTTTTCATAGACCCATTGCTAGAACTTTCCAATGTGGTCTTATCTTGGGGCCTCATGCCCTGTGTGACGTAGCCGAGCAACACTATCTTGTCAATCATATGGTGGGGGCATACTTCCAGAAGATTGTTGAAGTGCTCCCAGTATTCGTAGAGAGTCTCTGACTCGTCCTGAACAATCATGGAAATGTCTTTCCTCAGTTTATCAGTAACTTCAGCTGGAAAAATTTTTTCCAAAAATTCTCTTCTGAGCGTATCCCAGTTAGAAACAGTTGCTGCGGGTTGAGTGTAGTACCACTCTCTTGCCTTTCCCTCAAGAGAGAATGGGAAGGCTTTTAAGAAAATAGAAGTTTCATCTGCAACATCACGCCTGACAGTAGAACAGGCTGCTTGGAAATCCCTAAGGTGCTTGATAGGCTCTTGAGTAGGTAAGCCATGAAACTTAGGCATCAAGTTGAGCAGTGCAGTCTTTATTTCAAAGTCTGTAGCCACTGCTGGGTGATGCGCTTGAAACGGTTGCAGTGTGAAATCAGGGGCTCCAGCCTCCTGGATAGTAACTCTCCTAGGTGCTGGCATGTTACCTGCACGTAAATCAACTGAATTAGTAGAAAGAGAGCTTGTTTCTTCCTCAAGTGACGTTTCAGATTCACCCTCGGAGAGGACTAACCGACGCCGAGCTTGCCTTATATGTGAAATAGTTCTTTCAATCTCAAGATCAAATACTGGCAAGCTTGGATCAAGAAGTGAACGTGTCATTTAACGAAAGAAACATGCAGCTCATAGTAGCAAAATAAAATAAAATGCAAATAAATAAATTCCAATCAATAACTTAGCACTCTATTGCAACTTCCCGGCAACGGTGCCAAAAATTGACGTGGCGGAAATTGGCGAGTTAAGAAATTATTATAAAAGATGCGTTGCAAGTATAGTTCTCAACCAACCAAAATTTCGCTTATCAATTTAGAAGGGTTGTCACAAAATTAGAATTAAAATACTGGGAGTATGAATCCCAGGTCGTCTCCCAACGAGTTGCATAAAGGTGTGCTATTTTATTAATCAGATGTTTTCTAAAATGGTTTGAGTTGATAAACAAGAAATTAAATCAAAGAAATTATGTAATTTAAATAAAAACCTTGACCGGGAGTAGATTAGTTGGAAGCCCTATCCTTGATGGAGTTCTCTCAAGTTCAATTGATAATTGAAGGTTGTCTGCTCAGTTATCCTTTAACGGATAAAGGAAAGTCAAGCAAGTCGGAAGTCAATTTCTATTCACAAGTTCTAATCCTCACCCTTGGGAAGGACTACTGTCAGTGATTAGAGGGCGACCCAACGCTAATCCCAATTATAATTTTACTCTTGAGCATCCAACTCAAGGTCCTCCTTTCAATCAACTCCCAATCAAGTCATGAAACTACTCGCTCATTATGATTGTGAAATTCATGAAATAAGAAGGGAAAATAAAGAAAGACATGATAAATAATAATAAAAAAGATCAATAAAAATAGAAATAGTTCTTGTATTAATAAATTCAAAAAAATAGTTCAATAGTAACTCTGAATAAAATAAGGATATGAAAGAGTAAGTGACAAGAAAGGAAACAAACTAGAATGATGAAGTCTTGATGGAGGAAATAACTCTTCTCAATATCCCAATTCGAAAAGCAATAAAATCAAAATCCTAAGAACTATGAATGTGTAGAGAAAAAACCTAGAGGAGGAGTAAAATCAGATCTAAAACTAAAATTATGCGGAATGAACGTTCTTTTCTTTGTCTCTGCATGTTCCCTGGCTCTAATATGCTTTTTTGGGCCGAAAACTGGGTCAAAACAGGGCCCAAAATCGCCCCCAGCGAATTCTGCAGATTCTGCAGATCGCGCACGTCACGCGATTGCGTCATCCAGTGTCTTGCCTTGCCACGCGTGCGCGTCGTCCACGCCTTCGCGTCACTTGTGCAGTTTCCATTCCTTGCGTTCGCATCAGGCACGCAGGCGCATCACTGCAATTTCCTCTATGTCATGCGGTCGCGTGAGTCATGCGTCCGCGTCACTTCTCGCTGGTCATCTCCTCAATTTCTTGTGTTCCTTCCAACTTTGCAAGCTTCCTTTCCAATCTCCAAGTCATTCATGCCCTATAAAGCCTGAAACACTTAACACATAGATCACGGCATCGAATGGAATAAAGGAGAATTAAAATACATAATTAAAAACTTCTAGGAAGCAGTTTTTCAACCATGGGGTAATTTTGGGAAGGAATTGTAAATACATGCTAATTTAATGAATAAGTGGGTAAAGATTTGATAAAATCACACAATTAAATATAATATAGACCATAAAATAATGGTTTATCAGCCGGCGACACCCAAACTTTGATGAAAATATGGGAGTTGATGATGCTCGACAAAATTGAAGGAACACGTGTTACGTTCAACATTCTTGTTGATGGTTTTGCTAAACAAGGTCGATACATGGAAGCAAGAGATGTCATTTCCAAATTCAGGAAAATGGGATTACACTTAATAGTAATGACATACAATATGCTGATGAATGCATATACACGAGAAGGGCGACATTCAAAGCTGCCTCAGTTGTTGAAAGAGATGGAAAATCTCAACTTAAAACCAGATTCCGTCACCTATTCGACTATGATATATGCCTATGTTCGCGTCTGATATTTTAAGCGTGCATTCTTTTACCACAAGCAGATGGTCAAGACTAGGCAGGTACCAGATTTGGCTTCATACCAGAAGCTTCGGTCGATTCTTGATGTAAAAGCTGCAAAGAAGAATAGGAAGGATAGGAGTGCCTTGGTTGGTATAATGAATAGTAAGATGGGCATCACAAAAGTAAAAAGACAGAAAGATGTGTTTTGGAAGCACAGGAAGAAACATGTAGCGAAACGTAATGCTGATGCTAGTGCCCAGTGAATGTAAGTTCAATTTGACGCTTTTATTTCTCGGAAGGAATGACATTGGAAGCATCTTGAATTCAATTTTAGTCGGTACATGTTATTATCATACATAACCTCTTCAATCAACCATGTTCTTATTTATTCTGGGGGCACCTTTATCGTTTTAGGAAGTTGTATGCCGAAGGGATCTTGTTAAGCAATCACATATTCATCTTGATTTCATACATTTTTTAATGGAAGGGATTGACAGTTGAGGATATTTTTTATTTTTTATTTTTTCAATTTTATTTTTTGAATGTAGGCCACTATTTCATTAAGCTCTGTTAGAATTCAACTTATAAATATCCCACGGGAGATATTAGGTTTGGATTCTCTTTGTACAAGACTTGAACTGAAATACTTGATTTAGGGGGTACCAAACGACTTTTTATTTTTGGCATTGTAATTCAAGTGGTGTTTTCAAGCAATGTAGATACTTGATATATTTTTTTTAGGTGTGGATATCATAAATCTGAGGATGAGATTTATGGTTTTAATTTTTTTTAAAAAAATACAAATTTGAGGGTCAGATTTGTGAGTTAAAATTTTTTTTTCACAAAACTGACCCACCGAGTTGCTTATCTTTTAAAAAATTTTTTACCTCACACAAATCTTATTTCTCTATTACCTCAAATCGGATCTAAGTTTTGTTTAGAAACAAAATTTAGCCTCCAATTTGTGAATTCTGATTAAAACAAAATTTATCTCCATATCCATAAAAAATACATCATTTTTTTCATAATTAAGTATAACACATTTTAAATTTCTATAACTAAAAAAATTAGCAGTAGCAAACTAGCAATCATTGTACCTGCCAATTTGAGCTGAGGTGGCAGGGAGAGAGAGTTGCTAGAATAATGCTTTCGAAGAGGAATATTTGGAACAAATATGCGATAACACTCTCCATCATACTTTTTAATCAGCAAATAGTACGGGTTTTTAGTTAGGACTAATCAGCAAATAGTACAATTTTCAGTTAGGACTTGAGGTTGGGGATATTGTTGCTTAGAATCGACGTCGGTTAGTTGATCAAATCATCAAAGTATCAAATGAGCCTGTTTGATAAACTAAATAATCTAAGGTGAATAGTTCTTTGGTGCTTGATTGTTTTATACTAATATTGATGCACAAACAAATTGATGATTGGATGAAAGAAAAATGAGTTAATAGTCAAAATCGTCCCTGAAAGTTACCTCGATCTCCATATTAGTCCCCGAAAGATAAAGTTAATCAAAATCGTTTCCGAAAGATGACGGGCATGACCACGTTCGTCCTTCCGTTATCTCCATCGCTAAGTTGGCTAACGTTGGGTGACGTGGTCCCTTAATTGCCCACGTGGACGACGCCTACGTGTACGCTGGGGTTGCTGACAAGGTAAGTACGTTAAAACAATTCAAATCAGTCCCTTGGATGATGAACCCTAATCCTAAATTCGATGATAAATAAGTCGCGGTCAAGAATCATATGGCCATATAGTTGGGTAGAACTTGGAATTGTTGGGTTGCCGGGAGGATGGAGACGGAAAATGGAGGTCGTAGTGGTGGTGTGTCTTTTCGGTCGAACGACAGTAACGGTTCCAGTGCTTCAATGCGAATAAGGAGGAAGACTCATGAGGAATCATTTTTCTGCGGGTTGAAGACTGTGATAAAAAAAACTGGGACAGCAGAGAACCCAGATAGATTATTCCATGCATGTCCAAGGTACCTGCTGAGTGGTGTTGAAAAAGTTGAAGGTTTTCTATCTTGTTCTGTGTTATTGGGCGTTTTTCATTGTTTTCTTCTCTGATTTATCAATTTGCAGAAGGGCAATCACTGTAATTACTTTAAGTGAGTTGACGATGATGACTATCAAGCAGTGGTTGAAGATGGTGCAAAGGAAGATTCTAGAACTGAATTACAGGTTGAAAGTAACTATGATGAATGGAGGGTGAAGGTGGCATGGAGATTGGGTAACTTGAAAGTTGAAGTTAGATCTTTGAAACTAGGGGTGGGCATGGTTTGGATTTTTAAAAATCCAAACTGGATCCACTTCAGAACCAGTTTTGAACCAGTTTAAAAAAACAAAAACCAATTTTAAATCGATTTTAGAATTTAAATCCGGCTTTATTTACAAACTAGTTTAAATTCGGTTTTTTAATATCTAAATCTAAAATCCGGTTTTTTTAAAACCAGTTTTAAAATCAGTTTTTGAAAATCCAGTTTTAAAACCAGTTTTTTCAACCAAAAATCTAGTTTTAAAACTAGTTTTTAAAAATCCAATTTCCAAACCAGATTTTTTAACAAAAAATCCACTTTTAAAACCAATTTTTAGAAATTCAATTTTCAAATCATAATTTTTTTAAAAGTAAAATTAATACTAAAGTCATTTTAAAGTGTATAGGTTCATTACAACTAGAATTTGGCTCTTTATAAATCTAATAACAATAGCTAATCTATATAACATTTAATCATTCTCAAAACATCAAAAGGATACCAGAAAAAATTCTCTCTAAAACAACAACCACAAAATAGCAAAAGATGCCAAGTTGTCAACAAAATCATCAAACAACCACAACCTTTGAGAAAAATATATATGCAAATAACAAAATATACCTTTGTCATTTTGAGACAAATCTTTAAAAGAAAATATTAAACCAAATGTGAATACTAAGAATACCTAGTCATCATCAAAATTACCAATTGATGCCGCCATAGAACAAGCACCATCGTTAGAGGAAAATATATCTGTCAAGAGAATTAAATTAATTATCAAGTCTATATTCAACAATTTTTAATTGGTAACTAATACATAAATTCTAAAACAGCAAAACGACAAAAACAAAAATAAAATAAAATGAGAAGAAATATGAAAAAAAATCTATACCTTGATCAACTTGTTGAAGAACTTCACTATCATCATCTAAAGCAGAGAAATGATCTTCCTTAAGCCAATCTCCTGTGCAGACTAAGGCCTCTACCATTCTAGGTGTTAAGAAACTGCGGTATGGATCGAGGACTCTTCCTCCAGTACTAAATGCAGACTCTGAAGCTACCGTAGAAACAGGTATAGCCAATACCTCACGAGCCATATTTCTAAGAATTGAAAATCAGGTTGAGTGAACCTTCCACCAGTTTAGTATATCGAACTTATGGGAGTATGGCTCGCATTCTTCTTGTAAATATCTATCAAGTTCAGATCTTGTATTTGTTCTACGACCAGTTGCTTGCAGAAAAAAGCTCATGCCATGAAGATCGATATTAATATTGTTGGCTTGAACATCTTGTGTATCAGCTTCACTTGCTTCCTCAGAACTTTGATATTGCTGATAAAGTAACTTTATGCGCTTGGACAACTTTGACTTCAATTCGCCTCCTTTTTCTTCTCCTAATAAGTAATCCAAGAAATAATTGACATACTCAATCTTTTGCATTGGATTTAGTATCATAGCAATCAATAACAACATATTCACCGAATCAGGATTGCCCCAATACTTCTCATACTTAACCCTCATCCTTTCTGCCAATGACATAGTACTAAAATCAACAGAATTATAAGAATGACGAATAAATCGTCCAATTGCAAATACTTCCTTCATATACATATCACTGGTAACATACGTATAGTGGCATCACTGAACACTCGCAAAAATGGTACAATGGACTCCGCTACTCCCAGTCTAAATCAGAAGGAACACCTCTCCCTTTTTCTCCATTCATTTCTCCTATATAGGTATTATCTTTCAAAGCAAGCAACTCAAATGCTTTACAATGCTTCAAAGCTACCTCTAATATTTGATAGATAGAGTTTCACCTAGTCTCAACATCCATGCAAGGCAAGCCTTTATATTGGATTTTTTCTAGTTCAACACACTTTTGAAACCTACTAGCTCTAGATGGGGAAGATCTAACATATTTTACTGCACTACGAATCCTCAAGACTGATTCATCAATCTCTTTCAACCCTTCTTTTACAATTAAGTTTATAATATATGCACAACACCTCATATGAATAAATTCACCATTCAAAATAATGCTATTCTAAGAAATCAATCGCTGCTTCAGATATTTAATTGCAACATCATTAGACGAGGCATTATCAACTGTCACACTAAATACCCGATTTAAATTCCAATTATTTAAACAAGATTCAATTGTTGCTCCTATAACCTCTCCTGAATGACTTGTCACTTGACAAAAATTAAGTTTTTTTTTTATGTAATTTTCAATCCAAATCAACAAAGTGTGCTGTCAAACTCACATAAGTAAAATTTTGAATTGAAATCCAAGTGTCAGTGGTTAGACATACTCTACCACAATTTGCCGAGAGAAAATTTTGCAACTTCATATTCTCTTCAGCATAAAGAGCTCCAATGTCATGTGCTAATGTAGTCCGTGAAGGAACTTTGAATCTTGCTTGTAGGGCATGCACAAATCTTCGAAATTTCGGGCTTTCAACGAGGCGAAATGGTAGCTCTTCCCCAATAAACATTTCCACAAGTGCCCTTCGAGCCTCCTCTTGGTCAAATTTGGAAGCACTGGGTGAGTTTAAAACACCACGCTCATCTATAGTCGGTGTGGTCGTTGTTTTTCTTCTTTTGTTCAAATCATTATTAGGATTTTGCTTGCATTTTCTCAAATGACCACCCATCGAAGCAAAATGCATTTTGCTTGCATTTTGTTCCATTCCCATATTGTATTAAGCTACCACAATATTTGCATTTAGCCTTCTTCTCGATAGCATTCTCTACATCAAAAGGATCCCAAACAGCTGACCGATTCTTACAAATACCTGACGGTGGAGAAGATGGTTGAGTGCTAGCGGACATCCCTGCTGCTTCAATATTACTATTTTCAGTCATCTTGCCCTGCATATAAAGCAAGGTGTACATAACTCAAAATTTGGTGCCAAACATACTAAAATTAACACAAACTAATCCAAAAAAATAGCAGCCAATAAAACTTCAGCATGATTCATAAACTAATCCATGTTCATATATCTCGCAAAGAAAACACGGCCCAAAGATTATGAAATTAAAACTTCATATTAAGAATGATTTCAGCATGATTCATAAACTATACACAGCCCAAAGAGAGATAAACAACTGATTGTACCAACTTAGTATCTTGCATTTTATGAAAATAACATGATATTTGCAAAGAGATATATGAACATGGATTATGAGGCTATTTCACATAAACTTAAATAGTCTAAGAAAAAACAGTACCCAATATGGATAAGGTAATGGTGATTTCTTGCTTAACCATGTTATTTTTTACTTGTTGTATCCTTAGATGAGTGACTATGTCTTAAGGAGTATCTTTTTTATCGTCAGACTACAAAGCAATACTAATATAACTTAAAATACAGAGATGCTGCATATCAGCACATCTGTTTCTTGTTTAAAGATAAATTACTAAATCTCCAACAAACATGTTAACTAGCAAAATTTGTTAAAAACTTGGTTAGAGTGCATAGAAGAAAGGTAAAATGTTAAAATAGACATTGAGAATTAGAGTAGTGGGAGGACATCTATTGTAACCAACTCTATTGAGATTATATTCAGGCTTTCATTCTGGAAATAGGTGCATGGAGCTGTTTAGTGCTCTATTTTGGTTTCTTCCATTTTCTACCGTAGATGTATTGTTATTTTCTTCCTAAGTTGATATCACATTGATATTAGTCTTGGGATTGTGAATAACACACTTCTCTTCATTTTTCTTGCCTATTTTCTCATGGTTTCTACCTAATTAAATAGTGATGTTAGGAATGCCAAGTCTCGTTTGGTTTAGAACACCATTGCTTTCCTTACCAATGAATTTCAAATTTTCAGAGCACATGCTTAATCTTCTTATATTTTCTGTGGTTGGACTCTCTTATGTTTTAAGGACACATTAGAATGCATCTAAATCCTATAGTTCAATTGTAGTAATAGTTTGATATAGCTTGTATTATTGTTGGAACACGTAATCTACAATGCAAGTATGCAATCTCTTATGTTATTAACACTTTCCACATCAATTTTTATATGGTTAAGAACGCAACCAACATGAACTTAGCAGTACGAAAAAATTGTTTGGACTGGATTTCCTTTCAAATGTTGAACAACAATAATGGCCACTGTTATTATCATCACTTTCTTGATGTGACTATGATTATCTCTTAGGCCAAGAATTTGTAACAACTAAAAGTAGTTTGATATCTAACAATTGGAGGTGAATTATGTTATCTAAATTGTCCTTTTAAATTTTATTATTATTTAATAAATAAGAACAATTTTATTAGTTCACATAACTTACATGTTGTGGGTCTAGCTAGCTATGATTTGACAACAATCATAGAGCAAAATAGGCAATAATCCTGTACAATAGAACCATTGCAACCAAGGCAAAAACAGAGAAAATTTGATGATCAAGACCAACATGCTGAATCACTTAATATTCTCTAACTGAGCATGTAACATTATCCTTAAACTGTGACCCCAACAATAGCTTATAACCATAATAGCTACGAGATATGTGTTTAATCCATGACACAAAACTTGGGACATGCTGAACATAGAAGCCATTGATTAGAATATATAAAGTCATGACTACCAATCCAACTCTAGAAGCCAACTTTTGATTACTCACCACAACTGCACTAATGGCAAGACCAATACCCTATGACACCAAAGCATAGAGAAGAACAATGGCTAGAGTTTGGAAGAAATTTAAGGGATTTGGTTTTAGCCCCACCATCCAGTAAGTAATAGTGACAAATAATGATTATAGGTTGGACAAAGAACTAAGTATGAAAATCAATTAATCAAAATGCAATTCAAACTTAAGAATTCCAGCAGCAATATCCCAATAGGATTAAACAATCTCAGCCCAGTTTCTCATAAAAACAGCCCAGTTCCAGCAATAATTTCAGCAATTTTATAATAAAATAGTAAATTTTCACACAAGCAAACAATGTTCAAACCATCTCAGCTCAATTTCTCATCAAAACAGCAATTCCATCATAAACCTAACAATCTAAAAAAAAGCATCCTAACCTAACCCAGTTTGTTCTGCTTGTTCTGGAACTAAGCTTGTTCTGCTTGTACTGGAACTGCTTGTTTTGGTTTAGTTTTATGAACTTTGTTGTGCTCCTGAGTGGAAAAATAAAATCTGCAATGCAATCAATTGCAAAATCAGACACGACAACCCGAAATTCTTCTAGAAAAAGAACGAGTAGAGGTAATGGTATTAACTCTGTGACCCAGTGGCAAGAAACATGAGCAGAGGCGAATGAAGAGCCCACACCTGTGACGGCATGTCGGCGAGATGGAGATGGTGAAACCAAAGAATGACAAAGACGAACGAGAAAGGAGAAGACCGAAGGAGAAGCGCCGAAGGAGAAGACGCCACAGTTGACTTGTGCGTGGTGTGAACTGTGAACTAGGTCACCGAATTAGGGTTTTTCCAAATTTGGATCCTAATTCGGATTTGGATCTGGATCTGGATTTAAGTTGGTTCAATGGTTTGGATTAAAAAACCAAATTATAAAATTAATGCAATGTGGTTTGGATTTTTTTTTTAAAAAATTGGTTTTTTTAAAATGGTTTGGTTTGGTTTGGATTAGGTTTAAAATCCAATATTTGGATTTTTTTGCCCAACCCTATTTGAAACTGCTAATAATTTTCATGTTTGTGATAGTTGTAATTAATGTGATCCTTTGTTGTTTGATATGTACTTCCAAGTAAACACAATTCTGTTGAAATGTAATGTTGTATTGAGTTGGATGGATTGAATGAGAATAGATGTTTGATTAGCGTTGTTTAAGATTAACTCCAAACTCTCAATTACTGGATGTATGGAATATTGCAAATTAATCAATATCACTGTTGCTAAACAGAGTAAGTAATCAAAGTAAGTAGTCATAATATTGTGCTGCCATTCAATGCTAATTGTCACATTGTTTTAAAGATAAGTATCACAGCAAATTCATAAGGTATCCAATCCTAAAAATGAAGGCTACACCAAAAGAGAAGGGCATATACAACTTTCAGATTACACATAACCACAATGTTTAGAATGATTTTTCATTTGCCTTATACAAAAAAACTAAAGCAGCCCCATACATTGTTTTCTAATCAAAGTGGTTTATCATTCTTCCTTGGGTGCTTAAAGCCAGGAGTAGGCACAAAAGTCATAAAGTTGGCCAGCTTCTTAGCAGTTACAGAACTTGTCCATTTGATGGTCTCAGCCGAGATAGCCACTAGTGCAACTGCAGTAGGTTTAGAGGATGATCTAGCTCTTGCTTTCTCTTTAATCACCTGTAATTTAGGTGGCCTAGCTATAACTTCATCCTACATAAGCCAATACCAAAAGCACTTGTTAGCTTATAAAATAAAGGTGATATTTTTCTTATAATTGAGCAGTGATTATACAACCTGTTGTGTAGCTTGGGTTGGTGGAATGCTTTCAGATTGGCTGATGTCAATCTCTGTAGGGGGCTAGATGGGTGATGAAAGTGAAGGCAATGGTGCTATTGCTTTTGGAGCATTATCATGTTCTACAGGGACAACATTCACTTCAAGATCAGCACCATCTGCAGCAGGAGCAATAACTGCCAGTTGCAGTTGCATCTGCCTGGCATTTTTCTCAGCATCCAAGGCTTTCTTCTTTGCACAGCCTCTTTTATTGTGGCCAATCTCAATATAGTACATGTATCTGATTGGGTTATACTTTCTTTTCATCTTTGTTTTTGACCCAGTTGGCTGTTCATCATTCTCTCTTCTTCTTTTTTTCATTGGTCTTCCAAGTTTGGGTTTAAATGGGGGGTGGGACTGGAGTAGGATGTGGTGTTTTTTCCATAGATCCTGTCCTTTAATCGGATTGACATTGAAATAATAAGTCCTTCTATACGCTTCTATCTTCAACCAGTCATGACAGTACTCTTCAGTCCTTTTGTCATTCTTATCCTGTATGGCTGATATTGCATGCATACACGGCATACCTTTTCAAACAAAATAAATTATTAATTAAAATGTGTAACATGACTGAAGATAACTTATCTAAGTATTGAAATTGTTACCTATGAGTTGTCAAAACCTACAAGTGCATGTGCACTTTCCCAGGTCAACAACCATATTGGTTGGCCAGCTATGCACTTCGTACAATTTTTCTTTTTCATCACCACACCACTGAAGAGCCCAATGGCTAGACAATGTTGTGATTGCTTTAAGTCTACTTTGCTGAACAGGGGGAAAATTCCTTGATAGTTCTGTAACTTCTTCCTATTGTCAATTATGCTCTTTGATGAGCGAATAATTTATACGCTTTTTGGCATTGTTTTTACATAGTTTTCAATATAATTTAGTTAGTTTTTAGTATATTTTTATCATTTTTTAATTAAAATTCACATTTCTGGACTTTGCTATGAGTTTGTGTATTTTTCTGTGATTTCAGGTAATTTCTGGCTGAAATTGAGGGACTTGAGCAAAAATCATATTCAGAGGTTGAAGAAGGACTGCAGATGCTGTTGGATTCTGACCTCCCTGCACTCAAAGTGGATTTTCTGGAGCTACAGAATTCCAAATGGCGCTCTCTCAATTGCGTTGGAAAGTAGACATCCAGCGCTTTCCAGCAATATATAATAGTTTATACTTTGATTAAGGATAGACGACATAAACTGGCGTTGAACGCCAGTTCCATGCTGCATTCTGGAGTCAAACGCCAGAAACAGGTTGCAAAGTGGAGTTAAACGCCAGAAATAGGTTACAAACTGGCGTTCAACTCCAAGAAAGACCTCTACACGTGTAAAGCTCAATGCTCAGCCCAAGCACATACCAAGTGGGCCCCAGAAGTGGATTTCTGCATCATTTACTCATTTTTGTAAACCCTAGTAACTAGTTTAGTATAAATAGGACTTTTTACTATCTTTGGATTATCTTTTGATCCTTTGATCACGTTTTGGGGGCTGGCCATTCGGCCATGCATGGACCTTATCACTTATGTATTTTCAACGGTAGAGTTTCTACACTCCATAGATTAAGGTGTGGAGCTCTGCTGTTCCTCATGAATTAATACAAAGTACTACTGTTTTTCTATTCAATTCAAGCTTATTTCTTCTCTAAGATATCCATTCGCACCCAAGAACATGATGAATGTGATGATTATGTGACGCTCATCATCATTCTCACTTATGAACGCGTGCCTGACAAACACCTCCGTTCTACATGCAAACAAGCTAGAATGAATATCTCTTAGATATCTAATACAGAGGACCGAGTCCGAGATATTAGAATCTTCGTGGTATAAGTTAGAACCCATGGACGGCCATTCCTGAGATCCGGAAAGTCTAAACCTTGTCTGTGGAATTCCGAGTAGGATCTGAGAAGGGATGGCTGTGACGAGCTTCAAACTCGCGAGTGCTGGGCGTAGTGACAGACGCAAAAGGATAGTAAATTCTATTCCAGTATGATCGAGAACCGACAGATGATTAGCCATGCAGTGACAGCGCATTGGACCATTTTCACAGAGAGGATGGGATGTAGCCATTGACAACGGTGATTCCCTACATAAAGCTTGCCATGGAAAGGAGTAGGAATGGTTGGATGAAGACAGCAGAAAAGCAGAAGTTCAGAGGAACAAAAGCATCTCTATACGCTTATCTGAAACTCTCACCAATTAATTACATAAGTATCTCTATCCTATTTTAATTATCTTTTAGTACACTATAATCTCTTAATACATTTGAATCCGCTGACTGAGATTTACAAGGTGACCATAGCTTGCTTCAAGCCGACAATCTCCGTGGGATCGACCCTTACTCACGTAAGGTTTATTACTTGGACGACCCAGTGCACTTGCTGGTCAGCTGTGCGAAGTTGTGACAAAGAATTAAGATTATGAACGTGCGTATAAAATTTTCAGCGCCGTTACCAAGGAATGGAACCGTCACGATTTCTGCGCACCACTCTTTACGACGATCCTTCTAACTTCCTCAGCTAAGGTCAGGATGGGCTTGCTCCTTTCGTGCTTGATTTTGGCATTGAATGACTTAGATGCATTATTGCATATGTTATCCACCTTTGGAACCTCACTGAAATGCTTAGTCCATGCATCTTTCGGCCACTTGTCAAGATACTCCCAAGCTTTCTCATTTATCAACTTAACTCTATTCATGTTTCTATTAAACTCATTTGTTGTCCTCGACCTTGCGCATTCCCACACCAAATCTTTTAACTCACAGCTTGACCACTGCTTTGAGAAATTGCGCCACAAATGCTACAAATAGAATCGATGATGAATCCTTGGAAACACCTCCTGAACAGCAGGGATTAAACCCTTAAGAGAAGACAACACATGAAAAGATACTTAATCAAGTTAGTCCCTTAATAAATTTCATTAAATCAAAACAGACCCTCAAACCTTTTCATTAAATCAAAACAGTCCCTAAGACGTATTATCGTATATCAATATCATCCTTACCTTCTGCATATCCGAGATAAAGCACCATTTATTCTCCCTGTAGTCTCCCAGATCCTTGTGAAGTAGCTCTAGGAACCATTGCCAATTATCCTTATTTTTCACACTGACAATAGCATAAGCAATCACAAAGATGTGATTGTTAGCATCTTGTCCACATGGTGCGAGGATTTGACTCCCATGCAATGTCTTCAAAAACGCTCCATCCAGTCCTATCAAAGGTCTACAACCTACCTGCCTTAAACCCCCTCTTACAAGTATCAAGACAGACATAGAATCATTCAAACAGGGGCGGACTCTCGGGCATGGGGATGACACCAACTTGTATTGTGGATCCGGGGTTGCTAGTCAGTAGTTCATTAGCATAGTCCCACACTAACCTGTACTGTGCTATTTCATCACCCTCTACAACCTTTCTAGCAGCTTTCAAGGCTCTAGTAATACATGTGCTATTCAAATACACATTACACTTTCTTACAAACCAGTCAGAAACTTCTCGGTGCTTCATAGTGGGATGCTTCTTAAGCTTAGGTACTAATTTACTAAGTGTTCAGGTTTGGGTAGCAGCTCTATTCTTCCTCCTTCTTGGGCAGGTGTGACTATCAACTGGAGTTTTAATTTGTCAAGACCCGTCTTGTTTGTTACATGACAATATACAACCCATGGACAATCTTCAGTCTTACAAACAGCTCTAACTCTAACTTTATCATTCTTTATGAATAAAATATTTCTACCCCACTGAATTGTGTAATCCCTAATAGCTTGCATAAATTCGGCCTTTGACTTAAATATCATACTAACCTCAAATTTCAACAGCCCAAACTTAGTTTTCTCATTAAATTGAGGGTATACCGTTGGTGATTCCTCATCAGAGTCCAACTGTTTACCAGAATCTTCTGAATTTCATGAGTCAGCATCTAAGTCACCTTCAAGGTCATTATCATCTTCGTCTAAATCTGCCAAGAAAAAATTCAACACATTAGCTAACCTAATCAGTTGCTAAATAAATTAATTAACTAATAACCCTAAGGAAGTAAACATACCAGAGTCAGAGCTTTGTTCATCTTCAGAACCCTCATAGCTAGAGTCATCAGTTTTTATTTCTTTGTCCCCTAATCTGGTCTTAGGAGGCCTATACTTCTCTCTACCCTCAGATTTGATGTCCTTTCTTGCACCACTTTTTCTATTGTCAGTCTCACTATCACTGTCACTGCTATACAGATTATCTCCTACAACTTTAGGAGGCTTATATAATTCATCTTCAGCACTCTCATATGAGTCATGAGTGTCACTGTCTTCTTCCTGGATGGGAGCTTGTTTCACATATCTTCCAGATCTGGTCAGTCTGCAACCACTGCCACCATCTTTATTCTTATTACTATTACCTTGTGAGTTCTTGGCTATTTGAGATGGTGTATTGGATTGAGGTGGAACTGCATTGCCCTAACGGGTGACCTTCTTGGGCTGAGGGTGGGGTTTGATGGGCTGCAAAGGAGTCTTCATGGACTGAGTTGTAGCCTGGCTGGGCTTATGGGCTGGTTTAGTAGGCTGAGAATTGGGCTTCATGGCTAGTTTCTTGGGCTGAGAGTTGGACTTCATAGTTGATTTGTTGGGCTGAGAACTGGGCTGTGAAATTGGCTTAGTGGACTAAGAGGTTTGTTTGTTAGACTCAGGGTGACTAGTAGTAGGCATCTTGGCAGGTTCAGAATGGCGCTTCTTAGCTTGAGAAGAGTTCTTCTGCTTGCTACTTTCTGCTTCCACATTGACAATATCCTCAACCATGTTGTCTACTATACATGGCTGTGAAATACAGTGCTCAAGGTAAATATTGATCACATGTTGGTTTCTCCTACAATCCTTACACCTTGCAACCAAATTTGTATCTGTGACTAAGCTTCTCAACCCAGATGAGACGGGTACTCCAAGAGCTTTTCACCAACAGTTTCCAGCTTCAATGTATCCCAACTCCTTATAGTAGCCACTTACAAATAACACATCAAGTGTGTCTCCATCACCACCCATCAAGACTTCCGTATTGTGGGTTCATATATCATGTCTCCATCAACAGAGTTTTTAAACATTCCACCATAGTGAAACACAAAAGTCATGGGAGGACCATCCATCTATAAGAACAGAGACGAAAATCCCATTAACAAACATAGAAAAACATACCAAAACATACCCTAAAGCCAAAACGAACATGCAACAAACAAATAGAACCATCACTAAAATGAAACACCCCTACCTAACAAATCATCACAAAGCCAGTAACAGCAAAGCATTCTAACCCACTCATATCATATAAGAACAGTCATACAAACCCTTAGTCACCCCAAACCCTACCCAGAATTAGAGGAACCTATGAGTCACGCCACTAGGAAGACATCACGCCACACAATAACTCAAAAAACAAGAAAAAGGTTTCATCCTTACCTATATAACCCTCATGATGGCTTCCTCTACTATCAATGTTGCTCCAGGAGACGATCACCTCTATATCCAGTACCGATACCTCTTCTATTTTACTCGTCTTCCAACACTGACGAAGGTTGACGGCGTGGTTCAAATGTTGGGTCAAAGGCTTAGGGCATAGCTTAAGGGAGACGAAACGTTTTGGAGATAAACAGAGTGAGATGCTTGTTAACAGAGGGCGTGATGCTTTGCAACATTTTGAATCTCTCCTGGATACTAAACGACGTCGCATCAAGACCTGGAGGCCATTGAATCAAAACGGCGTCGTTTTGTTACTGTGCCACTCGGGCAGTTAACGGAACACGTCACCCAACGTTAGCCAGCTCAACGACGGAGATGACGGAAGGACGAATGTGGTCATGCCCGTCATCTTTCGGGGACAATTTTGATTAACTTTATTTTTTGGAGACTAATATGGAGATTGATGTATCTTTCAGGGACGATTTTAACTATTAACTCAAAGAAAAATAGATCCAAGTATTCTTATTTAGTTATATTTATTGTTTTTATAAACATTGATCCAAATTATTATACAAAATTACGCTTAAATCTTCATTTTTTCTTCTTTCTTTAACAGATTAGGGTCGTAAATAAACTTTAGTTATATAAGATTTATGTTTCCATTTGGTTACTTGGGAATCATCGATTTTATATAATTGAACTTTTATTTATATAACAAGGACCATTAACCTTAATTTATTAAATATTAAA
>NC_029789.2:62754833-62760561 GCF_000816755.2 Arachis ipaensis | reverse complement strand
TATAATTAAATATCCTTTAATTAACCTATCAATGTATTTATGTATCAAAGTTGGTGCAAATTAACAAGGCAGTATGGAATCATTTTCCAATCAATAAGCGAAAGCAAGCTTTGACCCTGGGGCCAATCTAGGGACACAAGTGGACACATGTCAAGTTTTTTGTGGACAGTAAATATTTAAAAGATATTTGAACGGAGACATATGGACATTCGACACAGAATCTTTAGGATTGTTTTCTTTTTTTTTTGTCCACTTTTAAACAAAAGACAATGATAGACATAGAATTTGATAAGGTCGTTACGGATTTTTTTATAAAAATTTTTTTTATGTCTATAGATATTTTTTATTATTCTACTATTACTACCTCTTCATATTTTCTTACAAAAAAAACCCTAATTTGAGCTCATTGAGAAGTACTCTCTTCTCCCTATTCCTTCCTATCTCTACTTTCTTTTTTTTCTCTTTTCTCCAGGTATTCTCTTTTTTATTTCTCTTTCTCGTTTTTTTCTTTTTTTACTTCTTTTTCAAGTAATATCTTTTTCTTGTTCTCTGTCTCTATTTTTTCTTGGTCATATAATTAGGTATTATTCTGCCTCTCCTCTTGTTGCTTTATTTTTATTTTCATTTTTTTATTAAACAGAATTTTGTTCCTCTTTGTCTCTATTTTTTACGTTTTGTTTTATATGATTTGTCAATCTAAAAATTATATAACAATAAAACCTACCATTTTTTTTGACAGAATCTTAAATTTTTACAATGATACTGTGAACGAATGAATGAAAAAATTGTTTTAGATTTTAATATGTTGAAAAAATTGTAAATTCTATTTGTTTTGTGTTTAATTAATGCAGAAATTTTTATTCAAATTAGTGTAGAAAAGTTTGATGCAGAATTTGGTTTATGTTAGTGCAGAATTTTGGTTATGTTAGTGCATACTTTTGAACTAAATTAGTTTTTACTTGATGCAAAAAAATTGATATAAAAAATTAGTGACAAACTACAAGTGACACAAAGACAATAACAAGAAGTGCATCTATGAATGACTAAAATCTACAGTTATGAATAATCGAGGTACAAAATAAAGTATCATACAGCAGTTGAGTCATACTTGAGAAACAGGTTTAATTGAGTCATGATTAGCTCCTATAAATGTCTAATTCCTAATATACACAATGCATATAATCAAATTAATAATAAATATTAATTCTATTTTTCAACACATGACTTGAGTTATATTTTACAACTTCAGGAACTGAGAGACAGAAGGAGAGGAGGGTACGAGAGCTTGGGATGACATGACTATTTTAGTCATTTTGCATAATATTTTTGTCTTATTTATATCTATCCAAACATAATTTAGGATATTATATTAGTGTCTTGTACATTGTATTCAAACACAATACACAGAATAATTTTTAATATTTTTATTATATTGTCTCCGTCTCAGTATCATATTCTGTCCTGTCAAAAAAAAAAAAAAACAAATGCAGCCTAAGGAAACATGCATTTTCCGTAAAACAAAAGCTCTATACATAAATATTCATCTCTATTAAAAGGATGCTTTATTTGTTCTAACTTCTTGCTCATACACTGCTGACATACATCTGGAATGTATCATCCGCGTTAGATGCGTCAAACACCATATTTAATGATGGAAGAGTGTATTAGCTCGGAGCCAAAATGAAAACACAGATCATTAGGTTGGGTGGAAGTGCAATGCAACCAACTAGTCAAGCTTTCTTTATCTTCATAGCATCACAGCGAAATCATAAATAACTTATAAAAGATCATGCTAACGTTGTCAACCATAATTCAACTCCACTTCAAGCAACTCTCCATTTCGAAGGTGCTGCTAGTCGCCTTCTCTAGAACAATATTCATGTACTGAAACCTAATCGACTTTCTTTTCAGATGATTTATAGATCCAGTTTGCCCTCCATATTATAGGTGATAGAAGCCGTTCTGTTTTCCAGCCTAATGACTTGAGCTGCCGGAAATTAATTTAGTTTAATTCCCGTGTCATTAGTGGTAAATGTTAATGGTGAAGTCTGTGGTACCTATGGTTACGGTGACTATAGTGGCTACAATGACTATACAAATGTTAAAATTGAAGTCACCTTTTTTTTTTTAATTTTGATAATACTTTTTTTTAATTAAAAGCGTTGTTAAATAGTAAAACAGCATTACTTTAATTTTAGCAACACCTTTTAAGGCACCGAAGCCACCAAAGCCACCATAGCATGCACCAATGTTAATATATCCAGTCGCACTTTCAAAACTAAGAGAACAAAACTAAGAAGCTAAATAGAATTTGACCAGAAGCTTGAATACCTTGTGAATAAACACGTCGTAGTGCTTATCGATCCACATTTGGCTGTCTGAATGCGAAGATTTGCTCTCAGAGACATTCATTGCAAGAATGAGAGCATGAACAAATGATTTCAGAACGTCAGCAGCATTTGAATCTTTATGCACAATAACATTAACAGTTCCGTTCCTTTCAACTAGTAAGTACTTGGCTATAGGTGAAAATAACAAAAAATGAACTAAGGTTTAAGACATCAAATGGAAAGGTGAAAGTTAGTAGATAAACATTATGAAGAGAGCTCAACCTTTTGCATAGTAAGATGCTGCAGAAAGCAAATGCTCCTTACTGTCATCATTTAACAAAAAGAAAATTCCAAGTAAGGTTTATTAATGAAGTTTTACTGCTATTTCTAACAATAATCGAGAATAAACATGCAACTTAAGTTTAGACGTAGTACTGATAAATGATAACACATGCTGAGCAAGAATTGACAATTGCTTTCAACTTAGTTAAATGTAAAGCCACTCATGTATCGCCACCCAACAGCATAAACTTACAGGAGAGTAGGATCATATAGTAGAGCTTTTATAACGAAAAGGTTTAAATTCAATTCTTGCTGCACCATATCTTGAAAATAAAAACTACATTTCTTCACAAAGTTCGATGAACTTGTATATTGTCAAGGTTTCAAGTCCAAAAGAAACTGCTTAACATTTTCAAAAATTAACATGGCATGAGTTTACAATGCCATGATTTTGGGCCATTAGAGGTTAGAACAGAAAAGTGAACCATTATCTTGAAATAAATAATAAAGCAGTGATCATATGTTAAGGCAGAACCCAGAAGGTTGTTAAAGTATTATTCATGGATTAAGAAACAAATTTTCTCAAAGGATAAGGAAGCCACTCACATTTCCATGTTATCTAATGATGAAACCCTTGTACCTAAATGTACTTTTGTATACAGCAAATCAGCATTCTTTGAGCTCCATACAGTGAGCTTAAGAGGTAAAACATGTTCCTTTGCAGAGACTTGTTCAGGTGACAAAACTGCAAAAGTATGAGTAGTAAATTTAATGCTAAGATTCAATAAATAAATAAACAAATTTTCTGTATAAGTTGTAGTTACAATGAAGTAAGATAAAATGAACGAAGATAATACCTTGGCCTGTCTTCATGAAATGCTGCAAATGAATAGTGGTTCTTTCAGGATTTAATGAGGTCAACGCTAGGCACCGCACAGCTTGGTAGTTCGCTATGAAATGAGACAAGATTTGGGACATCAGGTTTCCATCAATGATTTAGGACATGTATTTAGGGAGGAAATACCTCTTTACAAAGAAGCTATGCATGGAAACGGTATTTATCTACCTTCAGACTATTTGGAACCATCAAGTTGAATATTTTCAACTGTTTGAGAAAGTGATATCCTAAGATCTCAATGTCATGGATTAATTTAAGATTGAGTAAAGTATCGTTTTTGTCCCTAACGTTTATAGGTAAGTCCTATTTGTGTCTCTAACGTTTAAATCGTCCTATTTGTATCTCTAACGTTTATAAAAGTGATTCAATGTTATTCTCCTATCAATTATACTAACAAATTAGATTATATTTTTTAATTATTCTCACTTGGATGTATTCATTCTCAATTAGGTCTCATTTGGATGTGTTCGATTTTAATATTATACCCACTATTTGTGTTTAGATTCAATTATGTCCCTAGAAAAGTGAATTATGTAAATGTTGTAGGAATTAGTTTCAACATTTGATGAGCTATTTTTCGGAGTAGATCATCGATTCTATCCCAGACATTTATATTCTAACTTCAAGAAGTGATTTTTAAAACTTAAACTAAAGCGCTCATGATGTGTAATTGACGGCAGGATAACATTGAATCACTTTTACAAACGTTAGGGATACAAATAGGACGATTTAAACGTTAGGGACACAAACAAGACTTACCCCAAATGTTAGGGACAAAAACGATACTTTACTCTTTAAGATTTTAATAAGACTCAAATTATTTTTGGTGTAAAAAAGAAAATATTGTCCATTTTTTTTTCTTTTCTGAAAAGATTGGAGTGATAATTTTCCCCAAACACCAAAATATTAGAAACTTGAACTCTGACCAACTACAGCACTGTCATCAAGTTAATACTATCAATCTCTAACAGCAGTTACTACTTGATAAGGTCCATAAGCCCAATGTGTTCCTTTTTTTTTTTTTTCCTCTCATTGATTGTGCAACACAAGAACTATGCAAGAGACAAGTGTATCAAATGTACATTGAAGATAAAAATGTGTAGGACATACCATACATATGGAACAGGGTTAGGGACAAAAAACAAACCCAAATGGCTAGTGGGTGTCCTATGGTGATGCGAGCAACAAGCATGCCCAATGCCATGCCAATCATTGTGGCCACTGTTTCTTGACTCCCTTCCTATAGAGATGGATGTTAATACATCAAAATATGATTAAAAAAGAGGGTAAACTACCAAAAATGCACCCGAATTATTTTCGCGTTGACAAAAATGCTTCCGAATTGTGTTATCGACAAAAATGTCTTCAAATTATTTAAAAACGTGACAAAAATGTCCAACATTAAATATACATTCTCAAAAAATGCTTTAGAGATTGAATTTTGATGCGGTTTTTTGCAAGCACGATTAGAAAAATGAGAAATGTTTATCCTTAAAATTTTGTGATTTTTCGCTAAGTATATATATTTTTTGGTGACTTTTTTGTCAATAACCAATAATACTTTTAAAAAATGAAAAAAATTTAAAAGTCAAAATTTTTATCCATTTTTCTGTGTGTATTTTCTAAATAGTTATCTAAATATTACTATAAAATTTTGGATCAAATGCATATGTAGTTTGTCCAATACAAAAGTCATTTCCCACTTACATAAAAAATAATATTCATTTTGGGCATTTTTGTCACATTTTTAAATAATTTGAGGACATTTTTGTCGATAACAAAAATTCGGGAGCATTTTTGTTAGCACCAAAATAATTCGGGTGCATTTTTGGTGATTTACCCTAAAAAAGAAAGAAAAAACTATGCACATACATACTTTTAAAAGAAAAGGTAAAGGTAACAGACATAAAAACTGCTACTATTGTGACTACACCTAGCGATTGTCTTATATACTGCTGCCATTGCTTGTAAATAAGAGTAAACAAGAGAGAGATAATAGCAGTAAATAGTTTTTTTCTAAGAAGCATTAGATGTCTTAGAAATTTACTTACTGGAAATTTGGAATAAGGAGGTAAGAGACCTACAGCTAACAACTAACACGTAATCATATACTAATCTATATTTCAACTTCAAGAAGTGATGGAACTTACTGAATGATCTTGATATGCTTCCTAGGCAAACAATAATCACAAAAGCTGACGGAAACAGTGGCGAAATA
>NC_029789.2:62737678-62754746 GCF_000816755.2 Arachis ipaensis | reverse complement strand
CAAAGAGGAGCATAAAATTTAATTTGACATATGAAGAGTGCAATAAGAAATATGTTATTTAACACTGATTGGCACCAGCAAAGGTTTACACTTTTTTGCTGCTATAATTTTTACTTCCAATAAATAAATAAAAGGCTTAGCCAGTAGTTGCCAAGTAAAGGATTCTGTGTAGAATATGTCCTCCTCTGATATTCTTAAATTGTGTTATTGAAAGGTATATGCTTTCTATTCTCCCTTTTTTCACTTGTGTTCAATTTGTAAAATTGAATTCTAACAATAAGCAGAACATACAGGAGCACCTCTCTTGCTCGAGTCTCCAACGAGAAAAGAATAATTCTGTTCTGCAAATTCTTATGTCATGTCAATCTAAAATGGCACCGAAGTATTTCTGAATAATCGAAAAATTCTACTCTTTTCCCCATCTCTCTACCAATTTGCAATCTCAGTCCAGGAATCACTATCGCATCAGTGCTCAAATTTAAATAATTAGTATTGGCTTATTTCTGCACATCTCAGAAATGTGTAGAGAAAATTGTTGCATGAAAATTTAAATAAAAATAAAAAAAATGGTGAAAGAATCTACCAAGATCGTTCATAAGATCCGCAACCAAACGCCACATTTTGGCATTACTATCAAGATTTGATCCCTGCATCATGTGAGTTAAACAGAAATATTGTTAGCCAAAGTGCAAGATACTTCACATGGAGTTATTTCCAGAAATTTCATTTTCAAATTCATACGCTTGAATAAATTACATGAGATGCATACCTGGTAGAATGTGAATAAGATACCTCCAAGCATGCCGGTTAGATCCCTCAAAAACCACTGTAAATAGTTTCAACAATCAAAATCTTCTTATCTCCCATACGCCATTTTACAATTAGGGTTCACTCATTAACCAATCAGACACAACACAAATAGTTGATACCTGAAAAGTGGCACCAATCACAGTAGCTGATTTCTCGCCAACCCCAATAGCACTAAGGAGAGCCTGAAAGGGATAATATTGAACACGGGTAAACCCTAGATATTCACAAAACAATGATTACTACATAAACACAATGAAAAGTGAATTACCTGGGTAGACAGCATGGTCCTTGTATAAGTTGAAAGACCCTGCCACAATCAATCAATTGTTAAATCCAAAACAAGAACATTCCTCAATAACATTGTTTTCTGCATTGCATAGTTTACCTGCAATGTATCCCATATTTGAAAGGGAACATAATCTGCAGTCACACTGCTCGGAAAACCCTGTATGCCATGAAGAACAAACAATTAATTACAAAATTTAGGTTTCCTCTTTTTTATTCTATTTTATTTTATTTTATTGAGATATTAGGAATAGAAAAGGCCTGCCTCAGGAACTAATGCCTGCAATAATCGTCTCCAAAGATGGGTGAAACGGGCACCGGATCTGCGTGAATGAGAGAGAAGCACGAAGAATAAGAATAAAAGAGGAAAGAGGTGAATTATGATGGTCGAGAAAGAGAGTACCTTTTAAAGGAGACAGAGGAAGAGGAAGCTTGGATGGTGAAAGTCTTAGAGAGCTTGGAGGTGGAAGAGCCATTCCATTCTTCCAAGGTTATGGCCGAATCGTTGGAGTTGGACAGTGCTGTCATAGCCGCAGATCCCCCACTTTCAGACCTCCTTCTTCTTCATGCCTTGATAACTTCACTTCACACTTTGCACTTGGAAAGTTGTTTTGTAATCTTACAAGTGACTTTGACTTTGTTTTGCTTTAGGCTTGATTTGGTAGAGTTTTGAAAGAAGCGCACCTCGTGCTTTTTTTGCTGTGACTGAAATAAATTAAACAAAGAAAAACAAAACAAATAAAATAAGAAACTATCTAAATAGAGGGATAGTCGTGTTCAAGATTACTTTTAAACTCCTCCTAAGGTGAAAGAAACTCCACATGCGAAAGTTGTAACTTCATCGTCATCTTTGTCATAGTATCTGCCACTGTATTTGCATCTCTCATAATCAAACGAAAGTCAACCCGCCAATTCCAATGCATGATATCTCTTATTTTGAGCATCAGTGGATCAATAAACCCAAAACCATCTTGAGTAATAAGATTAAATGTTTCCACACAATCCGTCTCACAAATAACATCTCGTTGACCCACATCCCAAGCTAAGAGATATCCTCTCCAAATAACAAACAATTCTCCTTGAAGAATACTATTACTTTCAATCATTCCCAAACACCCCCTTTACCAGCTCCCATTACAATCTCTAATAACACAAGCAAAACCAACACTATCACCCGAACCAAAATATCTAGCATCACAATTAATCTTAAAAGTACCAATAGATGAGGGATTTCAAAAACCATTTAGAGTAGAGGGAAGGGACATACGTTGTAATTCAAAAATATTCCTAAGCTCCTTTTCTGAAGTTAATGCCAGACAAATCACTTTTTCCGGAGGCCAAGTTTCATGGGGATTAAAGATGTCATTATTCCTTGCTCGCCATATACACCAAAGTCCCGAAAAGAACTTGAACAGATGCTCTCTGCTATGATACAAGAACCAGTTCTTCAAATCCAAAGGATGACAAGAAATATCCAACCTATGCCAGACAAGCTGAGCTTTTGGACAATCCCGAATACAATGTAAAACCGATTCCTGGCTAGAAAGACATCTTGGACACCTATCCGATGACGACATCCCTCTTCTAAAGCGAAAACTTGCAGTAGGAAGAGCCTCCTTAAGACACAACCAAGCCAAAAACTTATGCTTTTCCGGAACAAGCTGACGCCAAAGCCAAAGTCAAAGCTAATTCTCCCGCTCCTCCCAACCAAACAGCTGCTTACACAACCACAAGTAACCATTGCGTGAGTCATAGACTTTGGCAGCAGACCCACTCCAATACCAACCCACTTCCGGACCTGCTTGTTCATCTGGATTATAAGAGAGAATATTATCTTTCAAATTTTGAGATAAAGGAGAATAAAGAGTATCCAAATGCCACCTATCAACCGACCAAATATCCTGTATCCGGAGATTCGAATCAGAAATGTGAACATAATCCATCTCATTAGATAACCGTCCTTCTCTCCTCCAGCTAGAAAACAAAAAATTCTGGTTCAAATCTCCAATACACCAAGCAAACCCATCCTTCAACAATTTCCAAGCCTTGCAAAGACACCTCCAAATGGGAGAGTCTTTGTTCTTAGGATAACTAAAACAATCATATAGAGATGATCGGTATTTGGTATCCAACAATTGGACCCATAGCTTGTTTGGCTGCTGGAAAAAAGTCCAAACTAACTTCCCAAGAAGAGCAATATTTACACAATAAGGATCTCTAATCCCCAAACCTCCATATTTTTTTAGAGTAACCAGTACCTTCCAACTAACAAGATTCAATCCTCTTCCATCAACTTGTCCTTTCCCAACCACAAACTATGGCAGTGATGTTGATTTGGACAATAAGATCAACTTTTAGTTTCCTCCCTTTTGCTGCTGCGGATAAGGATTTGACATTAAATTTGTATATAGTCAGTAAAAAGAGAACAATTTTTTTTGGGCTCAAATGGAAGCCCATATCTATTAACCCTAGTATATCACTCCTCAAGTCCTCTTATTCCTAGTTTCATGCCGTAGCCACCAATCCCGCATAACTCCCTTCATAGTTTCATATCCGATTCGTCGATGCCGCGCCACCCTAGATCTGTTGTCCCTGCGCCATGCCGTTCCAGATCCACCGAAATTCCGCGTCGAAAGACTCCATTTTCCTTCTTTGTTTCTCATGTTTCTATTTTTCTCCACTGTGTTTATTTCTTTTTTTGTCTTTTTTTTAGAGTGTATTCTTTTGTCTTTTTTCACTGTGTGTATGTCTCTTTGTATTATTTATGTTTTTTTTTCTTTTTATATTTTGCTTTTTGTAATTTTAAAAATCGGCCAGTTTTAGTCCGATTTGACTCACCGGTTTTTAGTTAATTTTTTAGGTTTTTTTTCTCGTTTCTTTGATAGATTGGTTTTTTTATAAAATCAATTCGTTGCGATTTGACCAATTTGATTCAGCGGTTCGAACCGAATTTTAAAACTTTTTTATATATTTATTTTTTTTTGTCAACTAAATTGAACAAAATTGTTTCAAATCCAACAAAAGTCAATTTTATTAGTGAAAGCATATTTTTTCGCATTTTTTCTTCTTCTTCGCATTTTTTATTTTTTGTATATTTCTTCTTCATCGTCATTTTTTTTCATGGTTACTATAGTTGCTACGGCATGATGTGCGAAAATTGAAACTCACGGATATTGGTAATTGTACCAAATCGCACAAATAATACCATGTTGAGTTGATATCATTCCCACTAAAATTAAATGATTGAACAAGCAAATTTTCTATTAAAAGGCCTAATTAGATTAATAAAACCTGATTGATGATCGAAGAGCGCAAGAGAGTATTTTGCTAAGAGCGTTGAGATTTTTGAATATTGAATGCTTGGATGTTACGGATAATGAGCGTGAATGATGAATTGAGAGAAGACAGTGATGATAAGAGTCAATGGCCGCCATTGTCTCTATTAATTTCAATGCTTCATCAGGTATTTTTTCATGATGTGGACATCTTCTAAGCGTAAGAACCTGAGTTTTTAAGTAAAATTGCTTAAGCAGAGTAGAATAATTTAATTATTCGAAATAAATTCGAAAAAATAAAAAAATATTTTTTTTTTAAATATAAAAGTGAGATTCGGATTCAGTAGATTTTTTTGAGTGGAAAAATGTTTTCTTCTAAAAATTTTCGCATAAAAATGCGTATCGATAGATTAGTCGGCGGTACTGGCTTAAGTCTATCCGGTATTGCATGAGAGAGAGTAAAATAGTAGAAAATCTTAGAAAAGTATTTGGAATAGCAAGTTGGACACTTATTCTAAAAGTTTTGACTCAAAGTCAAGCTAAACGAACCAAAAATACTATGCGGTTGGACCGGACCCAAGTTGGGTCCAATCCCAACATATATAAAGTCATAAATGAGCCAAGAAAACTCATTTTTAGCACAAGAGGGAGAGAGGGTCGTGAGATTGAGAGAGAGGGGTGTCCACTATTGACACTATTTATCATCTCTTTCTTTTGGCCATATCTTGAGCTATAGTGCTCGGATTGATGAACAGTTTGCAACCACGCAAAGCTCTCGCCGAGATCTTTCTTTCTAACAGATCAAAGTTGGTAAGAAAATCTTTTTCCAAGCTCCATTTCTCTACCCTATGTCATTTTCGAAAATAGCTTTTGGGTTGTTGAATTTCTTTGTGTTCTTGTTGTTTAGGTGTAATCTAGCTTGGGTAAGTAGCGGGTTTTACCCCAAAACTCGTTGGACAAGGAAAGATATCACTAAACCCTTTGTGTTTAGTTGTATCTCATAAACCCTAGCTTTGATTCTTGTTATTTTTCATGATATAGAGTGTTCTTGGTGTTGTTTGGTGTTGAGTGAAGGTTTGAAAGCTTGTGGTGAAATGGTTTTGTTTGTGGAGGATAATCGGCCAAGGTATGATTTCGGTTTTCTTTATATAATATGTAATGTTTTGGACACTTAGGCTAGTGCAACCTTAGGATAGGTTTTGAATTGTTGATGTATGATGTTTTTTATGATTGTGATTATTTTAAGGAATGATGATGTTGATTAATGATGTTGGGGTTGAATAACGATGATTATGAGTATTGATAATGAAAGATGATGCTTGTTGATGTTGATAAATGTTGAGGATGGTGAAATGATGTTTTGGGTTGTTAATTATTGAGAATTGGAAATATGTAAGGGAAATTTTTGGATGAAGTTGTATGTTGGTAGGTTGTGGAATTATTGAAAAGTATGTGAACATAATTTAGGTACAATGGGACAGTTTTGACATGGTTTAGAATACATATGAATTAGTTTGGTTTGGAAGTTTGAAAACTAGAGAATGTTACATGGTTTTGTAAAACTTGTTTTTAATGAACTTTGGCGGATTATAACTTGAGCCTCGGTTCTTGAAATTGAATGATTTTTATTTTAAATTAAAGATGATTTCAAGAGCTTTAAAATGATATAAAGTTTGAGAAAAATAGAGTTTTGTAGAGGGAGTTATGAACGTCGAAAATTCGGTTCAAAAATCTGATCTCTGCAGCTTTAAAATTTTTCTGGATTTGGTACAGCATACGTACGCGACATAGTGCACACGACGCGAACATTCTCCACTGCCTGGGCATCTTGTGTACGCGGACATGTAAAATTTTACCCTTGCGTACACGAGCATTTGACACGCGACGCGAGCATCCCATTCAGGTTGGGACACTCGCGTATGCGAGCAGGGGGCGCGTATGCGAACAGGGGGTCGCGACCACCTGTTTTTAACAGCATGCGTACGCGGGACAAGGGCTTGCATACGCGAGACCCCTGTTTTGTTAAAAAATTGTTTTCTCTTCATTTTAAAGGTTCTCTAGCTTTTTAATCTTCTTTAAGTACTATTTAAGATTACTAACTAGTAATTAGGCCTTAAAACTAATAGAGATGGGTTAATGAAATAAATTGGTAAATTTCTGTAGGATTTTTGAAGAGGTTTGGGAAGTTTTGTGGATGGGATGATCAGAGTGAAAGGGGTAAGGTGTGATGTTGACGACACGAAAGTGGTTGTGAACTATGATGACTTGAGAATGAGTTGAGAATGAATTTGAGATTGATGAACTTGAGGGACATTGATATTGATTAATGAGTTGTACTATATTATTGAATTGTTATGATTGGCAAGTCGTTATGCGCCTCGGGCAAGGGTTGTGGCAGTCTCCCGCTTGTTGAGGTAGCGGTGCTGGCATAGGGGCCGAGGTAGTCTCCCGCCTATGTTGAGATGCGAGAACTGAGGCAGTCTTCTGCTCGCATAACCTTTCTACCACTTAGGCACTATAACCCGAAAGAGTATACTAGGCACTATATCCATGGGTTGAGAGTGAGCAGGGCACTATATCCCTAGCTTCCCTAGCTTGCGACATCTTGGGGATGTGTCGGGTTGGCATTTTGAACCGACAAGTGATATCAAGAGCCAAATAGGATAGACATTCATCATATGCATCTTTTACATGCTTGCTTGCTTTGATTACTTGAGTTATGCCTATTTGAATAACATGCCTAAATGTTAGTTGATTTACTTGTTATATATGTATACTATTTGTGTTTTACTTGTTTACATTATATGTGTTTTAATAGCATTGGGGAGGATTGGTAGGCGGTGGCGATCGGATCGCACGGAGGGTAGGTTAGAGAAGGCTATGGGACAGCGGTGACTAGTTTTTGTTAGAAATTCCTTAAGTTAGAACACCCTATATATATATGAAGTTCTAGGATTGCCTTTGGCGTTCCGAAACCTTATATCTTATATATTCGGCATTGTTACCATACTGAGAACCTCCGATTCTCGTACCATATGTTGTTGTTATTTTTCAGATGTAGGTCGCAACCCACCTCGGTGAGTTTACAGATATGGTGACAGAGAGGAGGATGATCTTTCTTATGATTTATTTTACTTTACTTTTGTTGTAGTTATTCTCTCACCTTTTGTATTCTGTACTTTATTGCCGTAGAGGCTTACTTGAGAGATAAGTTGTATAAGCTGTTTTAACTTAAAAACTCTGTAGTGTTTGTTTGTAACTAGTCGGCCTAAACTTTGCGGGCTACGACTAGAGTTCTTTTGACTATCATACTTATATCATGTCTTGTGTTGTATCTTGTTCCTTTACGCATTTTGTAATCATGAGGAATGTTTCGCGTATCGTATCTCTGTTTCTATGTCTTTGGGCTATATTTCTTCATCAGGCTTCTAGTATTAGCATTTCCTTCAATATTTACTACTGTATGAGCTTTAGAACTGTCGTGACGCTTTGTTATCCTTCGCTTTACGGCTAGAGGTAAGGTTTAGGGTAACGGGGTGTTACAATTATGGTATCAGAGCGGTCTTTCCTGTAGAGCCTGAGGAATTGACCGATTATGCTTCAATTGCATAATGGACTGATTTTGCTTCATTGCATACTCTGGGTCATTTTTCTTTCATGCTATTTAGGTTATTTGTTTGATATGCATAACATGCTTGTTTGTGAGTGCTTTTGCGATAATTGAGGCACTAAGCTTAAGATATTGAGATTGATCACCTTGATATCGATTGTTTGGTGTGGACAGAAAACCCAAATGGCGCCTCGCAGGCAAGGTCGACTACATACTCATGGAAAGAATGAGGGTAATCTGCTGAATGATAACCATGCTGAGTTTATGGCGACGATGACTAACCTAGCTAACACCATGCAAGTGAACGTTGCTGTGACTACTCAGGCTATGGAGAGGATGGGACATGGGAATGGTAACAGCAATGGAAATAGAGGAGGTGTAGGAAACAGCTTGGGCGGTGGTGTTTCGATGACATTAGCAACCTTTCTGAAGGTTAACCCACCATGTTTTAAAGATTCAACGGACCCTACTGAAGCAGATAACTAGTTTCAAGCCATGGAGCGTGCGTTGCAAGCTTAACATGTTCTGGAGAATCAGTTCGTGGAGTTTGCAGCCTATCAATTGATGGGTGAGGCTCAACACTGGTGGTAGGGGGAGTGCTGATAAACCACTATTTTATGGTTTATCTTGTACTCATTTGAGTGGTTTTTGTCAAGTCCTTACCCACTTATTTATACTATTTGCATGGTTTTACATTTTCCTTCCTGATTTTGTGCTATGATTGAAAACATGTTTTCTTTCGTCTTAATTTGCTAATATTAATCCTCTCTTATTACCATTAGATACCTTGATATGTGTGTTAAGTGATTTCAGAGCTTATAGGGCAGGAATAGCTCAGAGGATGGGAAGAAAGCATGCAAAAGTGGAAGGAATACAAGAAGTTGAAGAAATTACTAAGCTGTCCAGCCTGACCTCTTTGCACTCAAATGGTCATAACTTGAGCTACAGAGGTCCAAACGACGCGGTTCCAGTTGCGTTGGAAAGCTAACGTCCGGGGCTTCGATTTGATATATAATTTGCTATAGCTTCCCCGAAGCCAAGCGATGCAAACGCGTGAATCACGCGGACGCGTGACCTGGCAGAAACACAATCCACGCTAACGCGTGGACGACGCTTCTGCGTCACTTTTCCGCGACCTGAACGTACCAGAAATCGCTGGACTATTTTTGACCCAGTTTTCAGCCCAGAACACACAGATTAGAGGCTATAAAGTGGGAGAATGCATCCATTCATAAGAACAAGCTCATAATTCATAATTTTTAGTTTTAGATGTAGTTTTTTAGAGAGAGAGGGTTCTCTCCTCTCTCTTAGGATTTAGTTTTAGGATTTAGGATTATTTCTTCTTCATCACAGGTTCAATGTTCCTTTTATTTATTTTTCCAATTTAATTTATGAACTTTTCCATGTTAGATTTGAATATTCTATTTAATATAATTTGAGGTATTTCAGTTATAAGATTGTTTTATTTATGCTATGAATTCTTTCGATTTATCCAAATTATTTTCATTCGAGTAGATTCTCCTCCCTTTTGGCTCTGGTTAAGTAATTGGTGACGCTTGAGTTATCAAATAAAGCAGTGGTTGAAATTGGCAGATTACTAATTGATCTAGATCGCTCTAAAGCTAGTCTTCCCACAGGGATTGACTAGGACTTGAGGATCAAGCTAATTAGTCCACTTGATTTACCTTCATAGTTAGAGGTTAACAAAGTGGGATTAAAATCCAATTCTCATCACAATTGATAAGGATAGGACTTCCAGTTCTTATACCTTGCCAAGAGTTTTATTATTTATTTAAATTAATTCCTTACAATTTACTTTCTTGCCATTTACTATTCTTGCTTTTTATCTTATACATTAAAAAACCCAAAATTCTACCTTTATTATAGCTAATAATAAGTCATACCTTCCTGCAATTCCTTGAGAAGACGACCCGAGGTTTAAATACTCGGTTATCAATTTTATTGGGTTTGCTTAAGTGACAAACAAAACGTTTGCACGAAGGGATTTCTGTTGGTTTAGAAACTATATCTACAGCGCGACTATTTTTATAAAATTCTTTACTAGCAAAAATCACAATGTCAAGTGCCGACTGATGCAACTATAGAATGGGGACATTCCATGGGAACTGTTTTAGACTCTGTTCTATAAAAAGTACTTTCCGGAGTTGATGAGGAAAGTAGGGAAATAGAACTCATGCAGCTGAAGTAAGAGTCTATGACCGTGGCATAGTACACCAGCAAGTTTGAAGAACTTTGTAGATTTTCGAGAGTTTGTCAGGATGCTCCCTAGTCCTACAAAAGATGGAAATGTATTAAGTACCAAGGAGGGCTCAAGGATGACATCATGACCGATGTGGCTCCGTTGGAGATTAGAAGGTTCTCAGAGTTACTGAACAAAGCAAGGGTTGTAGAAGAATGTGCTAGGAATGTGGCTTTGGCAAGGGATGCTCGTGGAGGTAACAACGACCGATGTCGTGGGGAATTCTTTCAACCGAAGGGACAAAACTTCAAGAGGGATGGGCATGCTCCTCAGCATCCTCAGGGCCAAGACAACTTCAGAGGAGCTAACTATGACCAGTTCCGTCAGACAAGGGGAAGAGGTATATGCTTTAGCTGTGGGCTGCCTGGACAAATTGCCAAGCACTGTCGTAAGGGGAAGAAGCAAAATGCGGGCCGGAATCAGCAACCAGGTTGGGTGTTTACTCTAGATGCACGTTATGAGGCGGGGTCGGATCCTCTGATGAAAGGTAAGCGTATACTTTGGGTATAATATGTTGCTTGGACCTAAGGGTAGCTTAGTTCTATCTTTTGGAAAGTCGTCGTTAGGATTACAAGAGCTTAGGGTTTTTGTCAAAGTAAACCATGGGAAAAGAAGATTCTAGTGGATGTAGCTGAGGAATTCGGATTCATGATGACGAAGGATTAGAGTGGCACAGCGGAAGCGTGGTGATTAGCAGTTTCGAGTGCGGAAATCCTTTTTTAGGAGGGGAGGATGTACAAACTGGGATTTTCATGTAAAACTGCTTAGCAGATTAGAATAATTTATTTTCCTGGAATAGGTTTGAAAATATAAAAAAAATATTTTTTTTAATAAAATATAAAGGTGAGTTCAGATTCAGTAGTTTTTTTGAATGGAAAAATGTTTTCTTTTGAAAATTTTGTGTAAAAATGCGTACCGGTAGATTAACCAGCAGTACAGGCTTAAGTCTGTCCGGTACTGCGTGAGAGAGAGTAAAGAAGTAGAAAATTTTAGAAAAGTATTTGGAATAGCAAGCCGGGCACTTATTTTAAAGGTTTTGGCCCAAATTTTGGCCAAACGAACCAAAAACGCTATGCGGTTGGACCGGACCCAAGCCCAACATATATAAAGTCATAAATGAGCCAAGAAAGCTCATTTTCAACACAAGACAGAGAGAGGGTCGTGAGATTGAGAGAGAGGAGTGTCCATCATTGACACTATTCATCATCTCCTTCTTTTGGCTATATCTTGAGCTACGGTGCTCGGATTGACGAATAGTTTGCGGCCACGCAAAGCTCTCTCCGAGCTCTTCATTTCCAATGGATCAAAGTTGGTAGGAAACTCTTTTTCCAAGCTCTATTTCTCTGTCCTATGTCATTTTCGAAAATGGCTTTTGTGTTGTTGAGTTTCTTTGTGTTCTTGTCGTTTATGTGTAATCTAGCTTGGGTGAGTAGTGGGTTTTACCACAAAACTTATTGGACAAGGTAAGATATCACTAAATCCTTGTGTTTAGTTGGATGTCATAAACCCTAGCTTTGATTCTTGTTATTTTTCTTGATATAGAGTATTCTTGGTGTTGTTTGGTGTTGAGTGAAGGCTTGAAAGCTTGTGGTGAAGTGGTTTTGTGTGTGGAGGATAATCGGTCAAGGTATGATTTCGATTTTCTTTATGTAATATGTAATGTTTTTGGACACTTAGGCTAGTGCAACCTTAGGATAGTTTTGAATTGTTGATGTATGATATTTTTTTATTGTGATTATTTTGAGGAATGATGATGTTGATTAATGATGTTGGGGTTGAATAATGATTATTATGAGTATTGATAATGAATGATGATGCTTGTTGTTGTTGATAAATGTTGAGGATGGTGAAATGATGTTTTGGGTTGTTAATTATTGAGAATTGAAAATGTGTAAGTGGAAATTTTTGGATGAAGTTGTATGTTGGTATGTTGTGGAATTATTGAAAAGTATGTGAACATAATTTAGGTACAATGGGACTGTTTTGACATGGTTTAGAATACATATGAATTAGTTTGGTTTGGAAGTTTAAAAACTAGAGAATGTTACGTGGTTTTGTAAAACTTGTTTTTAATGAACTTTGGCGGATCATAACTTGAGCATCGGTTTTTGAAATTGAACGATTTTATTTTAAATTAAAGATGATTTTAAGAGCTTTAAAATGATATAAAGTTTGAGGAAAATGGATTTTTGTAGAGGGAGTTATGAACATCGGAAGTTCTGTTAAAAAATCTTATCTCTGTAGCTTAAAAATTTTTCTAGATCTGGTACAGCATGCGTACGCAACATAGTGCACGCGACGTGAGCATTCTCCACTGCCTGGACATCTCGCGTACGCGGGCACTGCATGCGTACACGGACATGCAAAATTTACCCTTGTGTACATGTGCATTTGACACACGATGCGAGCATCCCATTCGGGTTGGGACACTCACGTATGCGAGTAGCGGGTCGTGTACGTGACCACCCATTTTTGCTGAAAAATTGTTTTCTCTTCGTTTCAAAGGTTCTCTTGCTTTCTAATCTTCTTTAAGTACTGTTTAAGATTACTAACTAGTAATTAGGCCTTAAAACTAATAGAGATGGGTTAGTGAAATAAATTGGTAATTTTCTGTAGGATTTTAGAAGACGGTGACTTAGGTTTTGAAAGTTTTATGGAAGGACTGATCAAAGTATAATGGGTGGAGTGTGATGTTGAGGGCCCGAGATTGGTTGTGAACTATGATGATTTGAGAATGAATTTGAGATTGATGAACTTGAGGGACACTGATATTGATTAATGAACTGTGCTGTATTATTGAATTATTATTATTGGCAAGTCGCTATGCACCTCGGGCGAGGGCTGTGGCAGTCTCCTGCTTGTCGATGTAGTGGTGCCAGCGAAGGGGCCGAGGCAGTCTCCCGCCTACATTGAGATGCGAGGACTGAGGTAGTCTCTCGCTCGCATAACCTTTCTGCCGCAAGAGTGAACTTGGGCACTATAACCTAAAAGAGTGTGCCGGGCACTATATCCACGGGTTGAGAGTGAGCAGGACATTATATCCCTGGCGTGGAAGAGAGGCGACATCCCGGGGATGTGTTGGGTTGGCATTTTGAACCGACAAGTGTTATCACGAGCCGAATATGATAGACATTCATCATATGCATCTTTTATATGCTTGCTTGCTTTGGTTACTTGAATTATACCTATTTGAATAACATGCCTAAATGTTAGTTGATTTACCTATTATATATGTATACTATTTGTGTTTTACTTGTTTGCATTATATGTGTTTTAATGGCGTTGAGGAGGATTGGTAGGCGGTGGCGATGAGATCGCATGGAGGGTAGGTTGGTGAAGGCTGTGGGACAGTGGTGACTAGTTTTAGTTAGAAATTCCTTAAGTTAGAATATCGTATTTATGGTTTATATATATATATATATTATTTTTGTTAAACTTGAATATCTGTTTGATGTGAAGTTCTAGGATTGCCTTTGGCGTCCCGAAACCTTATATCTTATATATTGGGCACTGTTACCATACTGAGAACCTCTGGTTCTCATGCCATATGTTGTTGTTATTTATCAGATGCAAGTCCCAACCCACCTCGGTAAGTTTGCAGATACGGTAACAGAGCGGAGGATAATCTTTCTTTTGCTTTATTTTACTTTACTTTTGTTGTAGTTATTGTCTCACCTTTTTTATTCTGTACTTTATTGCCGTACAGGCTTACTTGAGAGATAAGTTGTATGAGCTGTTTTAACTTAAAAACTCTGTAGTGTCTGTTTGTAACTAGTCGGCCTAAACTCTGTGGACTACGAGTAGAGTTCTTTTGACTATCATAGTTATATATATATATATCTTGCTCATTATTATATGATGTCTTGTGTTGTATCTTGTGCCTTTATGCGTTTTGTTATCTTGAGGAACGTTTCGTGCATCGTATCTCTGTTTCTATGTCTTTGGGCTATATTTCTTCATCCGGCTTCCAGTATTAGTATTTCCTTCTATATTTATTACTGTATGAGCTTTAGAACTATTGTGACGCTTTGTTATCCTTCGCTTTATGGCTAGAGGTAAAGTTTAGGGTAACGGGGTGTTACACTAAGCATGTCTTTATATCTTTTCGAAGCTTTATAGATTGACTCACCCTCCTTTTGGGAGAATGAATTGATTTCATTCCCTAACCGGGCCAGCTTTTGAGGTGAAAAATATTTAGTTTGGAGTTTACTAACTAGATCATCCCATGAAGTGATGCTGCCCAAAGGTTGTGACTAGAGCCATTATGTGGTTCTGTCCCTCAGAGAAAAGAGAAATAGTCATAGTCGGATGGCTTTGGGACTAACTCCATCACTTTTCACGGTGTTATTAGATAGTTGCAAAAAATTTGCTATGTGGATGTTCGGATCCTCGTTAGGACTACTGATAAATCCCATTTTGAGGGTTTATCTTGTATTGATTTCAGGGGTTTTATCAATGATTCCACACGCTTTTCATATGAAAATACAAGACTTTGTGTTCCTTTCCTAACTTTTGCCTCATGGATGAAAACATGCTTATTTTGCACTAAATTAGATACATTTCTAATCTTCTCTTGATGCCGTTCGATGTCGTGACCTGTGTGTTAAGTGGTTTCAGAATATAGGGTAGGGATGAACCGGAAGAGAGAAGGAGAATGGGCGCGAAGGAAAGGAGCAGGAAAAATTGAGCTTTGGAAACTTCAGCAAGGGCGCGTGCGCATACTTGGCGCGCCCGCGTGGATTGCGCAGCTAGAAGTCAAAGCCAGAAGCCAAGCCACGAGTCGGCTTGTGTAGCGGCTAGGCCATAACCCCCATGGGTGCGCACGCGTACGCTGCGCCTCCGCTCACATTGCAAGATGCCCCAGTGGCGCGCACGCGTGCTTTGTGCGTGCGCGCCGATGCTCGAACATGATTTTTTTTAGAAGTCACGTGACCTGGGCGTGGAGACAGTTGGAGATCTCATCTTGGGGGAAGTGCCTTGGCGGGAAGAGCTTAAGAAGACCAAGGGTTGAAGGGTTAAGGACTTTTTGGCTCATTTTTAGATGGTTCTAGATTTTTTTGGCTATTGTTAGTTACACTCTTGGGTAGAGAGAGAGAGGGAGATTCCAAGCTCTCATTAGGGTTCATCTTCATCCATTTTCTGAATTTCCAATCACACTTTGGTGAGATCCATTGCAATTCTCAATTCATTTGGTCATGTTATAGGTCTTCTTCTCCAATCTCAATTAGTGCTTGTAATTGCTCAATCCTCATAGATCCTATATTCAACTTTGTAGTTTTGGATTTTTTTCAATTTTTTTGAGAAGCTCATTTCCATTGTTGTTCTTTGTTAATTGTTGTTAGTTTCTTGTGTTGAAGCACTTTCAATTCTACTTCCTTCTCATTTTTTTACTATGCCTTTTCTCCTTGCTCATCAATTGTTTGATAAAATGCCAACATTAGTTATGGAGTAAAAGTTTCTTACTTGGCATAGGGTTTGAGTCATTAGAAAGAGTTGAATAGTTTATGTCAATTGTTGATTTGGAATTAGAAATTGCTAATTGACTTGGAGTGCACTAAAGCTAGATTTCCCTAAGGTGAAAACTAGGACTTGTGACTCAAGTTAGTTACTCTCATTTGACTTTCCTCTATACCTAGGGGTTAACTAAATGAAGCAAGGCCTAATTGTTATCATCATTGATGGGACTATAAGGATAGAATTTCTAATGCCAACCCTAGGCCAAGTCTTCTAAAAATTGATTTCTTGTTTGCCATTTATTTTGCTAAACCTTCAAAAGAACCACAACAAGGCTTCCTAATCGATAAGATGCATGCTCTAGCAACTCCAAGGGAGGACGACTCGGGGGACTAGTACTCTCGGTTATAGATTGTAGGATTGTTTGATGCGAAGTTTGAATGTCGATTAGACTATACTCACGATTATATCCATTATTGAATTCTATATCGGCATGATAAATTTCGTTTATCAAAATGGCGCCGTTGCCGGGGATATTGCTTAGTGTGCCATGTTATTGCTTAGAGTAGTTATGTGTGCATGCATATAGTTGCATTTTTTTGTGATTCTTTGTCCAAGTGACTAACCCCTCATCGTTACCATGAATTTCACTTCCCCTTCATTGCATGACGTGTTCACAACCGAATCCGAGCTTAGTCCCCTTCATTGCATGACGTGTTCACAAGCTCGGAAGCGGTTAAGGTTTGGACAAGGTGAAGAGGTTTTCACCACCTCAACCACCTCACTAAAAGTGAACATTGAACCGTCACTCAACGAAGGCAATAATCATTCTCCCATCAAAATCACTAACAATTCTTTTCTTGTTTTAGGTACTAACGCCATGGATGCTCCGAGGAGAGTTACTATCAAGGAAGCGGGTGCACCGGATTACATCCTTCAACCCCTTCATGTAACTCACCCCAATTTGAATGCAAACTTTGAACTCAAGACCGCTTTGATCAACCTCCTACCCAAATTTCATGGGCTTCCTGCACAAGACCCTATTCGACATCTCAAGGACTTTCATCATATATGCTCAACAACAAGACGGGAAGGATCCGATGAGGTTGCTATATGGTTGTTTGCTTTCCCTTTCTCTCTTGAGGACAAGGCTAAAGAATGGTTCTACACTTTATCTAGTGAAGTCACCTCCGATTGGGACTTGCTTAGACGAGGCTTCTTGGATAAATTCTTGCCCCCGGAGAAGATGGATAGGCTAAGGAAGGAAATGTCTTGTATTGTACAAGGTGAAATGGAACCACTGTACGAGTATTGGGAACGGTTTCGTAAGCTATTAGACGCATGCCCTAATCACATGCTTGACACTCAAGTATT
>NC_029789.2:62735114-62737582 GCF_000816755.2 Arachis ipaensis | reverse complement strand
AACCGTCCCCTCCAACCAAGATGAAACACTCCGGACCATCATCCAAGGCCAAAAGGAACTACAAAACACACTTGCTTCCGGTCTCACCGGCCTCACCTCTGCACTACAAGCTCTTCTTGCACGAATGGACACATTATCAAATCCCACTCCTCAACCCCCAATCCAAAGCGTCATTCCCTCTCAACCTCAACCCAATCCTAAGGGGGGCATCAATGCCATCACCTTGAGATCCGGAACACAATTAAAAGAGAAGGGAGCAAAGGATTCAAATCCCATCACAATCACTCAGGAGGAGGAGAGAATAGATATAGAAGAGGTAGTGGAAAAGGAGACACCACAAGTCATAGTTGAGGATGAAACTCAACCAACAAAAGAGACCCCCAAGACCAAGAGAACCTTGGAAGAAGAAATTGCTCAACCACTCCCATTTCCAACACTTGCAAAGAAAGCTAGGAAGCGCATAGAACTCGACCCCAAAATGGTAGAAATGTTCAAGAAAGTTGAGGTAACCATCCCCCTCTTTGATGCTATCCATCAAGTTCCTAGATATGCAAAATTCCTTAAAGATCTATGCATGAACAAGGATAGAATTCTTGAATTGGAAACCATCCCATTGGGGAGTTCTATTTCCGCTTTAGTGGGAGCATTGCCCGAGAAGTGTGATGATCCGGGCCCTTGTATGGTCACTTGCACCGTCAATGGAGTTCAATTCGTAGATTGTATGTGTGACCTCGGAGCATGTGTTAGTATCATGCCTCTCTCCGTCTACCGGGTATTGAAGTTACCACCACTAAAAAGGTCGACGGCGAGATTTGTCCTAGCGGATAAAAGCATAATAACCGTGACGGGTGTTGCGGAAGATGTATTGGTGAATATCAAAGGGTTGGTATTTCCGATTGACTTCTATGTCCTTGAAATGCCATCAAGTGAAACCGAGAGAGCATCATCCATCCTACTTGGAAGACCATGTTTCAAATTTTGTTTCATTTGTTGAGTTCATTTGGTACTTTATCATGTCAAAACATCCTTCTATAGTACCTAAAGTGGTTGTTTGGAGGGTTGGAATGCTGAAAGTGGTGCGAGAACATGCAACTTTGAAAAAGGCACCCTTCCGCGCGTGTGCGCACCTAACGCGCACGCGCCCATGAAGCATTTCCGACCATCCACGCGGACGCGCGATGTGCGCGGACGCGTGGATTGCAAGAAGTACCCCTCCATACATATTCCAGAGAGTTAGGCCACTCTCACGCCCGCACCATGCCTGAGGCACAGGCCGCTCACGCGTGCGCGCACAGGGCGCGTACGCACTCCTTGACAAATCCTCAGATCGACGCGCTAGCACACCTCGCGCGCGCGCGCTGATCGCCCCTGTGCACTCCTGGTACATATTCCAGAGAATTAGGCCACTCTCGCGCCTGCACTAAGCCACCAGCCCACCACCTTGATGAGATATTTTGGTGAAAAATAAATTTCTTCCAAAACATCACAATCTAACCGGCAAGTGCACCGGGTCGCATCAAGTAATAAAAACTCACGGGAGTGAGGTCGATCCCCATGTCCCGCCTATGAGCTCCCATGCACGTTTTCACAAGCATGCAACCTCAATACATTATCACACAACCAGAACCACCACTTCTCTTAATCTTTTGCTTACCTCAAAATAAAGCGAGAATGTGTGTTTTAATGGGGTTTTGGTGAAACACCAAACTTAGGATCCTGCATTCTCCTTTAGATTGTTTTGGTGTGCAACACCAAACTTAGTTTCTTGCAATGTAGATAAAACTAATTAACCTTTTTATTGAAATAGATATGAAAAGATAGTTACCTCTGGTTGGGTTGCCTCCCAACAAGCGCTCTTTTATTGTCACTAGCTTGACATCCTTCATCCTCTGATCATGGAAGTTGAGGTCTCTATTGCCTTTGGTTTCCTCCTCTCACCGTAGGCTTCTCCTTGTTTTCCATAACTGCCTTCCCTTTCAACTCAGCAGCTTTTTCATTGTTCTTCAAGTCATCTTCAGTGGCTCTTAGGGATATATTTCCCTCTCTCTCACCCAGTTTAGCAGGGTTTTGAACCATTTGTTCCATGTACCTTTCTATTCTCTTGAGATATGCCTCTTGGTTTTTCCTTATGTCCTCCTGCTCTATTAATGTCATTTCTTGAATTTTCATAAACCTTTCCATCATCATTTCTAGAACATAGAGTTTTTGGAAGTTTAGGATTGGTTGTGACTGTGTTAATTGTGGTGATTGATGTAAGTCATTTTGGGTGGGTGGTGGGATAGGATAGTGTTGGAGGTGTGTATATTGGGGTGGTGTGTAGTGATTTTTGTTGGTATGGTGGTGTTTTTGCAGGTTTGGGAAGTTGGGGTTATTATAGTTGAGGTCCTTTTGTTCCTGATGCTGAAATTCCCTCATTCTTAAATAAGAATGTGGTTTCCATGGTGGAAATTGTGCATTCAATGTGGCAG
>NC_029789.2:62690947-62735087 GCF_000816755.2 Arachis ipaensis | reverse complement strand
AATTTGGCTAGAAACTTGGCAACCAATTCATCCCAACTAGTTATACTTCCTTGGGGAAAGGTTTCAAGCCATTGTGCAGCTTCATCCTTCAGTGAGAAGGGAAATAACAAGAGCTTAATGGTATCATGGTCTACACCATTGATATTGACAGCCCCACAAGTTTTCAGAAAAATGGACATGTGCTGTTTAGAGTCTTCCAAGGGATTTCCACCATAGGAACAATTTTTCTCTATTAGTGTAATGAGTTGTGGCTTCATGTTGTGATGTTCTTCTTTCTCAGAAACTTCTTCTTCCCTGTGACATATAAATCAATCAATAGAAAACATAGTGATTCTCTTGAAAATTGGATGTAGCCGGTTGGGACAAAACCTCAAACAGTTAGTGGGTTAGTCAAAAATTAAAGAAAAAGTGCTTGATCTAGATTACCACCTCACTTAATCATTGTCAATCTCTCCTGGTACATATTCCAGAGAGTTAGGCCACTCTCGCGCCTGCACTAAGCCACCAGCCCACCACCTCTGCCGCGTGCGCGCACTAGGCGCCAACGTGCCCACATGCCCGCAACGCGAGGCACGCGCACGCGCCCATGCCGCGCACGCGTCCCTTGCCCCTGTGCAATCCTGGTACATATTCCAGAGAGTTAAGCCAACCCCAAGCCCATCTCAAGCCTGGGGCATAATCACATTGCCGCGCGCGCGCACGGTGCGCGCGCGCCATCACTCCACCCCGCTTCCTTGCACTTGCGCCCCCCGTGCGCGCACGCGTGGGTGACCGACATAAACATAATGGGGAGCACACTTGCTCCCTTCATTCTTCTTCTCCCTTTTTCTTCTTACCTCCTCTACTACCCATTTACCTACTACTATTTCTCCTCTCAAACAACCACCCCCTACCATCACCTCCGGCGACCACCCACCTCCGGTGGCCCCTACATTGCCCCCTCCATTCTCCATCATTCCAACCCACAACTTCCTCCCCCATACCCTTTTCCATCTCTCTCAAGGTACTATACTAGGCTCCCCTCTTGCTCTACTTCTCTCTTTTGCTTCTTAGTCAGTTAATTTCATTCTCTTTTAGGTAGTCTCTTTCCTTTTCCCCCCTCTTTTGAGCCCCTCACTTCTTTGGGGTGTTTTAGGCTCCTTTTCCATTTAACTCTTCATAGGCACTTGGGTCATAACTTCTCTTGCATTGATGGATGAGATGTGTTGCATGATTTTCTTATAACCACTGTGCATTGTAGTGATTAATGTTGGTTTGTGGAATGTTACATTGCTCCTCCCCCATCTATTTACATACTACAAAAGGATGCACCCCAAGTGTTTGAAGAAATGCATACATGATACTTTTTGAACTCATTGTGACTCTTGCTTCTTAACTAGTCACTTTTGGGTGCACCTTCACATTCTACAATCCACCCACTCACCATTTCATAAATTGCTTCCCACTTTTGGTATTTGAGGATGTATGCTTCTCATGCCTTTTCCTTGCATGCCTACACTACCCCTATACCACATGCCAATGATTTGCCTTGCCCATCACATGTTATCTTCGTTACATGTTGCAGCTGTCATGTAATAAGGATACCCATATTCTTACAGCACAATTTCTAATTTGCATAATCATATTCAATTACGCTTCTTTGGGTTTGATGTTATCTCCTTTCTTTACTATCATAGGATGGTCATCAAAAAGAGCAATGGGAAAGCCCCGAAGAAGCCAGCATCCAATAGAGCACGCCAGGAACTAACGGCCAAGCCACTCCTAAAGAGGGCTAAGGGCCCCGTTGATGTTCTAGAGAAGGACAACCCTCCGAAGGATCCAAACAAGTTCCCTAACCGCTACTGCGAACTTGTTTACTCAAGGATGATTGAAAGGAATTATCACCCAGAGCCTCTACTAGTCCTCCCGGCCCACCTCACTCCGATAGTGATGCCACACATTGACCGGAGGCAATGGAGGTTCCTCTTGAGGCAACCCAAGGAGGTCAATTTATCATGGGTGGTGGAATTCTACACCAACTACCACTCACCCCTTCTCACATCAATCTTTGTGCGCCGGAAGCAAGTGTCAATCACAGTGGAAGCCATCCGAGGAGTTCTTGGGATTGGGCCGTTAGTGGATGGATATGACGTCTATCAAGAAGTCTTGACAGCATGCGACAACCGTGAGTTCGATTGGAACGCAGTCCTCTGCGTAATTGCCTCACCCGAAGCATGTTGGATTCGGGGGACCATAAAGCAAAGACCAAAAGGTTTAGATGCACGCTTCCTCACTCAAGAAGCCACGGCATGGGCCCAAATTCTAGCTCACTACGTGCTCCCAAGCACCCATGGGTCATCCATTACCGCCGAGCTTGCCTTATTGATATGGTGCATCTTAACCGAGAAACCGGTCGACATTTCGCATGCCATTCGCCAATCCATGGGGCGCATTCATGCCAAGGGAAATCTACCATTCCCCGCTATGGTGACCGAATTAGTGGCGGCAGCCGGCGTCCACCGAGAGACTAAGGATAGGAGGACCTCAATCCCGGTCGAGGGCGATGTTATTCCGACCAAGAGCCTCAAGCCTCCGGAAGTCACCAAGGACATTGGACTGCCCACACCAATTCGCCACACCACTACATCATCCACGCCACAAAAATCAGCCACCCAACGCCTTGAAGACCTTCACAAGAAGTTGGACCGTTATGAGAGGCGTAACCAACGCCGATATGCTCACGTGAAGAAACTTCTAAGCATTGTCACCCCACCCATGGAGGAACCAGATATCTCCACATCCACCGCAACTTCAAGCGGAAGTACCGATGATAACGGAGATGAAGGACACTCGGGACTCGGCCATTGCCACCCATTGCGCATCACCTTTAGCACGGAGGACCGTGCTAAGTTTTAAGTGTGGGGAGGTCGGCCGACCGATCTCCGTAGGTAACACCCAAATAAATTTTCATTTTCTGAACTCCTTTGTAGTAGGATAGGTTGCATGATTAGGTTTTCTTTGATATCATTTGCATGATAAGTTTACTTGGTTGGAACAATGAAACTTTCTCTTAGGAAACTAATACTTTGGGGCAACCTTGACATTGCCAATTTTGAATATCTTGATGCCAAACTTGCTTGAAGAATTGTATTTTGGAACATAAATTTTGAGTTAAGAACACAAGCTAGTGAGCTTTGAGCCTTGTTTTGTGGCTACATCTTATAGTCACTTATTCTCCTTCTTGTGTGCAATTGTTTTCTCTCTATGAGTGTAATCCTTGCTTTGTTTGAGTCTATATGTCCATTATTCCTTGTATTCATGCATTTATATGATTGAGGCCATCACTTCGTTAGCCCACCTACCAAATAGCCTTACCCTCTATCTTCCCTTGTTAGCCAAGAATTGAGCCTACGCTTAACCCACTTGTTCTTTAAATTAGCACATTACAAGCCTAAAGCAGAAAACCATAATTGTCCTCATTTGGATCTTTGATTAGCTTAGGCTAGTGCATGTGTGAGTATCATTCAAGCGTGGGAACCTTGGGACATTGGGGGAATAAAAGGGGCAGTTTTGTATTGTTATTGAAAATATTGGGAATTGGGTACATACTCATGTATTGGCCAGATGTAAAACCTTATGCATTGATAAAATGAGAAAAACAAATGAAAAAGAAAATAGAAAAAATAATATGAAAAGAAAGAAAAAAATAGAAATAAGAAAGAAAAAAAAAAGAGAGAAGAAAGGAATAAAAAGGGGACAAAATGCCCTAAAGCAAAGTGCAGCTTAATAAGATCAATGCGTAGGTGTTGTGAAATGAAAAAAAAAAAAGAAAATACATGAGTATGTGAAAAAGTGAAGAATGGGTAGTTAGATTAGAACTCAATTGTATAGGATGTCATAGGTTAGGTGGAAAGTTTAAAGCTTATCAAAGATTCAAATTTCAAGCTCACTTGACCATATATGCATCCTACCTTAACCCTAGCCCCATTACAACCAAAGAAAGACCTCATGATAGATGTATGCATGCAGGAAATATATGTTGATTGATTAGATGAGGAACAAATCTTGGAAAGCATGATTAGGAGAAAATTGAGAGAATCAACCCTAGACACTCGAGCGAATAGAGTGTAAACACTTCCGGTGAGGGTTCGAAGGCTCTAATTCATGATTCCCGGCTCTCACGAGCATGCTTCATGCGAAGTTGCATATATTGCACTTGATACTCAAAAATTGGTGAATCCCATATATTGACTGCCACCGTGCCCTATATGCTTGCATATATCTTAGGAAGGTTGATTTGTTCCTAACCAAGTAGATGGTAGCACTAGTCGTAGTTGCATTCACGTAATTAGGTTGCACCTCATGAGTCTTATACCTCTATGATCCTTCGGTCTTTTGCGTTTCTCTTTCATTTCTCTAAGCATGAGGACATGCTAGAATCTAAGTGTGGGGAGGTTGATAAACCCCATTTTGAGGGTTTATCTTGTATCGGTTTCAGGGGTTTTATCAATGATTCCACACGCTTTTCATATGAAAATACAAGACTTTGTGTTCCTTTCCTAACTTTTGCCTCATGGATGAAAACATGCTTATTTTGCACTAAATTAGATACATTTCTAATCTTCTCTTGATGCTGTTCGATGCCGTGACCTGTGTGTTAAGTGGTTTTAGAATATAGGACAGGGATGAACCGGAAGAGAGAAGGAGAATGGGCGCGAAGGAAAGGAGCAGGAGAAATTGAGCTTTGGAAACTTCAGCAAGGGCGCGTGCGCGTACTTGGCGCGCCCGCGTGGATTGCGCAGCTAGAAGTCAAAGCCAGAAGCCAAGCCACGAGCCGACTTGTGTAGCGGCTAGGCCATAACCCCCATGGGCGCGCACGCGTACGCTGCGCCTCCGCTCACATTGCAAGATGCCCCAGTGGCGCGCACGCGTGCTTTGCGCGTGCGCGCCGATGCTCGAACATGATTTTTTTTAGAAGTCACGTGACCTGGGCGTGGAGACAGTTGGAGATCTCATCTTGGGGGAAGTGCCTTGGCGGGAAGAGCTTAAGAAGACCAAGGGTTGAAGGGTTAAGGACTTTTTGGCTCATTTTTAGATGGTTCTAGATTTTTTTGGCTATTGTTAGTTACACTCTTGGGTAGAGAGAGAGGGAGATTCCAAGCTCTCATTAGGGTTCATCTTCAACCATTTTCTGAATTTCCAATCACACTTTGGTGTGATCCATTGCAATTCTCAATTCATTTGGTCATGTTATAGGTCTTCTTCTCCAATCATAATTAGTGCTTGTAATTGCTCAATCCTCATAGATCCTAGATTCAACTTTGTAGTTTTGGATTTTTTTCAATTTTTTGAGAAGCTCATTTCCATTGTTGTTCTTTGTTAATTGTTGTTAGTTCCTTGTGTTGAAGCACTTTCAATTCTACTTCCTTCTTATTTTTTTACTATGCCTTTTCTCCTTGCTCATCAATTGTTTGATAAAATGCCAACATTAGTTATGGAGTAAAAGTTTCTTACTTGGCATAGGGTTTGAGTCATTAGAAAGAGTTGAATAGTTTATGTCAATTGTTGATTTGGAATTAGAAATTGCTAATTGACTTGGAGTGCACTAAAGCTAGATTTCCCTAAGGTGAAAACTAGGACTTGTGACTCAAGTTAGTTACTCTCATTTGACTTTTCTCTATACCTAGGGGTTAACTAAATGAAGCAATGCCTAATTGTTGTCATCATTGACGGGACTATAAGGATAGAATTTCTAATGCCAACCCTAGGCCAAGTCTTCTAAAAATTGATTGCTTGTTTGCCATTTATTTTGCTAAACCTTCAAAAGAACCACAACAAGGCTTCCTAATCGATAAGATGCATACTCTAGCAACTCCAAGGGAGGACGACTCGGGGGACTAGTACTCTCGGTTATAGATTGTAGGATTGTTTGATGCGAAGTTTGAATGTCGATTAGACTATACTCACGATTATATCCATTATTGAATTCTATATCGGCATGATAAATTTCGTTTATCAACTATCTCCAAATTGATCCATTTGTACTAGTTGGATTAGTGAAGGGTTGAGTTCAAAGTTATTTGCTTGAACTGTAGGCTTTACTATGCTGTCTCGACAATTGTCAGAGGTGGGTATATTGTAATCCCAAGGGTCCTTCCTGTGTTGTTTTGGTTGTCTGCCATTCTTTCTTCTTCTTATCTCTTGGCCCTTGCTTTCTTTCTTAATCGGAATTGAGTTAACTTTATCTTAGGATCATAGTAGAGTGTGGAATCTCCTTCCACTACAAGAAAATAAAATATTTGTAACAAAAACTTTGTAACAAATTTAAAATTGTTACAAAAAATTATTTTTTTATAACAAAAATTAGTGAATGTTACATAATAATAATATTTTGTAACAACAATATAATTTGTTACAAAACATATTGTTATTTTGTAACGACTTGATTTTTTTGTTACAAATTATGTTGGCTCTTGTAACGTACCGGTGTTTTGTTGTAAAATTTTATGATATTTTGTAAGAAAATCCCTATTTGTTTCAAAAATTTTGATTATTTTGTAACAAAATTAATTTGTCACAAAATTCAATATTGTTTGTAACAAGTTTTGTTTGTCACAAAATACGAGAATTTTTGTAACTAAAAAAATTATTTGTATTAATTAATTATTTTTTATAAAAAATTAAAGATTAAATAATTAATTTTTAAAAATGGTATATATTATTTTATATTTTTTTATAAAATTAATATATAATTTTTACTAATAATCAAGTCTTAAATGTTGACTAAAAATTAATTTTTAAATTAAAAAAATTAATTGTTAAACATAAATAAAAATAGTTAAAATTTAAAAATAAAAACAAATGTAAAAAGTAAAAACCCTAATTCTAACCCTCACTTTCACTCTTCATTATGCTATTTGCCGCCCTCGTCCACTCTTACTATCTCCACGACTCCACCTCTCACACTCAAGGTCACCGTCTCATTGCGGAAGGCAAAATCGTCGTCGCTGCTTTGTTGGGTCATGTAATACCCTAACATACAGAGTCTTATGCTATAGTCATAAAACTGAGGTGGCGAGGTATTATGACTTCTAAAAATAATATATATATATATAATATAGGTGAAATGAATATATATTCGAGGAGCCTTGAAAGAAAGCTTAAACAATAAGTCGTCCCATATACTATAGTTCTCAAAATAAACCCTAGTTCTCCAACAAAAGCCTCTATGAGGCACTAAGGTATAATACATAAAGGGAGAACTCCAGATGCCTAGTGAGGTGCATCTCAACCTGCATCTGAAAAATAACATTATCGTATGGGATGAGAACCGGGAGTTCTCAGTATGGTTAAGGTGCCCACATATATAATAAATAAGGTCCCGGGAAAGTCAGAGGCAATCCTAGAACTCTAACACTCGGATTATAAAACTTAAAGACTTAAAACAATATCCATAAACAAAGGTGGTTTTCTAAGGATTCCTAAACTTAACCAAAACCTTAAACTAACCCTCCATCATCCACTTTCTTCCAAAACCTCCATCTCCAATGGCATCATGATAAACCCTAATTTTGTGGTTTATCTTGTGCTTAATTTAGGAGATTTTATCAACTTATCTCACATTTATTCAACGAAATAGCATGGTTTTGTAATTCTTCCTGAATTTATGCTTAAGAGTGAAAACATGCTATTTAGGCCCTTAAATTGATAATTTTATTCACTTTAATTCCATTCGATGCCTGATGATTGGATTTTTCATATGGTTTAGAATTTCACTAATGAAATCTCGTTGCAAGTATAGTTCTAAACCAACAATGAATCCTTTCATGCAAAAATTTGTTTGTCACAAGTAACAAATCCCAATAAAAATAACCGAAGTATTCAAACCTCGGGTCGTCTCTCAAAGGAATTGCAGGAAAATGTTCTTGTTATTGGTTATGGGACAAGTATTTGAGGTTTTATGATGAAGGACATGAGAGATAAATTGCAAGAACAAAACTAATAGCTAAGAAAGCTCTTGGCAAGGAATGAGAACTAGAAGTCATATCCTCATTATCATCCTCAATTATGACATAACAATTGTCCATTGCTCCATTTAGTTAACTTCTAACTATGAAGGAAAGTCAAGTGGAGGTAATCAATTTGATTCCTCAAGTCCTAGTCAACTCCTAAGGAAAGACTAGAGTTAGTGGAATTCAAATAAACTAGAAACTTTCAATTATCAATCAACAAAAGAGTTTGGTAACTCAAGAGTCTCCAATTATCCAAACCAAGCCAAGAGGAGAAAAATCTACACTAAAACCCAACCAAGAATTTTATCAAACACTTGGAAGGCATATAAGGGAAGTAAGATAAGATTGCAAGAAATATAAAATCAATAACTATCCAATTATAAGAAAACAATAACAATAACTCAATTAAACAACAAGAGAATACAAAAATATGAATTGCATTAAAATGAGATCCAAATCCAACAATAGTGTATCAACATAAAAGAGGCATCAAAGGGGAATTGGCAAGAAAACTAAGAGAGCAAAGATGTAACAACAAAAAATTGAAAAGAAAAACAAGATGAGAACATGAAATTAAACCTAGATCTAGTAAGAATTAACCTAATCCTAATCCTAATTCTAGAGAGAAGAGAGAGCTTCTCTCTCTAGAAACTAACTAAAGCATGTTCCAAACTCCACTATGTGTTCCCCCTATTGACTCTCCTCAATTCTACATGTAATAGGCTTAGAGAATCAGTTGGATCTGGGCCTGGGAAGCTCAGAAATCTCCCCCAACATTTTCACTTTAATGAAGTCACGTGCGAGCATCGACGCGTACGCGTGGGTCACGCGTACGCGTCATTTGGCATTTTTTCTATCCATGCGTACGCGTCATGTACGCGTATGCATCGCCATGCGACTTCGATTCCATGCATGTGCGTCGGTGAGTGCATCCCAAATCCTTGATTTTCCATGATTTCTCCACTTTGCATGCTTTTCTCTTCATTCCTTTGCTCCATTCCTAGCCATTTCAATCTGAATTCACTAACAAACACATTAAGGCATCTAGTGGAATCAAAGGTGAATTAAAATGAACCAATTAAAGGCCTAAAAAGCATGTTTTCACACTTAAGTACAAATTAAGGAGAATTTATAAAACCATGCTATTTCATTGAATAAATGTGGAAAAAGTTGATAAAATCAACCTAAATTAAGCACAAAATGTACCACGAAATAGTGGTGCATCAAATCTCCCCACACTTAAACCCAAGCATGTCCTCATGCTCAATCAAGAAGGAGACAAAGGGTATCAACATTTATTCAATGCAACTAAACTATATGCAATCTATCTACATGCAACTATCTAAATGCAAGTACCTAAATGGATGCAATTACTTAGTCTAAACGAATCAATTCCCCAAGAAAACCAATATAATCACAAGGGCTAAGGGTGTCAACAACTAAGCCAAACCACAATTGAATTGAGTTATCAAAGATTATACAAACTTGCAAGAAAAGATGATCATGGGTGGAAACATGTAATTGAGCAATCAAACCCTCACTGGATGTGTATCCGCTCTTAATCACTCAAGTGTATAGGGTTGATTCGCTCAATTCTCTCCTAATCATGCTCTCCAAGATTTGTTTTTCATCTAACAATAAACAATTATTCAATGCATGCATACATATATCATGAGGTCTTGTCATAGGTTGTAATGGGGCTAGGGTCAAGGTTGGATGTATATGGCTAAGTGGACTAGGATTTGAATCTTTGATTAACTTAAGTTTCCTGACGACTACGCATCATGTTATGTTTTCTATGCTTTTTCATATCAAAAATTAGTTTATAATGCCCAATTATTGAGCATTTGTTGTGCTTAAGTTGAATATTGCTATGATTGCTTGAGTTAATGAATTTTGTAGAAAATAGTGGAAAAAGAAGCAATAAAAGCACTAATAGAGGAAGCACACTCCCAAGGTGGCAAAAGAGTTGGAAACAAACTCAAAGAGAAGCAAAGAGGATTTGCAACCCTGACCTCTTCACACTCAAACACTAATAACGCGAGCTACAAAGCTCCAAATGAGGTGATCTACGTGCCATTAAAAAGTAGACTTCTAGAGCCTTCCAACCATATATAACACTCTATGGTGGACACTGGATTTAAGGGTACAAATTTCTATTTGTTTAGCTTCACAATTTTAGTGTAAAACAAATCCCTGCACTTCGCCAGACTGACATCTTCACCTTCAAATGATCATAACTTGGACTAGAGAAGTCCAAATGACATTCTTCCAGCGGTATTAGAAAGCGGAGATCCAGAGCTTTTCAATGATATATAATAGTCTATGGTGGGAATTCATCTTGGGGACATAGCAGACCAATATTTCAACGTGCAAGGTTTTCCAAACCTTCACAAGCCTAAAATGCCACTTCAATGACACTCCACATTGGGCCACTTCCAAATACTCCAATCCTTCATTTATTCTTCAATGTTTCAAGCTTCTATGAAGGGAATTAAAAGTTCACAAGCTCAAGTCAAGCCACAATTAACAATCAATCAAGGCCACAAGAATCATCTAGAAGTAATTAGGAAATTTGCATTTGATTTTAATTTCATTTGAATTTGTAATTTAGGTAGCTTATAAATAGGAACTTAGCTTCATCATTTTACACACACCATAGAGGGGTGGAGGTGACTTCACTCCCCTCTCACTCTCATTCTCTTCTCTTCTTCCATTTCTTCCATACACACTTTTGTAAATATTTAGTTATGAGTTTCTAATTTCCAACATTGGGAAAGAGAGCTCTATTGATATTTGATGGATTAAATTGTTTTTATACTTTTTCTTCTCTTTATCTCTCTTTGATTTACTAGAAGAAATTTCGTTCTTCATGTTAGCATTCAATTATCTTGGAAAAGAGATTGAATGTATTTGGGTTTTATGTGAACCTTGGAAGAGGAATCATAAAACCATGCTTGAAATTCCTTTTCACACTTGAGTAGATTTGGGTATGGATGGGATATTGTGACATTTAATCTATCCATTATTTGGGTCTAAGAAAGTGTGTGGTGTAGTTAGGGACCATTCTTCATCTCTTCTCATGAGCAATTAGACCAAGGAATTGGCTATTGATCAAGATTGGGGAGATTGAGTTACCAAGGAATTGGGACTCAATCACTCATGATTGCCAAGAGGTCAATGAATTGCATGATTGAAGAGGAGATGAAACTATTGATCCTAAGAATGCAATATCTCTTGATCCCAATGTTAATTTCATTCTTAATTCTTGTTATTTACTTCTTATCTTTAATTCTTGTCATTTACTTATGCACATTTATGGTTTTATTTACTTTTGCACATTTATGCCTACCAAGTGTTTGTAGAAATGCTTCACTTGGTTTTACTTTCTAGTCATTTACTTTCTTGCACTTTACTTTCTTGTACTTTCCATTCCTTGCAATTTACATTCTTGTACTTTAATTTTTAGCACTTTAATTTCTTGTCATTTACTTTTCTTAAACTTTATTGCTTTCATTTAATTTCAAGTCATTTACATTCCTTGTTTGCTTATCAATCAAAATTGAATCGCGTAACTAGAATAATTAATCAACTGTTGCTTGCTTAATCCGTTAATCCTCGTGGGATCGACCTCCCTCTTGTGAGTTTTATTACTTGATACGATCCAGTGCACTTGCCGGTTAGTTTGTGTGGAATCGATTTTCCCTCATCAAGTTTTTGGCGCCGTTGCCGAGGATTGATTTAGTTTAACAATGATTAAGTAAGGGGATAGTCTAGATTTAGCATTTTCTTTTGTTTTGCTAAACACATTTACTGTTTGAGTTTTTGTTTCTACTAACCATAATCTCACTCTAGAAATAGAGTGTTCTTTTTGAATTTTTGGTGCATTTGTGATTGTATGCCAGGAGGGAGAAGTGGTGAATTCACTTCTTTTAATTTTGAGCCAGAGAGAACTTTCTTGAGATTGAGAAGAAAAGCAAGAGGGAAGGGAGTAAGTGGAGAAGAAGAATCAGAGGAAAAAGACCAAGAAAATCCCAAGGAGAAGGAGGAAGAACCACAAGCTTCAAGAAAGGGAAAATAAGTCATGGAAGAGCCTTCACAGGAACAGAGGAAGGAGGTTAAGCATTACGTCCCTCCTCTGCCATACCCTCAAAGTATGAAGAGAGCTCAAGGACCAACAATTTCCCAAATTTTTGGAGGTCTTCAAGAAGCTGAAAATCAACATTTCCCTTGCTGAAGCTTTAGAGAAAATGCCATTGTATGCCAAATTCCTTAAGCAACTCATTAACAAGAAAAGAAGCTGGAATGAAAAGAAGACAGTGGTCTTGACCCAAGAGTACATTGCAGTAATCCAAAAGGGTCTCCCACCAAAACTCAAAGATCCTGGGAGCTTCTTTCTGCCTTGCACCATTGGCAACATGTCCATTGATAAGGCACTATGTGATTTAGGATCAAGTATCAATCTGATGCCTTTATCTATGATGAGAAGGTTGTCTATAGAAGAAGTGAAGCCTACAAGGATGACCTTGCAACTTGCTGATAGATCAATGGTAATCACTAATGGAGTGGTTGAGAACCTCTTAGTCAAGGTGTGTAAATTTATATTCCCAGCAGATTTTGTAATCCTGGATCTAGATGAAGAGGGAGGTGATTCTATCATATTAGGAAGGCCTTTCCTAGCCACAGTAAGGGCCATCATTGATGTAGAGAAAGGAGAGATGACCTTGAGAGCACATGATGAGCAGATCACCCTAAATGTCTTTAAGGAGATACAGCATCCTACTGAAAAGAAAGGATGAATGAAAATTGAGGAGGAAAACTTAAGCTAGAAGAAAAAACCCAATGAAGCATTCACCAACTCACCCTTGGTACAAAGGACTAACAGTGAAGAAAAACCAAAGGGTTATGAGGAAAAGAAGGCTGAGAAGGGACTGCAGGAAGAGGATACAAAATTGATCCCTAGGAAGAAAGCCCCTGACATAAAGCCTGCTGCTAAGAAAGAAGGGCCACCGAAGAAAGGAAAGAAGAGCAAGAAAAAGGTTCCAAAAGGGTGGAGAAACAAGAAAATTCCAACTAAAGGATTCTCAAAAGGAGACAAAGTGAAATTGATCTACCAACAGTTGGAGACATTCCCACAAACTGATGATTATTACACTGTCAACAAAATACTCTCGCTGGAACACATAGAGATTGTTCATCGAAGCACAGGAAAAAGGTTCACAGTGAGAGGGGACAAGCTGAGGCACCATAATCATCAGCCACCCTGACAAGGAACCAATGTAAAGCTAGTGACAATAAATGAGCGCTTGTTGAGAGGCAACCCAACTAGAGGTAGTTTTTCTTTTCCTTGCTGTCTCAATAAAAGAAGTTAAGTAGATGTAGCTGTATTGAAAGGAGCTAAGTTTGGTGTTACACACCAAAATAATTTAAGGGTGAATGTAGGAAGCTAAGTTTGGTGTTCCACCAAAATTTCACCAAAAGCACACTTCAACCCTCTGCATAAATGGTCACTAGCTCCAAATAATCAGGAAAACTACTTAACCATTGATGCTTTCTAGTTTAGAGTTTATTTTCGTTAATAAAAGACACATGATTTCATGTATGAAATTAATCTGCATAAGAGACATTGGCAAGGAACTAAGTTTGGTGTTCACACACCAAAGTAAGTTCAAAAGCCTACAAGCATTCATGCATATTAACCTTTTTTTTCTAAGTGCTTGGGGAACAAGCAACTTCCACTATCATTGCAGAAAATCATCCAACTTTTTGGAAGGAATGTACATCATCAGCAAGAAAAGCACAAAAGCCAAGGAGAATGATGAAGGAATAGGCAAGAAGATACCGAAAGGTTGTATTGTTACTCAACTGTTTATTCCTTGAAGTGTTTTAGTTGGAAGTCCAATTGTACCCCCTTCTCTGAGTAGTCTACCCTTGTCTGCATTCTATCTGGTTATTGTCTTTTTAGTCTTCAAAATAAATGTTCTAGTATGAGTATTTGTTTCATTTTCACTTACTTAAATGTATGTCTTGTGCCCCTTTTGATTAAATAAAAGAAAATGATTGAACTAGAAAGTAATTGTCTAATATGGTAGAAATAAAAAATGAGGATCTGTGGTGGTAATTGCTTGATTAGTTGGTAAGCTCAACAATAAAAGCTGCAAGGTAGAATATCTCTTTTAAGTATAGACTTAGTTGCTGCTATGAACCTTCAATTAATAAAGATCCTTGGAAAAGAAAAAGCAAGAGGGAAAGAAAGAAAAGCCAAGAATTGGCAACAAAAATGAAAGAAACAAATAATAAAGCTAGACACCAATAGCTTGGACCTTAAGACACATGCCTGTGGTGCTATTGTATTAGGATCTGCTTGGATTATTAGGTTCTGAGGAGTATTTTAAAACTTGGTAACTTGGATTAACTAATCCGGGATTACCAACCGAAAATCTACCATCAAGAGCAACCTAATTACAAGGCATTTAGTAACCCAAAGAGGTGCTAGGCATCAATGTTCTTAAGAAGAATTGTGAGCCAGGTATTTGTAGTGAAGAGGTGTTGAGTAAAATTGAGCCAAAAGGCTGCTGCAGCACTTGACACTGAGCTACAAGTGAGAAATAAGTTTCTGAAGCAAAAGAAAGAAAGAAAAATTTAACAAGGATCAATAAAGGACAAGGTTTTATAGCAGCAACTCTAGTTAATACTCAAAGAGACATTTCACATTTGGAAGTTGATAATAATTGAGCTACCTTCTGTCTGCATAAAACTCCATGAACCAAATTCAGTTGTCTGCTAATAAGGACATATATGCTTTTCTGTTTTCTCTCATTTCTTCTCATGTTTTAGTGCTTGCTTAGGGACAAGCAAGATTTAAGTTTGGTGTTGTGATGACAAGTTATCTTATGCTAGTATCACAAGCATTTTTCATTTATTTCATTAGGTTTTATGCACTTTCTTGCACAATAAGTAATTGGAGTGGAATTTCATGTTTATCTTAATTCAATCAAACATTATTAATTATGTACAAAATCATGAGATTCATGCAAGAATTAGGTGATTATCATAAATAATACAAAACCCTATGATTTTGGTGAGACTTTGATGGCATGTTTGATTGATGACAGGAGAAAAGATGATGAAAAGAAAAAGCAAAAAAAAAGTGAGGTGCAAATGAACGCTACGTTCATTTGATGAACGCTATGTTCACCAGTGACGCACACGCGTACAAGGCGCTTACGCGCAGGATGACACTTTTGGAGATCCACGCGTACGCATGCATGGCGCACACGCGTGGAAGGAGGATCAGCGTTCACCAGCAATGAACGCTACGTTCACTTTGAATGAATGCCTGTGATACTTTCAGAATTGGAATTTGAATTTCGTCACCAACGCGCACGCGTGCATGATGCGCACGCGTCGATTTGAAAAAAGTGGTGGTTGGCATTAACCCGTACATGATGCTGGAGAGTAGAAGTGGTGATTTATCATCCATGCGCACGCGCATAGAATGCGCACGCATGAGGAGCGTTCATGGCGCAAACGTAGTGTTCAGTTAATGAACGCTGCCAAGGGACGCGCACGCATGCATGGTGCGCACAAGCATGGATGAGGCAAAAGTTAGTATCGACGTGCATGCATGTGTTACGCGTACGCGTCGATAGAGCAAAATTGCAAGGGATGCTCATGCGTAGAGTACGCGTACGCGTGGGTGAATGAACGCTGCGCTCAATTTCAGAACGCTACGTTCCCCTGAAAGCTGCAACCAAGTACCCATCTCTGACCCACTTCATCAAAGGCCAAAAAGCCTACTCCAAGTACTGTGATGCCTGAATTGGAAAGTATATAAATAGAAAAAAATTTGATTTCATAGGGACTTTTTTTTTTACTTTTGGGGATTTTCTTTTTACCTTTTCTTTCAGCTTTAGAAATTGAGATCTAAGTTTATTTTTCTTTCTGTTCTTCATCTTCTGCATTTTATTTTCTGTTTTGATACTAGAGCAATGATGAACTAAACCCCAATTTTATTAGGGGGAGGAGCTCTATTGTAATTCCAATGAATCAATGAAATTCTTCTTCTTCTCAATTCATTTTTGTAGCAATTTGATATCTTCTGTTTTAATTTAGAATTCTTCACTCCGGAAGGGGGTTGAATTCCATTGAATGCTTGTGTGAGCCTCGGAAGGGGAATCACTTGCATTAGAATTGGAGCTCTATCCTTCACTACTATCTTGATCAACACTATTCGGGAGGAATTGAGATCTTGAGAGTTAGCGTGGCTTATGGATGAGAGATATGCACTTGATCTTTTCTCATGACAATTAGATCAAGGAATTGGCAAGATTGATTGTGATTAGAGAGACTGGATTGCCAAGGAATTAGGATCCAATCAATTTCAATCCGCCATAGATCTACTCAAATGATTGAGAAAGGGGTTGAGACTAATTGATTCTGGATGGATTACAATACCTCCAATCCTTGATGAATCACTTTCTTTGAATTTCTCATCTTAGAGTTCTCTAATTTACTGAAATTTACATTCTGTTACAATTATTACACCCAAATCCCCTTATAATTCATGAAATTTAAGTTTTCTTGCCTTTAAGCTTCTACACTTTTACTTTCCTGCATTTACATATTCACTTATTTACATTTCGTGTCATTTAAGATTCAGCCATTTTTGTTTCTTGTTCTTTAAGTTTCAGTAATTTAAGTTTCTTGTCATTTAAGTTTCAGTTGATTTACATTATGCAATTTACAATTCCTAGCACTTTACATTCTGCCAATCAAATTCCACTTAATTAATCAAAATTCGCTTAACTAAATTCATCACCATACTAAAGTTGCTTAATTTATTAATCCTTGTGGGATCAACCTCACTCCTGTGAGTTATTACTACTTGATGCGACCCGGTACACTTACCGGTGAGTTTGTGTGGAATTCAATTTTCACCCATCAAGTTTTTGGCGCTGTTGTCGGGGATTAATTGTGATTAATAAACTACCGGTTGATTAATTATCTAGATTAGGCATTTTTTTTGTTTTTTTCATTTACTTGCTTTTTTTTATTTCTCTTTTCTCTTGCAAGTTAAGTGTTTGTGTTATTGCCTCACTAAAAATTCTTTTATTGTGACACAAGGAATTTCAATTTTTCTTGGTGGTTGTGTTTGATACAACATTTTTCAATTAAAATGGAGTTTACCTCACATGTTGATCAATCATATTACATGGGATATTGCCTACCATCACAAAATAATTCATGTCATTATCATCATGGTGGATGGAAATATCAACAAAAAATGATGGATCATGAGCAATCAACCCAAATGGGATATGCCCCAAGGTCACACAATGATCAAGCAAGTTACATGGGGTATTTTCCACCACCACAAAATGATTCAAGTTACTATACTAATTGTGGTTGGGGATATCAAGATCAAGAAATGATGGGGTTTGAGCAATCAAACTAAATGGGTTACTTCCCAAGGACACAAAATAATTCATACTCCTATGAATGGGACAAGTATCCAAGTTGTGATTGGGAGGATCAAAACCAAAGAGCATTCAATAGTCCATACTCCACTTATCAAGAGCCATTATCACTTGAGCGTACCTTCAATTCATTTATGCAAAATTGTCCAACCTCACCTCCTAGCTTTTCATATGAAAATTCTTCATCACTTGACTATCCCTTAACCCAAAATCCCTTCCAAAACTCACAACTCACACAAACTTCTCTGAACCAAAGACTCTCAAAGCTTGAGTCCATGCTTGAAAGATATGAAGAGGAGACGAAGAAAACTTAGGAAGAACAAGAAACCTCTTTCAAAAATATAGAAGTGGTTTTAGACCAAATGTTGAGTGAAAAGGAGGAAGTGAAAGAGCAAGATGAAGAAGCTCCTATACCAAGTGAAATCCCAATAAAGAAGGAGGTTGTAAGGGAGAAAAACAACCAAGGGAGTCTACACTCGAAGGAAGTAGAGAGTTGTATGGAGGATGATTTAATTGAACCATTAAACCAAGAGGTTCTTGATGAAGAGGACACTCCAACCATCACACAACACCTAAGTCTTGAAATCAAGGAAGTGAAGGCAATCAAGGGAAACACTCAAAGAAGGATTGTGACCAAGAAATAAAAGAGAACATTCATGAAAAAGAGAAGGTCAACAAAAAGCAATCCAACCCCCACCCCAACAAGCAAGAGGAATCATGCTAATAACAAAAGAAGGCTTGTTAGGAAGCAATCAAATCAAGGGGCATCAATTTTCTCTTCTTCTCCCTTGAAGTCATTTCTTTTAACCAATTGGAAGAAGAGAAAGAAAATTAAGAACCACATGTCAAGCAAATGACATTAAAAGAGCACTTGTTGGGAGGCAACCCAACTGTTGGTGACATTTTCTTTCTTTGCTTAGTTTACTTTCAATAATTTAGCATATGATTGCATTCTAAGTTTGGTGTTGCATGTAACAATTTGGTCTTCAATCTTTAGTGGATACTTGCATCATTCTAAAATGAAAGTGTCACACTAAGTTTGGTGTTGCCACTTACCTTTCATGCATAGTACCGTGCACAACTCACTTATTAATGCAATCACATTGTCTCTTTTCTTTGTGCCTTGATTGTTATCTTTAATTTTGCTTGTTTAAACACATGAATCACTCACATCTCTTCTTGAAGACATTCATGATTAATCGTAAACTCCATCACCACTATTTTATTTGTTGCTTGACGACAAGAAATCATTCTAAGTTTGGTGTTGGGGAAGGAAGGAATAGGAGGAAAATGACAACAACGAAGATGAACTACAAGGTGGTTAAGTTCCTTTTTCTCTTATTTATTTTCTATACTTTCAATTGCATGATTGTCTTCCATTCCTTTTATATGCATGTGTGTTCTTGTGAATAAGCATAGCTTGACATTTGAATTGCAACATGTTGTTTTTACATCATAACTACCATCATGAATTTTGTAAGTCAAAGTAATTAAGTATCATGATCATAAACAAACAAGGTAATTAAAGAAGAACTTAGCATGAGCATATAAGTATTGGAAGGCTAGCATGACTATTGTGGCTCAATTGCATTTGAATTTGTTTAATTGAAGTTTTCATCTAGGATATTTTATAAAATTTTTGAAATATTGAAAACCTTGAATAAGCAAATTAATTAAAAGATTAAGAAAAAAAGGGAAAAATGAGAAAGTTGAAGGCTCTGAGTACCAATGACAATTCATTTGTCAAGTACTTGTGGTGTTTATGTATCAAGCAAAAAGCTTGAAAACAAAACATTTAGAGTCAAGGCTAGGCTCAAGTGCAAAGCACTCCCTCAAAGCTCAAGGCTCTAAGCACCAATGATTAGAATGAAAGTAAAGAAAAGAAACAAATGAGCTAAAAGAGTCCTCTAATTAAATGCTTGTGGTGCTTATGTATCAAGTGGTAATACTTGAAAACAAAGCATTTAGAGTCAAAGCTTTCAACAAATGGTGCAAAGCATCTAAGAAGCTAAGCTAAGAAAAGAATGAAAAGCTTGTTTCAAGGAAGGAACATAAAGAAAAAGATTTCATAAAATGAGCTAGATAGAAACATCAATCATTTGAATTTCTTTTGTAATTGAAGCATGCATAAGAAACTAGCCAACCATGAACATAAAAATTGCTACTCTTCTCACCTTGGTTTGCCAATTTTTATTGCATGATTCTTTGTTTGCTTGAGGACAAGCAAAGTTTAAGTTTAGTGTTGTGATGACTGCGCATCATGTTATGTTTTTCTATGCTTTTTCATATCAAAAATTAGTTTATAATGCCCAATTATTGAGCATTTGTTGTGCTTAAGTTGAATATTGCTTTGATTGCTTGAGTTATTGAATTTTGTAGAAAATGGTTGAAAAAGAAGCAATAAAAGAACTAATAGAGGAAGCACACTCCCAAGGTGGCAAAAGAGTTGGAAACAAACTCAAAGAGAAGCAAAGAGGATTTGCAACCCTGACCTCTTCACACTCAAACACGAATAACTCGAGCTACAAAGCTCCAAATGAGGTGATCTTAGTGTCATTAAAAAGTAGATTTCTAGAGATTTCCAACCATATATAACACTCTATAGTGGACGCTGGATTTGAGGGTACAAATTTCTATTTGTTTAGCTTCACAATTTCAGCGTAAAACAAATCCCTGCACTTCGCCAGACTGACCTCTTCACCTTCAAAAGATCATAACTTGGGCTAGAGAAGTCCAAATGACATTCTTTTAGCGGTGTTAGAAAGCTGAGATCCAGAGCTTTCCAATGATATATAATAGTCTATGGTGGGCATTCATCTTGGGGACGCAGAAGACCAATATTTCAACGTGCAAGGTTTCCCAAACCTTCACAAGCCCAAAATGCCACTTCAATGACACTCCACATTGGGCCACTTCCAAATACTCCAATCCTTCATTTATTCTTCAATGTTCCAAGCTTCTATGAAAGGAATTAAAAGTTCACAAGCCCAAGTCAATCCACAATTAACAATCAATCAAGGCCATAAGAATCATCTAGAAGTAATTAGAAAATTTGCATTTGATTTTAATTTCATTTGAATTTGTAATTTAGGTAGCTTATAAATAGGAACTTAGCTTCATCATTTTACATACACCATGGAGGGGTGGAGGTGACTCTACTCCCCTCTCTCTCTCATTCTCTTCTCTTCTTCCATTTCTTCCATACACACTTTTGTAAATATTTAGTTATGAGTTTCTAATTTCCAACATTGGGAAATAGAGCTCTATTGCTATTTGATGGATTAAATTGTTTTTATTCTTCTTCTTCTCTTCATCTCTCTTTGATTTACTAGAAGGAATTCAGTTCTTCATGTTAGCATTCAATTATCTTGGAAAAGAGATTGAATGTATTTGGGTTTTATGTGAACCTTGGAAGAGGAATCATAAAACCATGCTTGAAATTCATTCTCACACTTGAGTAGATTTGGGTATGGATGGGATATTGTGACATTTAATCTTTCCATTATTTGGGTCTAAGAAAGTGTGTGGTATAATTAGGGACCATTCTTCATCTCTTCTCATGAGCAATTAGACCAAGGAATTGGCTATTGATCAAGATTGGGGAGATTGAGTTACCAAGGAATTGGGACTTAATCACTCATGATTGCCAAGAGGTCAATGAGTTGCAGGATTGAAGAGGAGATGAAATTATTGATCCTAAGAATGCAATATCTCTTGATCCCAATGTTAATTTCATTCTTAATTCTTGTTATTTACTTCTTGTCTTTAATTCTTGTCATTTACTTATGCACATTTATGGCTTTATTTACTTTTGCACATTTGTGCCTACCAAGTATTTGTAGAAATACTTCACTTGGTTTTACTTTCTTACACTTTACTTGCACTTTCCATTCCTTGCAATTTACATTCTTGTACTTTAATTTTCAGCACTTTAATTTCTTGTCTTTTACTTTTCTTGCACTTTATTGCTTTCATTTAAATTCAAGTCATTTACATTCCTTGTTTGCTTATCACTCAAAATTGAATCACCTAACTAGAATATTTAATCAACTATTGCTTGCTTAATCTGTTAATCCTCGTAGGATTGACCTCACTCTTGTGAGTTTTATTACTTGATACGACCCAGTGCACTTGCCGGTTACTTTGTGTTGAATCGATTTTCCCTCATCACTTCCCACCTAACCTATATAGCAACCTATAAAATTTCAAAGCTAACCTAACTACCCAATTCTTCACTTATTCATACACTCATGCATTCTTTTCTTGATCATAACTCATATGCATTGATTGTTATTGGACTTAACTTTGGGGCATTTTGTTCCTTTTTTATTACTTTTCTTTTGCTTTCTTTTTTTTATTTTCTTTTTTTCCTTTATATATATATACATATATCTTTTTTTTATTTTTTATATATCTAATGTATTTTTTTTTACAAAAACATAGTATATACAAAAGTATCAATGCATATGGTCTTACATTTGATTAACACATGAGTATGTACCCAATTCCCAATATTTTCAACAAAAATACAATACACACCTTTTCCCAACCAATATCCCAAGTTTCCCCATACTTGAATGACACACACTCACTAGCCTAAGCTAATCAAAGATCCAAATAAGGGCAATTATTATTTTTCGCTTTAAGGCTTGTAATGTGCTAATATTAAGAACAAGAGGGGATTAAAATAAGCTCAAAATTGGCTAATAATGGTTGATAAAAGGTTGGCTATTTGGGTAAGTGAGCTAAATGAACAATAGCCTCAATCATATAAATGCATATATACAAGAAATAATGGACATAAAGGATAAAAAAATCAAAGATTACAATCATAGGAAGAGAACAATGCACATAAGAGGGAAATAAAGTGGTTATAAGATGTAACCATACCATTAGACTCAAAACTCACATGCTTGTATTCTTATCTAAAAACATGTTCCACAAGATATAATTCAAGCAAGTTCATTGGAAAATGTTTTCACTCAAATTAATTGGGGTGCCCTATAGATAGAAATCTTGAAAAATTTTGTTATTTTGACAAAGCTTATTACCTAAATGCAATGTTGTGATTGAGAAAAGTAAAAATCCGTAGTTTAATCCCCTTTTCAATCAAACCAAATCTCATAAGCAAAAGGGTTAAACTAAGCTTAATAATCCATGTTTTTTCAATCACAACTAATGGACTAAAGTAGCTAAAATAAATACATATATATGCTATCAACTAAGAATGTAAAACAAACTAAAAATCTCAAAATATACACAACTAAAGATGCCAAGTGCAATAAACTAAAAAATATCCAAAATAGCTACAATAATCCAAAGTGCAGTAAATGAGAGTGCGAGTACTAAAATAAGACAAAATAAAGCAACTAAAACCGAAGTCTGAAAATTTTCACCCAAAATATAAATTCCGCCGATGACATCGACCTCCCCACACTTAGAATGAAGCATCGTCCCCGATGCTACAAGCGAGACTAGGTGGAAGGGTCGACATCTGCATCTACCTGGGGCTCTGGCTGCGGCTGTGGCTGTGGCTGTGGCTATGGCTATGGCTGCATAGAAGCCTGAATCTCTGGAGGTGCCTCTGCCTGCCCAGCCTCCTCCTTATGATCCGTCTCCTCCTCAGAATGGTCAGAAGTATCAGAATCAGGGGGTATGGTGGCTCCCAGCGATGCCAACATCTGAATCACGCGCTGAAAGCGTCGCTCAAAGCAACGATTGCTCCGATCCATGCGCGCGATAATATGCTGAACTAGTCTGTAGGTCGGCTGTGGTGTTGATGATGGTGGTGGTGGTGGCTGACTGGCTGCTGTGGATGGTGCGGCTACAGCTGTAGAAGATGATGGCCCAGAAGCTGCTGCTGCTGAAGAAGGTGGTGGCCTAGATGCTGCTGCTGCTACTGAGCAGGCTCGGGATCTATGCGGGGCTGGCTTGTTGTCCACCCAAGTCCCCTACGGAATAAGTCTCTCCTTCCCATGGATCGGGGGTGGCGACTCGTCATCCTGGTGCCATGGCACGCCAGCCTGCTGAGGCATCTCTGTGACCAAAGCAGGGAATGGGAGTGTGCCTCAGACATGTGCTTGCCACATGAACTTTCTGATCAGGCAGGGAAAGTACAGCTGGTGCCCCTCCATAATACACCTGATCAGAACGAGCATGTCCACCGGAATCTCTGTGAAGTGTGTGGTAGGCATCACATAATGAGCTAGAATCTGCTGTCATATCCTCGCCTCCCTAGTCAGGTGCTCAAACAACATCCCCTTGGGTTTCGTTGTGTTGGTATCCCTCTCCCAAGGGGCTTCTAGACCAGCAACCATACCCCTCAGTGCATCATAGTCATATATCATGCAGTGCATCTCCACCTCAGCCTGCATAAAAGCATTTGTATCACTGGTCTTGGGCTGACAGTGGAATGCATCCTCAATGTCAGCTTCTGTAATCAGAATCTGTCCGCTTCGTAGGTGAATTGAGTCAAGGGTCGGGCTAAAGAAATTGCAGTAAAATTCTCGGACCCATGACTCATTCACTCTAACTAGCTCCCTATCCGTGAAGGCCAAGCCCAACCCCTCAAGCCGAAGCTCAGTGGACTGTCTCAAGTCTGTAGGAATCGCTAGTTTCTTCTCCAGGTTGAGCTTCGCTTCTGAAAAGTCGGGAAGCGGAGCTCACAGTACAAATTGGGGAACTTCTCTGGAATGGTGGAAGGTAAGAGCTGGTTCTCCTTGTCCTTGTCATCTAGGTATATCTTAGCATAACTAGATATCACAGAATTGGCGGAGGACTGAGACTTCTTCCTCTTCCTTGAGGTAACTTTTGCCTTTCTCTTGCCTCTGTCAGACATCCTGAAAAGAAAAAATAACAGGATATAACATATTAAGCAAAGTAGAGGGATGGAAAAACAAAGATATGGCAGCAGACAGAAAACAGACAACAGAAGTAAGTTAAGATATGCTCATGAAGTGAGTCAAAGGAGATGAAATATTGGAATGCAAGCAAAACAGAATTTAGAAATCAATCCAAAATACAATCCAAGAAATCATGCAATAAGAGTAAAATGCTTGTTTGTTAAGTAACAATAATTATCATGCCTCAAAGAATATAGAAGAGTTAATGTGAAAACTAAAAAGAAGAGTTAGAGAGTCAACTAAGTCAAAGTTAGAAAACTAGGTTAGAAATCAGTGGCATGACAGTTATGGGACTTAACCAAGAGGGGTTCAAAAGGTATATAAAACAAGCATACTCACATTCATGAGGATGATGCAAGACATTGATGATGAAATATAGAATGCATAAAGGCATAGAAGAGGAAAAATAAGTCATCATCAATGGTTTGGTCACTTAAGTTTGTAAAAATTGGTGTGGAAAGTTTAAGAATGTACTCATGCAACCTAAAGGAAGTTGGACGGCGAAAACAGCTACATGAGTAAAATTACACCAACAATTACAACTCAATAGAACTTCATTCAAAAAGTAACAAGACTAGGCCATTTTAGAGTTTAGAAAGCACTTCAATGGTCAATGAGAAAAGTACGAATGAAAATGACCATGAAGGATGAAAATTGGACCTAACTTGCATGATTTAAAACATTTAAGAGGTTCAACATGATTTGGTTAGTCAAGGTCCTAATTGCCTAAGAATTCGAGCAATTAGTCCCTTTGATTCCGCCAATGCACATGAAAAAGGAACCAAGATACAATACAGAAATGCTGGCCAAATCAACTTAAGAATTGAACTTGGTATGAGTCAAATGAGTCTTAGTTCAAAGAATGCCAAGTTCAGTTCTTAAGCTTCAGTTAACAATAGGAAAGTTTCCAAAAATTTTGGCAGCATTCCGCATTCCAATCGGATGCCTGCAGTAAATCGGATGTTTCCAGGTAGCAAACAGCAGCAAAAACAATGTCATATGAATCCAAAATACATCAAACATGTCTACAAGCAAGGATTGCATATGATTCAGGCAGCATCAAGCAAAATATAACAACTAAATCATCAAGGTAGCAGTCAAAATAACAACACAGCAATATGTAAAAGTGGTTAACACCAACATCATCAATCAGTCAGCAAAACACATGGATGTTAACTATTTCAGACAGCATAAACGGTGTAATTATCAGACCTAAATCCTCTAACCACATCCTAACTACCTAACCACATGCAATTCTATCTAAACTAATCAAACAGAAATTAATTAACTGATATTAACATGCAAAATTAACTAAAAGAAAAAAAATAAAACAGTGTAGAATTGAAAGGTGAAGAACATGAAAAAACCTAGAATGAGAGGCAGAAATGGAAATGGAAGAGAAATGGGAAAGCGAGTGGAAGAGACTGAGGCGCTACTGGCCTAGTGGTGGCAGTGCGATAGTCGTTCTGCAGCGACAGTGGGTGGCGCGGTGAAGAGCAAGGTACCAAATTCTATTCTGGTAGGAGCAATAATGAGGATGGAGTTCGCTTGTGGCGAGGATGTACCCGCGGCGGTGCTGGGTGGTTAGGAGGTGAACGGTCGAGAAGGGTAGGAGGAGAAAAAGAGAGAAGGAGGAAAGAGAGAAAAAGACGAGAAAGGGGAGAGAGAGACAGCCGGTTTGGTCGCCAGACTGGTGGCGGTTGTGGTGGTTGCAGGGCTTGAGAAGGTGGCAGTGGTGCTTTTGGAGGGAGAAGGTGCGAAGCTGGAACGTTGTGGGTGAATGGGTAAAGGACGCGAATGGTTAGGGCTTGCGCGTGTGGGGGTGTTAACGATTTTGAATCCACGCGTACGCATCCCTGACGCGTGTGCGTGGGTGGACGGAAGAGAGAGTTGACGCGTTTGCGTCAATCACGTGTGAGCGTCGATGTGCTAAGGAAGCATCGACGCGTATGCGTCATAGACGTGTGCGCATGGATGGGGAGAGTGTAAATTGACGCGTACGCGTGATGTACGCGTGCGCGTGGTTTGGAATTGTGCCAGAGGCACAAAATGGGCGTAAATGGGGGACAACTCTCTGGAAAATATATAAGGGGCATGTTAGCGCATCGACGCGTACGCGTGCTTGCCCCTTTTTTTTTCCAGAAAAACTAAAACAGAGCTTAAAATCCCCCTAACACACTCTACAACTCAAAACCAACCAAAATACAAATTAACAATAAATCTATTAGTTTTTTCAAAGATTTTTCAAGTACAAAACAAACAAACTTGCAATACAAGCAACATACAATTCAAGATACATGTGCAATTTAAACAACTAACAACTTAAAGAATTAAAAGAAGAGTATTCAAAGAAGAAAAACTACTTACTATGGCAACCCAAATCATTCATTAATTCTATCTACAAGAGAATGGAAAGAAGTTACCATGGTAGGGTGTCTCCCACCTAGCACTTTTTGTTTATGTCCTTAAGTTGGACATTTGGGAAGCTCTTTGTCATGGTGGCTTATTCTTGTACTCATCCTTGAATCTCCAAGGATGCTTGCTTCTCATACGGTTGTCAGAATTTCCAACCGACTTCACCAAGCTTGGGTGAAGTTCTACCCAAGATATGATCTCCCAAAATTGGTCTTCATGTTGTGATCCGGGATCCCATATCTTATTTTCACACCCATCTTCAAGTTGATCATCATGATTCCAACTGGGTGGTAGGCACACCGAATTCTCATTTGAGCGACCAAACATCCTCCTAGACCCAAGCAATCTAGTCCTACACCGACCCTTGCAATCAAACCTTGAGCATGAAACCATCATGAATCTTGATTTACAATACCAACCACTAACCATCTCCCTTTTGCTCTTAAAGCCACAAAGAGCTCTAAGTTGTCCATCCGTTTATATTCAAGTGGAGTCATGAAGCTTATGGATAAGAGATTTACCCACTTGAATGAAAAATTATTCAATGCATACATATATCATGAGGTCTTTTCATAGGTTGTAATGGGGCTAGGGTCAAGGTCGGATGTATATGGCTAAGTGGACTAGGATTTGAATCTTTGATTAACTTAAGCTTCCTGATGACTGTGCATCATGTAATGTTTTTCTATGCTTTTTCATATAAAAAATTAGTTTATAATGCCCAATTATTGAGCATTTGTTGTGCTTAAGTTGAATATTGCTTTGATTGCTTGAGTTAATAAATTTTGTAGAAAATGGTGGAAAAAGAAGCAATAAAAGCACTAATAGAGGAAGCACACTCCCAAGGTGGCAAAAGAGTTAGAAACAAACTCAAAGAGAAGCAAAGAGGATTTGCAACCCTGACCTCTTCACACTCAAACACGAATATGCGTCGTTTGGCATTTTTGCTATCCACGCGTACGCGTCGCCATGCGACTTTGATTCCATGCGTGCGCGTCTGCTATGCTTGCGCGTCCGTGAGTGCATCCCAATTCCTTGATTTTCCATGATTTCTCCACTTTGCATGCTTTTCTCTTCATTCCTTTGCTCCATTCCTAGCCTTTTCAATCTGAATTTACTAACAAACACATCAAGGCATCTAGTGGAATCAAAGGTGAATTAAAATTAACCAATTAAAGGCCTAAAAAACATGTTTTCACACTTAAGTACAAATTAAGGAGAATTTATAAAACCATGCTATTTCATTGAATAAATGTGGAAAAAAATTTGATAAAATCAACCTAAATTAAGCACAAAATATACCACGAAATAGTGTTTTGATTTAGGTCAATTGCATCTTAGATTTTGGGTTTAATTTCTTGTTTTGATTTAGTTTCCCTTATGTTTCCTTGTTGATTTCCTTCAATCTTCTTAGTTCTCTTGTTAATTTTCCTTTTTATGCATCTTTTTATGTTTGTGAACTATTGTTGGATTTGGATTTCCTTTTAATGCAATTTATGTTTTATGTTCTTTATTGTTTAATTGAGTTGTTGTTATTGTTTCCTTGCAATTGGGTAGTTGTAGATTTTGTTATTCTTGCAATTTTATGATGCTTTTCTTTTATGCCTTCTAAGTGTTTGACAAAATGCTTGGTTGGATGTTAGAGTAGCTTTTTGAGAATTCTTGGCTTGGAAAGAGAAATTAGGTGCTCTTGAGTCATCAATACCCAATTTAGATTGGTGATCTAGAGTTGTTAGTTAATATTATTTCCATTGACTCTAATCTCTTGCTAATTCAATTAGTGAGTTGATTGGGATTTTTGGATTGAGATTAACTAGTCTTATTTGACTTTCTCTCAAGGAAGATAACATTATACCTTCTTCCTAAGTTGGAGATGACTAAATGGATAAGCTCTTGTTAATTATTGTTATGAGTGACTAGGATAGAAAGTCTAGGTTCTCAATCCTTGCCATGAATGTCTCTCTTTATCACTTGCTTTCTTTAGTTGCTTGCTTTATTTCCTTGCCCTTTTACCAAATCAAACCCCCCTTTTGTTCTTCATAGCCAATAATTGATCACTTCATTACAATTCCTTGTGAGACGACCCGATGTTTGAATATTTCGGTTAATTCTTATTGGGGTTTGTACTTGTGACAACCACTATTAAAACTTTGATTGAGTATTATTTTTTGGTTGGGAACTATACTATCAATGGAAATATTTGTGTGAAATTCCTAACTGACGGTAATGCTCTATCAAGTTTTTGGAGCAAGCAGACAAAGAAAACACAGGTAGTTTACAGGTACAACAAACAGAACACATAGCATTTAAACATGAATTTCAATTAGGCAAACCCAAAAATTCAAACCAAAGCAAGAAAACAAATGCACATGATGCATGCCTGTCCTATGGCTGTTGATATCAACTATCGGTTACATAGCCAGCCTGACATGTCCTGGTAGCTAACCGTAGATAGTCCCTCTGTACACGCATCCCCAAGCTAAAAAATTAGCCATGGGAAGAATCCCAAACTGACATATAGGAGACAACACCCTAAGCTCAATAATATTCATATATGCATGCCCATGGGGGAACCCGGGGAGTTAAAGTGCCCGGTCACATCTTACGTATAGAGGGTTAACAAATGTCTCAATAATAATCAATTATATCTCATAAATATTATTTTCTTTCTCAACAATAATTCATAGCTCATCTCATCGTTCTTAATTAATTAACATCATCAATTATCTCATACATCATTCTCAATATTACATTACTCTCTTAATTGCCTCATACACCACTTTCATTATCTTTATCAAATCATGTACCATCTTCTCCAATCACATATTACCTTTTAAAAATCTTCCTTCATCTCCAAGTTACTACCTTTTCCTAGCTTCATCTTATTACTAGACATACCACTAAGGTGTAGGGACTAAAAGAGTAAAAATAGAGGTTTAGAGGTTCGAAATTAAGCTTTAAAATACAAAATTCATGTTTGCTAAAACAGGGGCCAAGCGTATGCGTAGGAGTGTAATTTGCCCATCACACGTATGCATCACCTCGTCCGTGTGCGCATGCATGCCAAACAGAAATGCCCATCCACGTACGGAGGGGTATGCGTACGCATGCATTGCAGATCAGTAAAAAATGGTTAAGTCTGCAGAATTTTAGCTTTACATACCAAACTTCCGTCGCATATAACTTTCTTGTTTTAAAACATTTTTCATCCGTTCATCAAACGACATAAACTTCACGGACCCAATTTTCATATGAAACAAGTTTGAAACAATTTGGGAGTCCGAAAGCCAAGTTATGACCCGCTGAAGTTCGGCTAAAAACCAGATTTTCACAAAAGCTCATAAACCTCCATTCTTACAAAAACCAACTCAAAACCAACCTATCATACACAAAAACCAGCACCACAACACACTATTTACAATACCAAAATCTCCACATCCTACCAAAATTAATCATATCTCAATATTACACAATCTCATACCTAAACTCCTCAATTCAATCAACAAGATTATCAACAATTCATCATCTATGCATAATTAATATTATCAACTTATCAAGCATTATTCAATTAGCATTTAGCATTCTATTTCCACCATAACAATGATCACCAACACATGCTTAATCTATATTATCAATTGGTGCATGAAATTTGAACTCGCACAACTTCACCGGCAAGTGCACTGGGTCCTCCAAGTAATACCTCGGGTGAGTGAGGGTCAATCCCACGAGGATTGTTGGATTGAGCAAGCAATAGTTATCTTGCTGGACTTAGTCAGCCGAACAGTAAAGACAGTTGTTATTGTTGTAGGCGCATAAAACAAGAAAGTAAAGAAAAGCAATTAAAGATTGGTAAAGAGATAATATATGGAAGCAGTTAAGGCCTCAAAGATGCTTATCTTTCTGGATTAGTACTTATTACTGACTACTTTAACAATGAATGATTCGTTCTATGGCAAACTGTAAGGGATTAAACTCCAATTCCTTGGCAATCTAATCTCCTCTGATTCTCATCAAAAGCTAGGGTCAGTGGTCATTCAAATCAAACGAGGGTGAAGCTCAACGCAATTCAATCTCCCCTGATCCTACTTAAAGTGCCACAGACAAGGTCAGATCTTTCAGATCAGAGAATGAAGCTAAATATTCTAGTTTAGCACCACAAAAACCTCAATCACCCAAAGCTAACCAGATTTTATGTCACATATCTAATTAGCCCAAGCAATTTACAGTTTAGGAGATATACTTTCAAGCTGTAGCTCAAGTGACCTTGGTCAGAGTATCACAAGAACTCATGTAGAAAAAGGGGTCGTACTTCCGTTCAACCCCAGATTCATTTAGATGAAAAACGAAAATATATCATAAAAAGGAATCAAATATATATTAAAATAGAAAAGTAGTGATATTAATCCATAGGAATGAGTAGAGCTCCTAACCTTAACCAGGAGGTTTAGTTACTCATACTTTACAGAGAAAACGAAATAAAAGTAAAGAAGATCTGTTTGTCAATGAATGTATTCCCTAAGTGATCTCCTCTTTAAATAGTAAAAGCTAACCCTAAAAAGATGTTAATTTTAATTTAAAAGTTACAAAGATAAGACTAGATAAGCTAAGGAGTGCTAAAATCCACTTTGGGCCCACTTTGGTTATATGCTTCGGTCAAGCCTGGCGTTCAACTTGGGATATGGGCATTGAACGCTGGGAAGGGGGTGAATTCGTTGGCTTATGCTCCCTGGCTGGTGTTGAACGCTAGTTTTGGGCGTTCAACTTGGGAGGTTGGTCCTTCTTGGGTGTTAAATGCCCCTTTCTTGGCGTTTAATGCCAGGTTTGGTAGTTATTCTGGAAGAAAAGTATAGACAATTAAATATTGCTGGAAAGCTCTGGAAGTTAGCTTTCTAATGCCGTTAAGATTGTGTCAATCAGACCTCTATAGCTCAAGCCATGATCGTTGGAATGCACGGAGGTCAGGATTGACAGGATCTACTATCCTTTCTTTGTCTCTGAACAAGATTTTGCCAAATTCGCCAAAAATTCACCTAAAATCATAAAAATAACACAGAAACTCAAAGCAGCATCCAAAGATGAAATTTGCACCAAATTTTTGGCTTGGGATGAGCTAGGGATTCCTTTCCTTGTTGCAACTACAACTATGACAATTGTAATGGATTAATCTCACTTAGTTAACTCTTACATCAAAGAGTAAGTCAAGTAAGCTTAATTGTTCTTAATCCACAAATCCTAACTCACTTGCTAATTACCTTAGCAACAAGTTAGCATTAGTGGAAACAAGAACAATTAAAAATCCAAGAATTATCACTAAATGTTGAACATTCCAACTCTAGGAACCCAATTGCTCATTTTCCCCAAGCTAAGAGGTGAAAATTTAGCCCATAATCAAAATTGACATTTTCACAAACACTTGGTGGGCATAAACACTAAACATGGGAATATTGAGAAAATGCTTGAAACTATGAGCAACAAATGATCAAAAGCAACAATAGCAACTCAACCAAGCATATAACAATCATCAATCATCAAAATTATCAACAAAAGATCAAAATTGCAAAAGGTATATATATTAACACTAAAGCTTTAACTACAAGAAAGAGTATCAAAATTGTAACTATAAAGAGTAGTAATTAAGAGATACTTACAATGGAGGCTAGCAAAATCCAATATCAAAAATGAAAATGGCACTTGAAATGTAAAACCCTAATATAAATCCTAATGGTATCGAGAGAAAACTTAGAGAGAAAACTAAACTAAAGCCTCCTACTACTATCTAAAAACTATCCTAATGATATGCTCTCTTTCCACAATGTTTGCCCCTTCCATTATGAACTATTGGCTTCAGAATTGGGCCTCCAATCCATCAAAAACATGAGCCACGTGAGTTTTTAATGAAGGCATGTGCGGGTACTTGTGCATACGCACAGACGTGTGCGCACGTACACTTGGCTAAAATCTCAGGTTGTGCGTACGCACAAGGGGTTGTGCGCACGCACACTTCGCGATACTTTGGATGATCGTGCAACGCGCAAGATACTGCGCGCGGGCACGCTTTGTTCTGCTTTGGTACCTGTGCGTATGCACAAGGGTCTGTGTGCACGCACACATTGCTTTGCTCTTTTCATTTGTTTCATCATGCTTCCTCCTCCTTGCATGCTCTTCTTCCATTCTCACCAAGCCATTCCTACCTTATACACCTGAAATCACTCACAAACAATATTAAGGTATCGAATGGAAGGAAAATGGAATAAAATTGACTAAATTAGGCACAAAAGAGCATGTTTTCATAATTAAGCATAATTTAGGAGGAAAGCTCAAAAGCATGCTATTTAATGGAATAAGTGTAGGTTTATATGATGAAATTCACTCAATTTCAACCAAAAATCATCATAAAATATGGATTCATCAATTCTCCCACACTTAAACACATAGCATGTCCTCATGCTAATCACACTCAAAGGAGATGAATGAAAGGGCAAACAATTTTATTTAATGTACTACCTATATGCCTGCATCTATACTAGATATTACCTACTAATATCTACTTTACTGAAATTTGGTAGAAACAAACCATGAAATTCCAATCAATCCCAAGAAAGCCTTAGGACCAAGGCAAAGAGTAGGTGTACTATGATCAATGTCCAAATAATCGAATCGAGATTTTCAAAACTAACAACCAAACAACTTGCAAGAAGATACAATATAAGAGACAAGAACATAGAATTGAGCGATCGAACCCTTCACCGGATGTGTATTCACTCTATTCGCTCAGTGTTTACGGCTTAATCACTCAATTCTCCTTTAATCATGTTTTTCAAAGATTTGCAAGTCATCTAACAATTAACTAATATTTGATGCATGAATACAAATATCATGAGGTCTTTGGAGGGTTGTAATGGGGCTAGGGTTAAGGTAAGATCAATATGGTTAAGTAGACTTAGTGAATTAGATCTTTGATTAGCTCAAGTGTCCACCTAATCCTATATCATCCTATATACACCTAACAAAACACCTAACTACCCATTTATCTCCTATCTCACATTTACTCATGCATTTTTTTCCAAAACACAAACATATGCATCCTTTATTTATCTTTTTATTTCATATATATATATATTTAAATTACAAAATTAAAATTTTCTTTTTTTGTCAACAACAAGAGATGTATATGTTTTTGAACAATGAATGCATGAATATTTACCCACTTTCCAATTTTTCACAATGAATACCCCATGAAACTTCATCACCAATATTTTCCATCAATTCTCCCCCACACTTTGAGTAACACACTACTCCACCCAAGCTAATCAAAGAAGTTATTCAAGGACATTAATGGTTTTTCGCTTTAGGGAGAATAATGTGCTTAGAATCAGAACAAAAGGGGATTTAAAGGCTCAAAAGGGGTTACAAAGGTGAATGCAAGGGTTGGCCATATGGGTTAGTGAGTTTAATATCAAGAATGGCCTTAATCATACTAATGCATCCAAACACCAAATACAGGACATAAAGATTCATGCAAATCCAAGATCACAATAAAAAAGAGTGTAAACACACAAGAACAAACTTTATGGTTGAGAATATGCAACCATTTATTATATCTCAAATCTCACAAGGTATGCTGTTCTAGCTCTTTTTCTATGTTCTATGAAAAGAATACTCCAAGCAAGTTGAAAAATAATTTTTCAATTCAATCAATGGCACGCCCTAAGAAGAATTTCATGAAAATTTCTTGTTGTTTTACCAAACTTATTCACTCATGCAACATGCAAATATTTACTACCATATAACTATAAGCAATAAAGAAATATACACACACAAACCAAACAGAGTGCAATAAAAACAAAAATGCAAAATGAAGAAAGAGAACTAAAAGGTATTGTAAAGTGTCTAAGAAAAGAATTTTACCCCCTCGTCTGTCGATTGCCTATCTACCCCCGCTGTTATAGCCATACGCATCACCATCGATGGAAAAGAAATGTTGATCTTTTTCTTTTCAATGAGTTTCCAAATCGATGTGCGTATCAAAGATACAATGGCTATTTTCCTTCTCTTCAAAATAGCCCAAATTCGCAAAGCAGCTTTTAGTTTGACATGGGTAGCATAGGTGCTAGGAACTATATAGTCGGTCACAATCTGATGCCAAATACGCAATCTTCTTAAGAATAGGAGCTAATGACATCTTCCCCTTGAACACAACTGCTTTGATCCTTGAATAATAATCCTTTGCAGGCGGAATGTGGAAAATCTTCAGAAGAGATTCTAGAGCCTTGTTGGAAGTGTCCAACATCTTCTCCCGGAGGAATACCGACTCCGCTTCCCAAGCTAGATAGTTAGCGTAGAATTCTCGCACCATAGACTCATTTACTTCAATGGGGTCTTGCTCAAGAAATCCCCAATGAAGCGAGGCAATCCATTCATGGATAATCGCCTTGTATTTGCTTGGAACCTTCAGTGTCCTCTTCCAATGGATTGTTCTTTTCTCGATTACTTTATATTGGAAGTTGGCTCTTCAGTTAACCAAGACAGTTGGTCTCTCAATTTGGCGATCCATGAACCAAGTATTAGGAGGACGAGTTGTTGGTTGCACAACCGGTGATGTGACCGGTGCTTTACCTTTCTTCCGCATCATAAAAAATGAGAATTATAAACAAAAGATTTCAAGATTCCATGGCAACAATAAAATAAGAATAATGAGGAAGCACAAACAATGGAGAGAAGAATTAAAATTCTTAATTGAGAAGCTCTCAAAATAGTGTGATTTGAGATGAAACAATGTGTGTATTCCAAGAGTGCATACGGTTAAAACTCACACACCGTCCAGATAAAATGGCAATCACACTATTAAAACAAGCAAAGTTCAATGCTTCGCAATCAAGTGCTTAAGTTGCAAGTTTAAAGAATTAATTATGGAAGCAACCTTAAGCAAGCACCAAATGACTTAATTGAAATCTTTGAAGGAAATGATTATTGAAGTTGTGGGAATGAAAGTTCATTATTAAGAAGGTTGCACAACAACAATAACTATTCAAGCAAAGTGAAGTGTCATTTTTTCATCTTCAAGAAGTGATAATCATATATATAATGTTCTTGAGTTAGAGCCAAAAGATGTTTGATCAAGACATAAAAAAAATTGAACATTTGTAATGTGATTACTCAATTAAATTGCTAAGATGAACAACAAAAATTGAATTCAACTAAGAACAAAGCATTTGCAAATAAATCACCTATTAACAAAGGATCAAAAGTCATGTAAGACATGGGTGTTTGGAACTTCAAGTGCAAGAGACAATGAAATGCATTGGTATGTACAAATCATAGAATATGTCAAACAAGAGATTAGTTGAAAGCATATGATAGCCATCTCATATGAATCAAACAAGAGTGTTATTTAGGCATTTAATCGAACATATGATGTGCATTGTGCAAACTTATCACAATTAAGCTCAAATTCAATCAAAAGTAACCCAACAATTCCAAGATCAACACTTACAATACAAAGATAACTAAAGAAAGCAATACGTTCAATATAATTAACATTAAAAGAAAAGAAAAACAACTTCAAAAAATCAACATAAAAAGGAAATAAAAACCTAAAAATCAAAGAGTGAAGAAAGCAAGATGAGAAGATGGAAAAATGGCACTTGTTATAGCCACTGCGAGCTCACAGCGGTTAGCTTTGCCGGAGACACACCGGAGTTCCACAAAGGTGAAGAAGCTCTCCGGTGGTTGAGAAGAAAAAGAAAAAGAGAGGAAAAAAGAAAGAAGAGAGAGAGAAGAAAGAGGAAGATGGGTGGTGGTGGCTGACGGTGGTAGGGCCGCCGGAAGGAGGGATGGGTGGAGGGTGGCACAGCAATGATGGAGAAGAAGAGATAGGATGCTGCTGGCTCAAAAGGGGTTTTGCCTGATTAACGCCCAGGCCGAGACTTGTGCCTGCGCACACAGGTCCATGCACACGCACAGAAAGCGAAACAGAAGGGGGTGCGGACGCACAGAGCGTGCGATCGCTCCAAACAGAGGGTGCGTAAAGAAGTGTGTAGGCGCACAGGGAACGTGAAAAGAGGGATGCGTGCGTACGCACATGCAGGTGTGCACGCACAAGAAGCAAAATAGAGAGGGATGTGGATGCACAGAGCGTGCGAATACTCCCAGTAGAGGGGTTGCATTGAGGTGTGTGGCCACACAAGGCTGTGCGCTCGCACGGATGGCTGACAAACTTTTTTTTTATATTGCTTGGGGAAGGGTCATGTGTGCGTGCGCACACAAGTCCGTGCGCACGCACAGAAATGAAAAGGGCAGGGGTTCACGCGCACAGGCTGTGCCAGTGCTCCGAACAGAAGGGATGCACGCTGGTGTGCGGGCGCACAAGCTTGTGCGCTCGCACAGAGAGTGCGAAAAGAAGGGTGCGTGCATACGCACAAGCAGGTGCGCACGCACAGAGCCAAGAAAATAGGGGAGCGCCCACGCGCAAGCCGTGTGGGCACTGTGAACAGAAGGCATAACCATGAGTGTGTGCGCGCATAGGACGCAGAAAATGGAGGTTTTATGCGCATGCACAAGTCTGTGCGTATGCACGATGCCCAATTTTTCAAAAAAATTTTTTTTCTCAAAAACTAAGGTACTAAGCCTTAGCACAATCAAAATCTCAACCCAAAATACACAAATATTCAAACATTCATGACCCACAAGTAAATTAACCTTTCTAGTTCAAAGAATAACTAATCCTAAGTACATCAACATATCAAAAGAAAGCAATTAAGTCAAAGGACTATAAAAAGAGAAGGGTTTGAACAATGTTACCATGGTGGGGTGTCTCCCACCTAGCACTTTGGTTTAAAGTCCTAAGTTTGACTTGTATGAATTCATTGATGAATATATGGAACTTCTCCAAGGAGAAAAATCTCTGACTCCTTGGCATGCTTGGGTTGTGTGTGGTAAAGCTTCACCCTATGACCGTTGATTTTGAATGTAGTTCCATTGATAGGGTGAACTACCTCAATCACTCCATAAGGCTTGACATCCACCACTTTGAATGGTCCATCCCACCTAGATCTCAGCTTCCCAGGCATCAACCTCAATCTTGAGTTATACACAAGCACTTCATCACTTATCTTAAAGTTCTTCCTCCTAATATTTTAATGTCTTGGCCTTTTCCTTATAAAACTTAGAATTCTCATATGCTTCTAGCCTAAGACATTCTAACTTCTCCAATTGGAGCTTACGTTCCATTTCCGCTCCCTTTAAGTCTGGATTGCAATGCTTCACCACCCAATATGCCTTGTGTTAGATTTCAACTGGAAGATAACAAGGCTTCCCAAAGACAATGCGAAAGGGGCTCATTCTAATTGGGGTCTTGTAGGCGGTCCTATATGCCCATAATGCATCTCCCAATCTGGAACTGCAATCCTTTCTTTGTGGGTTGACCACTTTCTCCAAGATTCTCTTGATCTCCCTGTTGCTTACTTCTGCTTGCCCATTGGTTTGAAGATGGTAGGCTGTGGAAACTTTATGAAGAACCCCATACTTTTTCATCAATGCCTCAATTTTCCTGTTGCAAAAATGGGTTCCTTGGTCGCTCACGATTGCTCGTGGCGACCCAAATCTGCAAATGATATTGTTTCTTAAAAATGAAGCAACGGTATTAGCATCATCACAACGGGTAGGAATTGCTTCCACCCATTTTGAGACGTAATCCACGGCTAACAAAATATAAACAAGCCCATTGGAATTTGGAAATGGCCCCATAAAATCTATGCCCCAAACATAACAAATTTCAGAAAAAATATCGGTTGTTGGGCATTTCATCTCTTTGTGAGGTATTTCCAGATTTCTGGCATTGATGACAAGATTTACAAAATTGGTTGGCATCCCTAAATAAAGTGGGCCACCAGAATGCACAGTCTAGCACCTTCCTTGCTGTTAGCTGTGGGCCAAAGTGACCCCCACTTTCAGATGAGTGGCAAGATTGAAGGATAGACTGAAACTCAGATTCTGGCACACACTTCCTTATTACTTGGTCTGCCCCACGCCTCCACAGATGTTGATCATCCCAAAGGTAATACTTAGCATCACCCTTTAATTTATCCTTTTGATGCTTCAAAAATTGTGGGAAAAAATACGTGAGCGACCAAGTAATTAGCAATCAGGGCAAACTAAGGGGCACATTGGGATATTGCTTGCAAGGTATCAAAGGGGAATGAGTCATTGATAGGAGTAGGTCCAAGGTTAAATGTTCAAGCCGACTCAAATCGTCCGCTACCGAATTTTGGGACCCACTTCTATCCCTAATCTCCAAGTCAAATTCTTACAAAAGCAATATCCACCTAATTAGCCTAGGCTTTGACTCTTTCTTCTTTAGCAAATACTTCAACGCGGCATGGTCCGAACACACCACCACTTTAGAGCCTAGCAAATAAGGTCGAAACTTATCTAGTGCAAAAACAATTGCTAAAAGCTCTTTTTCGGTAGTGGTGTAATTCGACTGAGCCGAATCTAAGGTTTTTGAGGCATATCCTATAGTGTAAGGAGTGTTACCATTGTGCTGTGCTAGCGCGGCACCTACGGCGTGATTCGAGGCATCGCACACGATCTCGAAAGATTCGTTCCAATTTGGGCCTCGCACAATAGGGGTTGTGGTCAACACATCCTTCAATTTGTCAAAAGCCTTTTTTCAATCCTCATCAAAATGGAATTCCACATCCTTTTGAAGTAGGCAGGAGAGGGGCAAAGCAACTTTGCTAAAATCCTTAATAAAACAGCGGTAAAAACCTGTATGACCATGAAAGAAACGGATCTCCCTCACCAAGGAGGGATAAGGTATACTCGAAATGACATCAATCTTAGCTGGGTCGACGGAAATTCTGTCCTTAGACACAATATGACCCAATACTATACCTTACTTCATCATAAAGTAACATTTTTCAAAGTTTAATACAAGGTCAGTATTGGTGCATCGTTCTAGTACCCTAGCTAAGTTCCCTAAGCAATCATCAAAGGAGCTACCATAAACACTAAATTGTCCATGAATACTTCCATGTAATTTTCCAAAAGATCCAAGAAAACACTTGTCATGCACCTTTAGAATGTTGCCAGTGTATTGCATAAGCCAAACAACATTCTTTTATATGCAAACGTTCCAAAGGGACAAGTGAAGGTAGTTTTCTCCTGATCTTCAGGAGCTATATGAATTTGAAAGTATCCAGTATATCCATCCAAGAAGCAGTAATAGGATTTACCTGCCAAGCGATCCAATATTTCATCAATAAATGGCAACGGGTAATGGTCCTTCCGCATTGTTTGATTCAGATGGCGGTAATCAATGTACACCCGCCAAGCATTTTGAATCCGGGTTGCAACAAGCTCTCCACTTTCCATTTTTACCCTGGTTACCCCGGATTTCTTCGACACCACTTGGACCGGGCTCACCCACTCACTGTCTGAGATAGGATAGATGATGTCCGCTTCCAAAAAGCAAGTTACTTCTTTCTTGAATACATCAAGGATTGTGGGGTTTAACCGTCTTTGTAGTTGACGAATTGGCTTAGCACCCTCGTCCAAGAAAATTTTATGAAGGCACACTTGAGGGCTTATTCCCACAATCTCATTTAGGCTCCATCCAATCGCCTTCTTGTACTTCCAGATAACCTCAAGGAGTTGTTGTTCCTCTTGATTGGAAAGATCGGTTGTAACTATCACCAGGAATTTATGTTCCTCATCAAAGAATGCATATTTAACATGCTATAGAAGAGGCTTCAAAACTTCCCTTGCTTCTTGGTGTGGTAGTCTATCCTCTTAGTCATGAGGGATTGGTGAGGTGCTTTCATCATCGTCATCAAATTCTCTCACTCTTGAGCTTCCTTCGACAATTAAACCTTCTCGGAGCTCATGTTGGGTGTCTACCATAAGTTTTCCCTTTTCTTCGCCTTCAACCGAGTTTTCATCTTTATCAACCAATTCATCATTAGGCTCCTCCTTGGCAAGGGTGGGTTGAGAGTCTATCTTCTCAAATAGCTTGCCTCATTTTGGAATTATAGCATCAATGCTAGACTTGAGGGTTGATGGAGGCGGCAAAGGTGGACCACTAGGTGTCACAAGTTGTGGAGGAGTAAGGTTGTTAGAGGTAGAGGGGAGTGTTAAACGGGACAAGACCTCAGCAAGAGTTACCATGCAATTGTCTTGTCTTCTTTGAAATTTCCGTTGTTCTTGAATGAAGGCTTGAAGATTTTTCTCCTCATGAGGAAGGTTGAAGTGAGTGGGATGATGGTGAAGGTTAGGTTGCTCCAAGTATAGTGGTCAGTAAGGTGAATGAACAGGAGTTGGTGGTTGGAGTAGCAAAGGGACTTGAGAGCATAGTGGTTGTGTCTCATATAAAGGATCTGGAGTATGAGCATGTGGAGGGGAAAAATTGTAATGATAGTGTGTTCTACAAGGTATGAGAGGTTGATAAGCATTAGGATCATATGGTCCATGCGATGGTCCTTGTTGCCAAGAATTGCTTGCTTGCGACCCTTCCTCAATTTGGCCTCCTATACTTTATTGCGACCCGATGTTGGTATTGTCATCCCCTACAACATGATAACAACCAAACTCCAAGCTAAAGGGTGATAGCTCATGGTGAAAAGAAAAGATAAGACTCAATAATATTAACAAAAGCAATGAACGATTGAATATATATCCTAACTATCTCTATTTACCTAGGACTAAACAAATAAAAATGTTAGTTACTACTACTACTTAGATAGAGGCGCCAACTATTAATTAGCTTCAAGTAACAAACAAAAATCAAGTATTCACACTATTCACATATTTACAACAACCAAAACTATAGCACTCATTGCACTTAGTGTATCCCCGGCAACGGCACCAAAAACTTGACGGCTAGCCAAATGTGGGTTAGGAAATTTTCCTCCAAGAATGGGATTAGCGTTGCAAGTACAGTCCCAACCCACAGTTGACCCTCATCAAAGTTTAGATTCTATTTAAAACCAATTATAATTCCGGGAGTTTCAAATTCCCGGGTCGTCTCCCAAGGACACGTGCCAATGAGTGTTCACTTTCGGTTGTGAAGGCAAAAGAGATTTTCAATAAAGAGATAAAAAATCAAAGAAACAAAAGAACATTAAAAATTGCAATTAATGAACTAATAAAGGAATTAAAGAACTAGCTATGTAATATAAACAAGTAAGATATAAAAGTGATTGATGTATGTATGTGTGTGTGTGTGTGATTTAAAGCATAAATAGAATCTTGGCTTGGGATGAGCTAGGGCTTTCTTTCCTTGTTGCAACCACAACTATGACAATTGTAATGGATTAATCTCAATTAGTTAACTCTTACATTGAAGAGTAAGTGAAGTAAGCATAATTGTTCTTAATCCATAAATCCTAACTCACTTGCTAATTACCTTAGCAACAGGTTAGCGTTAGTGGAAACAAGAACAATTAACAATCCAAGAATTATCACTAAATGTTGGACATTCCAACTCTAGGAACCTGGTGCACGAAATTGTGATCATCAATTGTGCCAACAACTTGGTACGCACAATTGTAATCTCAACTCTTTGTCACAACTCCGCACAACTAACCAGCAAGTTGGTGCACGAAATTGTGATCCTTAACAATGGCGCCAAAAACTTGGTGCTCGGAACGTAATTCACACACTTTGTCATAACTTTGCAAAACTAACCAGCAAGTGCACTGGGTCGTCCAAGTAATAAACCTTACGTGAGTAAGGGTCGATCCCACGGAGATTGTCGGCTTGAAGCAAGCTATGGTCACCTTGTAAATCTCAGTCAGGCGGATTCAGATGGTTATAGAGAATTAATAATTAAAACATAATTAAAATATAAACTAGGATAGAGATACTTATGTAATTCAGTGGTGAGAATTTTAGATAAGCGTATAGAGATGCTTTCGTTCCTCCTGAACCTCTGCTTTCCTGCTGTCTTCATCCAATCATTCCTACTCCCTTCCATGGCAAGCTTATGCAGGGCATCACCGTTGTCAATGGCTACATCCCGTCCTCTCAGTGAAAATGGTCCAAAATGTGCTGTCACCGCACGGCTATTCATCTGTCAGTTCTCGATCATACTGGAATAGGATTCAGTCATCCTTTTGCGTCTGTCACTACGCCCAGCACTCGCGAGTTTGAAGCTCGTCACAACCATCCCTTCCCAGATCCTACTCAGAATACCACAGACAAGGTTTATACTTTCCGGATCTCAAGAATGACCGCCAATAATTCTAGCCTATACCACGAAGACTCTGATCTCATGGAATGGAAGGCTCGGTTGTCAGGCGAGGCAACCACGCGTCATGAACCAGAAGGCTAAGAGATATGCACTTAAGCGATTGCAAGTAGAACGGAAGTGGTTGTCAGGCACACGTTCATGGGTGAGAATGGTGATGAGTGTCACGGATCATCACCTTCCTCAGGTTGAAGAACAAGTGTATATCTTAGATAAGAAATAGGCTTGAGTTGAATAGAAAAACAATAGTACTTTGCATTAATTCATGAGGAACAGTAGAGCTCCACACCTTAATCTATGGTATGTTGAAACTCTACCGTTGAAAATACATAAGAACAAGGTCCAGGCATGGCCGAATGGCCAGCCTCCCCAAATGGCATATGAATTCAAAATTAAGGGAAAAAGGACCCCTAGTACAATAGTAAAGAGTTCTATTTATGCTAAACTAGTTACTAGGGTTACAGAAATAGGTAAATGATGCAGAAATCCACTTCCGGGGCCCACTTGGTGTGTGCTTGGGCTGAGCATTGAAGCTTTCATGTGGAGAGGTCTTTCTTGGAGTTAAACGCCAGTTTATAACCTGTTTCTGGCGTTTAACTCCACTTTGCAACCTGTTTCTGGCGTTTGACTCTAGAATAGGGCAGGGAGCTGGCGTTGAACGCCAGTTTGCGTCATCTAAACTCGGGCATAGTATGGACTATTATATTTTGCTGGAAAGCGCTGGATGTCTACTTTCCAACACAATTGAGAGCGCGTCATTTGGAGTTCTGTAGCTCCAGAAAATCCACTTTGAGTGCAGGGAGGTCAGAATCCAACAGCATCTGCAGTCCTTCTTCAACCTCTGAATTTGATTTTTGCTCAAGTCCCTCAATTTCAGCCAGAAATTATCTGAAATCACAGAAAAACACACAAACTCATAGTAAAGTCCAGAAATGTGAATTTTATTTAAAACTAATAAAAATATACTAAAAACTAATCAAATCATACTGAAAACTATGTAAAAACAATGCCAAAAAGCGTATAAATTATCCGCTCATCACAACACCAAACTTAAATTGTTGCTTGTCCCCAAGCAACTGAAAATCAAATAGGATAAAAAGAAGAGAA
>NC_029789.2:62684206-62690924 GCF_000816755.2 Arachis ipaensis | reverse complement strand
GTAGTTTTGGCATCTCACTTTATCCTTTGAAGTTCAAAATGATTGGCATCTATAGGAACTTAGAATTCAGATAGTGTTATTGATTCTCCTAGTTCAGTATGTTGATTCTTGAACACAACTACTTTATGAGTCTTGGTCGTGGCCCTAAGCACTTTATTTTCCAGTATTACCACCGGATACATAAATGCCACAGACACATAACTGGGTGAACCTTTTCAGATTGTGACTCAGCTTTGCTAAAGTCCCCAATTAGAGGTGTCCAGGGTTCTTAAGCACACTCTTTTTTTTACTTTGGACCTTTACTTTAACCGCTCAATCTCAAGTTTTCACTTGACACCTTCACGCCACAAGCACATGGTTAGGACAGCTTGGTTTAGCTGCTTAGGCCAGGATTTTATTCCTTTAGGCCCTCCTATCCACTGATGCTCAAAGCCTTGGATCCTTTTTATTACCCTTGCCTTTTGGTTTTAAGGGCTATTGGCTTTTTGCTCTTGCCTTTTGGTTTAAAGAGCTTTTGGCTTTTTCTGCTTGCTTTTTCTTTTTCTTTCTTCTATTTTTTTTGCCATTTTTCTTCCTTTTTTTTCGCAAGCTTTTGTATTCACTGCTTTTTCTTGCTTCAAGAATCATTTTTATGATTTTTCAAATTATCAGATAACATGTCTCCTTTTTCATCATTCTTTCAAGAGCCAACATATTTAACATTCATAAACAACAAATTCAAAAGACATATGCACTGTTCAAGCATTCATTCAGAAAACAAAAAGTATTGTCACCACATCAAAATAACTAAACTAGTTTCAAGGATGAATTCGAAACCCTGTACTTTTTGTTCTTTTGTTTTTAGAACATTTTTCATTTAAGAGAGGTGATGGATTCATAGGACATTCATAACTTTAAGGCATAGACACTTAAATACTAATGATCATGTAATAAAGATACAAACATAAATAAACATAAAGCATAGTAAACGAAAAATAGGAAAATAAGAACAAGGAGATTAAGGAACGGGTCCACCTTAGTGAGGATGACGTCTTCCTCTTCTTGAAGAACCAATGGTGCTCTTGAGCTCCTTTATGTCTCTTCCTTGTCTTTGTTGCTCCTCCCTCATAGCTCTTTGATCTTCTCTAATCTCATGGAGGATGATGGAGTGCTCTTGGTGCTCCATTCTTAGTTGTCCCATGTTAGAGCTTAATTATCCTAGGGAAGTGTTGATTTGCTCCCAATAGTTTTGTGGAGGAAAGTGCATCCCCTGAGGCATCTCAGGGATTTCATGGTGAGGGATTTCCTCATGCTCTTATTGAGGTCCATGATCTCTTATTTGCTCCATCCTTTTCTTAGTGATGGGCTTGTCCTCTTCAATGAAGATGTCTCCCTCTATCTCAATTCTAGCCGAATTGCAGAGGTGACAAATGAGGAAAATCTAAGTATTTCCCCCGAACCATGGTAAGCCAATGCATTGGATTCGGGTTCACACTTTGATCATGGTTCCTAGTGATCCATGCGTTCGCATAGAACTCTTGAACCATTAAGATCCCGACTTGTTGAATGGGGTTGGTGAGAACTTCCCAACCTCTTTTTTGGATCTCATGTTGGATCTCCGGATACTTATTCTTTTTGAGCTTGAAAGGAACCTCAGGGATCACTTTCTTCTTGGCCACAACTTCATAGAAGTGGTCTTGATGGACCTTTGAGATGAATCTCTCCATCTCCCATGACTCAGAGGTGGAAGCAATTGCCTTTTCTTTCCTCTTTTTTGAGGTTTCTCTGGCCTTAGGTACCATTAATGGTTATGGAAAAACAAAAAGCAATGCTTTTACCACACCAAACTTAAAATATTTGCTCGTCTCCGAGCAAAAGAAGAATGAAAGAAGGAGAAGAAGAAGAAAGATGGAGGAGAGAGAGAGAGGTGTGTATTCGGCCAAGGGGAAGAAGAAAGGGTTGTGTTGTGTGAAAATGAAGAAGGAATGAGGGGTTTATATATGAGTGGGGGAAGGTTTAGGGTTCGGCCATTAGGGTTGGGTTTGGGAGGGAAAAGAGTTTGAATTTTGGAGGTAGGTGGGGTTTTTAGGAAAGAGAGATTGAGGTGATTGGTGAGGGGTATTTGTGGAAGAGAGTTATGAAAAGGTGTGAAGAGGAGAGAAAAAAATGTGGGGATCCTGTAGGGTCCACAGATCCTGAGGGGATCTTGTGGGGTCCACAGATCCTGTGAGGTCAAGGACTTAACATCCCTGCTCCAATTAGGCGTGTAAAACGCCCTTAGCATGCATGTCTGGCATTAAACGCCCAAAAGTAGCCTGTTTCTCGCGTTTAACGCCACTTACATGCTCTGTTCTGGCGTTAAACGCCAGTCTGGTGCTTGTTTCTGGCGTTTAACGCCAGCTTGATGCTTCTTTCTGGCATTAAACGCCAGTTTGATGCTTTTTACTGGCGTTTAAATGCCAGTAAGTTCTTCCTCCAGGGTGAGCTATTTTTAAAGCTGTTTTTCATTCTGTTTTTGATTTTTCAGTAGTTTTTGTGACTCCACATGATCATCAACCTAAAAAACATAAAATAACAATAGAAAATAGATATAATTAAATAACATTGGGTTGCCTCCCAACAAGCGCTTCTTTAATGTCAATAGCTTGACAATGAGCTCTCATGGAGCCTCACATATATTCAAAGCATTGTTGGAACCTCCCAACACCAAACTTAGAGTTTGAATGTGGGGGTTCAACACCAAACTTAGATTTTGGTTGTGGCCTCCCAACACCAAACTTAGAGTTTGACTGTGGGGGCTTTGGTTGACTCTGCAGTGAGAGAAGCTTTTCATGCTTCCTCTCCATGGTTACAGAAGGAGATCCTTGAGTTTTAAACACAAGGTTGTCCTCATTTAGTTGGAGGACCAACTCTCCTCTGTCTACATTAATCATAGCTCTTACTGTGGCTAGGAAGGGTCTTCCAAGGATGATGGATTCATCCTCCTCCTTCCCAGTGTCTAGGATTATGAAATCAGCAGGGATGTAAAGGCCTTCATCCTTTACTAACATGTCCTCTACTTATCCATAAGCCTGTTTTCTTGAGTTGTCTGCCATCTCTAAAGAGATTCTGGCAGCTTGCACCTCAAAGATCCCAAGTTTCTCCATTACAGAGAGTGGCATAAGGTTAATACCTGACCCCAGGTCACACAGAGCCTTTTCAAAGGTCATGGTGCCTATGTTACAGGATATTAAGAATTTACCAGGATCCTGTTTCTTTTGAGGTAATTTATGCCTATCCAATGTATTTAGTTCATTGGTGAGCAAGGGAGGTTCATCTTCCTAAGTCTCATTACCAAATAATTTGGCATTCAGCTTCATGATTGCACCAAGGCACTTAGCAACTTGCTCTTCAGTAATGTGTTTATTCTCTTCAGAGGAAGAATACTCATCAGAGCTCATGAAGGGCAAAAGGAGGTTCAATGGAATCTCTATGGTCTCTAGATGAGCCTCAGATTCCTTTGGTTCCTCAAAGGGAAACTCCTTATTGGTCACTGAGCGTCCCAGGAGGTCTTCCTCACTAGGATTCACGTCCTCCTTCTTCTCTTTGGGTTCGGCCACACCAAGCAAGGTAATGGCCTTGCACTCTCTTTTTGGATTCTCTTCTATATTGCTTGGGATAGTACTAGGAGGGGTTTCAGTGACCCTTTTACTCAGCTGGCCCACTTGTGCCTCCAAATTTCTAATGGAGGACCTTGTTTCATTCATGAAACTTAAAGTGGCCTTAGATAGATCAGAGACTATATTTGCTAAGCTAGATAGATTCTGCTCAGAATTCTCTGTCTATTGCTGAGTGGATGATGGAAAAGGATTACTATTGCTAAACCTGTTTCTTCCACCATTATTAAAGCCTTGTTGAGGCTTTTGTTGATCCTTCCATGAGAAATTTGGATGATTTCTCCATGAGGGATTATAGGTATTTCCATAGGGTTCCCCCATATAATTCACCTCTGCTATTGCAGGGTTCTCAGGATCATAAGCTTCTTCTTCAGAAGATGCCTCTTGAGTACTGTTGGATGTAGCTTGCATTCCATTCAGACTTTGAGAAATCATATTGACTTGCTGAGTCAATATTTTATTCTGAGCCAATATGGCATTCAGAGCATCAATTTCAAGAACTCCCTTCCTCTGAGGCGTCCCATTACTCACAGGATTCCTTTCAGAAGTGTACATGAACTGATTATTTGCAACCATGTCAATGAGTTCCTGAGCTTCTGCAGGCATTTTCTTTAGGTGAATGGATCCACCTGCAGAATGGTCCAATGACATCTTTGATAATTCAGACAAACCATCATAGAATACATCCAGGATGGTCCATTTTGAAAGCATATCAGAAGGACACTTTTTGGTCAGTTGCTTATATCTCTCCCAAGCTTCATAGAGGGATTCACCTTCTTTCTGTTTGAAGGTTTGAACATCCACTCTAAGCTTGCTAATCTTTTGAGGAGGAAAGAATTTGGCTAAGAAAGCCGTGACCAGCTTATCCCAAGAGTTCAGGCTGTCTTTAGGTTGAAAGTCCAACCATATTCTAGCTTTGTCGCTTAAAGCAAACGGGAAAAGCTTAAGCCTGTAGACCTCGGAGTCAACCCCATTGGTCTTAACAGTATCACAGATTTGCAAGAATTCAGTTAAGAACTGAAAAGGATCTTCTGATGGAAGTCCATGAAACTTGCAATTCTGTTGCATCAGAGAAACTAATTGAGGCTTTATCTCAAAATTGTTTGCTCCAATGGCAGGGATTGAGATGCTTCTTCCATGTAAATTGGAATTTGGTGCAGTAAAGTCACCAAGCATCTTCCTTGCATTGTTATTATTTTCGGCCATGTCTCCTTCTTTTTCAAAAATTTCTGTCAGATTTTCTCCAGAGAGTTGTGCTTTAGCTTCCCTTAGCTTCCTCTTCAGAGTCCTTTCAGGTTCAGGATCAGCTTCAACAAGAATGTTCTTATCCTTGTTCCTACTCATATGAAAAAGAAGAAAACAAAAAAGAAAATATGGAATCCTCTATGTCACAGTATAGAGATTCCTTATGTAAGTATAAGAAGAGAAGAATAGAGGAAGGAAAAGATAAGAATCCAAACACAGAGGGGAAGAATGGGTTCGAATTCTTGGGTGGAAGAGAAGTGTTAGTAGATGAATAAATAATTAGAAGGAGATGAGAGAGGGAAGAATTCGAAAATTAAAAAATTAAATAAAAAAATTTAAAGATTGAACCTTTCTGAATAGGCAAGTAACAAACTTTTTTGAATCAATCACATTAATTGTTAGTAAAGATTTTGAAATTATGAAACAAAATAAGAAAAAGATTTTTGAAAATCAAATTGAAATTTTCGAAAATATGAAAGAAAAAAATGAAAAAGATTTGATTTTTGAAAAAGATAGGATTTTTAAATTGAAAATTTGATTTGACTCATAAGAAACAACTAAGTTTTAAAAAGTTTTGAAAAAGTCAACTCAAATTTTCGAAAATTTATGAGTGAATAAGGGAAAGATATTTTTTTATTTTTGAATTTTTAATGAAGAAAGAGAAAAACACAAAAAAGACACAATGCATGAAAATTTTGGATCAAAACAAATGATGCATGCAAGAACACTATGAATGTCAAGATGAACACCAAGAACACTTTGAAGATCAAGATGAACATCAAGACTTATTTTTGAAAATTTTTAAGAAAAGAAGAACATGCAAGACACCAAAGTTAGAAATTTTTAATTTTTAGACACTATGAATGCAAGAATGCATATGAAAAACAAGATGCAACACACAACAAGAAAATATGAAGATCAAACAAGAGGATTCATCAAGAACAACTTGAAGATCATGAAGAATGCAATGCATGAATTTTCGAAAAATGCAAGAAAGTTTGAAAAAATATGCAATTGACACCAAACTTATAATTTGACACAAGACTCAAACAAGAAACACAAAATTATTTTTGGTTTTATGATTTTATTAATTTTTTTTTGGTATTTTTCGAAAATTATTTTGGGAAAAACGAAAAAGAAATTTTTTTTTTGTATTTTTCGAAAATAAGAAATAAAAAGCTTAAAATTAAAATAAAATTACCTAATCTGAGCAACAACATGAACCGTCAGTTGTCCAAACTCGAACAATCCCGGCAACGGCGCCAAAAACTTGGTGCACGAAATTGTGATCCTTAACAATGGCGCCAAAAGCTTGGTGCCCGGAACGTAATTCACACACTTTGTCACAACTTCGCACAACTAACCAGCAAGTGCACTGGGTCGTCCAAGTAATAAACCTTACGTGAGTAAGGGTTGATCCCACGGAGATTGTCGGCTTGAAGCAAGCTATGGTCACCTTGTAAATCTCAGTCAGGTGGATTCAGATGGTTATAGAGAATTGATAATTAAAACATAATTAAAATATAAACCAGGATAGAGATACTTATGTAATTCATTGGTGAGAATTTCAGATAAGCGTATAGAGATGCTTTCGTTCCTCCTGAACCTCTACTTTCCTGCTGTCTTCATCCAATCATTCCTACTCCCTTCCATGGCAAGCTTATGCAGGGCATCACCGTTGTCAATGGCTACATCCCGTCCTCTCAGTGAAAATGGTCTAAAATGCGCTGTCACCGCACGGCTATTCATCTGTCGGTTCTCGATCATACTGGAATAGGATTCAGTCATCCTTTTGCGTCTGTCACTACGCCCAGCACTCGCGAGTTTGAAGCTCGTCA
>NC_029789.2:62621347-62684191 GCF_000816755.2 Arachis ipaensis | reverse complement strand
GAGTTTGAAGCTCGTCACAGTCATTCCTTCCCAGATCCTACTCGGAATACCACAGACAAGGTTTAGACTTTTCGGATCTCAAGAATGGCCGCCAATAATTCTAGCCTATACCACGAAGACTCTGATCTCATGGAATGGAAGGCTCGGTTATCAGGCAAGGCAACCATGCGTCATGAACCAGAAGGCAAAGAGATATGCACTTAAACGATTGCAAGTAGAACGGAGGTGGTTGTCAGGCACGCGTTCATGGGTGAGAATGGTGATGAGTGTCACGGATCATCACCTTCCTTAGGTTGAAGAACAAGTGTATATCTTAGATAAGAAATAGGCTTGAGTTGAATAGAAAAACAATAGTACTTTGCATTAATTCATGAGGAACAGCAGAGCTCCACACCTTAATCTATGGTGTGTAGAAACTCTACCGTTGAAAATACATAAGAACAAGGTCCAGGCATGGCCGAATGGCCAGCCTCCCCAAATGGCATATGAATTCGAAATTAAGGGAAAAAGGACCCCCAGTACAATAGTAAAAAGTTCTATTTATGCTAAACTTGTTACTAGGGTTACAGAAATAGGTAAATGATGCAGAAATCCACTTTCGGGGCCCACTTAGTGTGTGTTTGGGCTGAGCATTGAAGCTTTCACGTGGAGAGGTCTTTCTTGGAGTTAAACGCCAGTTTATAACCTGTTTCTGGCGTTTAACTCCAATTTGCAACCTGTTTCTGGCATTGGACTCCAGAATAGGGCAGGGAGCTGGCGTTGAACGCCAGTTTGCGTCATCTAAACTCGGGCAAAGTATGGACTATTATATATTGATGGAAAGCCCTTGATGTCTACTTTCCAACGCAATTGAGAGCGCATCATTTGAAGTTCTGTAGCTCCAGAAAATCCACTTTGAGTGTAGGGAGGTCAGAATCCAACAGCATCTGTAGTCTTTCTTCAACCTCTGAATCTGATTTTTGCTCAAGTCCCTCAACTTCAGCCAGAAATTATCTGAAATCACAGAAAAACACACAAACTCATAGTAAAGTCTAGAAATGTGAATTTTATTTAAAAATAATAAAAATATACTAAAAACTAATCAAATCAAACTGAAAACTATGTAAAAACAATGTCAAAAAGTGTATAAATTATTCGCTCATCACAAGTGCACTGGGTCGTCCAAGTAATAAACCTTACGTGAGTAAGGGTCGATCCCACGGAGATTGTCGGCTTGAAGCAAGCTATGGTCATCTTGTAAATCTCAGTCAGGTGGATTCAAATGGTTATGGAGTTTAAGATAATTAAAAGACAAATAAAACATAAAATAAGACAGAGATACTTATGTAATTCATTGGTGAGAATTTCAGATAAGCGTATGAAGATGCTTTGTTCCTCCTAAACTTTTGCTTTCCTATTGCCTTCTTCCAATCATTCATACTCCTTTCCATGGCAAGCTTATGTTGTGTTTCACCGTTGTCAATGGCTACCTCCCGTCCTCTTAGTGAAAATGGTCCAAATGCGCTGTCACCGCACGGCTAACCATCTGTCGGTTCTCGATCATGTTGGAATAGGATTCATTGATCCTTTTGCGTCTGTCACTACGCCCAACACTCGTGAGTTTGAAGCTCGTCACAGTCATCCCTTCCCAGATCCTACTCGGAATACCACAGACAAGATTTAGACTTTCCGGATCTCAGGAATGGCCGCCAATTGATTCTCGCCTATACCACGAAGACTCTGATCTCATGGAATGGAAGGCTCGGTTGTCAGGCAAGGCAAACATGCATCATAAACCAGGAGGCTAAGAGATACACACTCAATCGAAGGTAGAACGGAGGTGGTTGTCAGGCACGCGTTCATAGGTGAGAATGATAATGAGTGTCACGGATCATCACATTCATCAGGTTGAAGTGCAAGTGAATATCTTGGAATAAGAATAAGCTTGAATTGAATAGAAAAACAATAGTACTTTGCACTAATTTATGAAGAACAGCAGAGCTCCACACCTTAATCTATGGTGTGTAGAAACTCCACCGTTGAAAATACATAAGAACAAAAGGGTCTAGGCATGGCCGAATGGCCAGCCTCCCAAAGATGAACATACAAGTTCGAAAGATATATATGTGATGGTCTGAAAATACAATAGCAAAAGGTCCTATTTATAGAAAACTAGTAGCCTAGGGTTACAGAAATAAGTAATTAATGCAGAAATCTTCTTCCGGGCCCACTTGGTCTGTGCTTGGGCTGAGCATTGAAGCTTTCACATGTAGAGACTTTTCTTGGAGTTAAACGCCAGCTTTTGTGCCAGTTTGGGCGTTTAACTCCAGCTTTCATGCCAGTTCTGGCGTTTTGACGCTAGAATTTTTATGCTGACTTGGAACGCCGGTTTGGGCCATCAAATCTCGAGCAAAGTGTGAACTGTTATATATTGCTGGAAAGCCCAGGATGTCTACTTTCCAACGCAATTGAGAGCGTGCCAATTGGGTTTTTGTAGCTCCAGAAAATCCACTTCGAGTACAGGGAGGTCAAAATCCAACAGCATCTGCAGTCCTTTTTCAGCCTCTGAATCAGATTTTTGCTCAAGTCCCTCAATTTCAGCCAGAAAATACCTGAAATAACAGAAAAAAAACTCATAGTAAATTCTAGAAATGTGATTTTTATTTAAAAACTAATAAAAACATAAGAAAAATTAACTGAAATATACTAAAAACATACTAAAAACAATGCCAAAAAGCGTATAAATTATCCGCTCATCACAACACCAAACTTAAATTGTTGCTTGTCCCCAAGCAACTAAAAACAAAGTAGGATAAAAAGAAGAGAATATACAATGAATTCCAAAAACATCTATGAAGATAAGTTTTAATTAGATGAGCGGGGCTTTTAGCTTTTTGCTTCTGAACAGTTTTGGCATCTCACTTTATCCTTTGAAGTTCAGAATGATTGGCATCTATAGGAACTCAGAATTCAGATAGTGTTATTGATTCTCCTAGTTCAGTATGTTGATTCTTGAACACAGCTACTTTATGAGTCTTGGCCGTGACCCTAAGCATTTTGTTTTCCAATATTACCACTGGATACATAAATGTCACAGACACATAACTGGGTGAACCTTTTCAGATTGTGACTCAGCTTTGCTAGAGTCCCCAATTAGAGGTGTCCAGAGCTCTTAAGCACACTCTTTTTGCTTTGGACCACGACTTTAACCGCTCAGTCTCAAGTCTTTCACTTGACACTTTCACGCCACAAGCACATGGTTAGGGACAGCTTGGTTTAGCCTCTTAGGCCAGGATTTTATTCCTGTGGGCCCTCCTATCCACTGATGCTCAAAGCCTTGGATCCTTTTTATTTTACCCTTGCCTTTTGGTTTAAAGGGTTATTGGCTTTTTCTGCTTGCTTTTTCTTTTTCTTTTTCTTTTTTTCTTCTTTTTTTTCTTCTTTTTTTCATTTTTTTTCTTTTTTTCTGTAAGCTTTTCACTACTTTTTCTTGCTTCAAGAATCATTTTTATAATTTTTCAGATTATCAATAACATTTCTCCTTTTCTATTATTCATTCAAGAGCCAATAATTTTAACATTCATGAACAAAAAATTCAAAATATGCACTGTTCAAGCATTCATTCAGAAAAACAAAAAGTATTGCCACCACATCAAAATAATTAATCTGTTTCAAAATTCGAAATTCATGTACTTCTTTTTCTTTTTCAGAAAACATTTTTCATTTTAAGAAAGGTGATGGATTCATAGGACATTCATAGCTTTAAGGCATAGACACTAAGACACTAATGATCATGTAATAAGACACAAACATAAATAAAACATAAAGCATAAGAAACGAAAAACAGAAAATAAGAACAAGGAAATTAAAGAACGGGTCCACCTTAGTGATGGCGGCTTGTTCTTCCTCTTGAAGATCTTATGGAGTGCTTGAGCTCCTCAATGTCTCTTCCTTGCCTTTGTTGCTCCTCCCTCATGACTCTTTGGTCTTCTCTAATTTCATGGAGGAGGATGGAATGCTCTTGGTGCTCCACCCTTAGTTGTCCCATGTTGGAACTTAATTCTCCTAGGGAGATGTTGATTTTCTCCCAATAATTTTTTGGAGGAAAATGCATCCCTTGAGGCATCTCAGGGATTTCATGATGAGGAATTTCCTAATGCTCTTGTCCATGAGTGGGCTCTCTTGTTTGCTCCATCCTTTTCTTAGTGACGGGCTTGTCCTCATCAATGGGGATGTCTTCCTCTATGTCAATTCCAGCTGAATTGCAGAGGTGACAAATGAGATGAGGGAAGGCTAACCTTGCCAAAGTAGAGGACTTGTTCGCCACCTTGTAGAGTTCTAGGGATATAACCTCATGAACTTCTACTTCCTCTCCAATCATGATGCTATGGATCATGATAGCCCGGTCTATAGTAACTTCAGACCGGTTGCTAGTGGGTATGATTGAGCGTTGGATGAACTCCAACCATCCCCTAGCCACGGGCTTGAGGTCATGCCTTCTTAGTTGAACCGGCTTCCCTCTTGAATCTCTCTTCCATTGAGCGCCCTCTTCACAAATGTCTATGAGGACTTGGTCCAACCTTTGATCAAAGTTGACCCTTCTAGTGTAGGGGCGTGCATCTCCTTACATTATGGGCAAGTTGAATGCCAACCTTACATTTTCCGGACTAAAATCTAAGCATTTCCCCCGGACCATTGTAAGCCAATTCTTTGTGTCCAGGTTCACACTTTGATCATGGTTCTTGGTGATCCATGCATTGGCATAGAACTCTTGAACCATTAAGATTCTGACTTGTTGAATGGGGTTGGTAAAAACTTCACAACCTCTTCTTCGAATCTCATGTCGGATCTCCGGATATTCACTCTTTTTGAGTTTGAAAGGGACCTCAGGGATCACCTTCTTCTTGGCCACAACTTCATAGAAGTGGTCTTGATGGATCTTTGAGATAAATTTCTCCATCTCCCATGACTCGGAGGCGGAAGCTTTTGCCTTCCCTTTCCTCTTTCTAGAGGTTTCTCCGGCCTTAGGTGTCATAAATGGTTATGGAAAAACAAAAAGCTTTAGCTTTTACCACACCAAACTTATAAGGTTTGCTCGTCTTCGAGCAAAAGAAGAAAGAAGAGAGTTGAAGAAGAAGAAATAGAGGAGATGGAGGGGGGTTTAGTGGTTCGGCCATGTATGGGTGGGTTTGGGAGGGAAAGTGGTTTGAATTTGAATGGTGAGGTAGGTGGGGATTTATGGTGGATGGATGTGGATTGGTGAAGAGATTATAGAGAAGAGGGTAGGTTTTGATAGGTGAGGGGTTTTTGGGGAAGAGGTACTGAGGTGATTGGTGAAGGGTATTTAGGGAAGGGTGTTATGGGAAGGTGTGAAGAAGAGAGAGAGAGATAGGAGGTAGGTGGGGATCCTGTGGGGTCCACAGATCCTGAGGTGTCAAGGATTTCTGATCCCTGCACCATGTTGGCCTGTAAACGCCCCTTGCTTGCCAATCCTGGCGTTAAACGCCAGGTTGCTACCCTTTTCTGGCGTTTAACACCAGCTTTTCTCCCCTTTCTAGCGTTTAAACGCCAGCTCTGTGCCCTTTTCTGGCGTTAAATGCCAGTCTTGTGCCCATTTCTGGTGTTAAACGCCCAGAATGGTGCCAGACTGGGCTTTTAACGCCCATTCTGCTACCCTTACTGGCGTTTAAACGCCAGTAAGCTTCTCCTCCAGGGTGTGCTGTTTTTAATACTATTTTTCATTCTGTTTTTGCTTTTTCAGTTGTTTTTGTGACTTCACATGATCATCTACACAAAACATAAAATAACAATGGAAAATAAATAGATATGATTAAATAAAATTGGGTTGCCTCCCAATAAGCACTTCTTTAGTGTCACTAGCTTGACAGTGAGCTCTCATGGAGCCTCACAGATACTCAGAGCATGATGATGGCCTCCCAACACCAAACTTAGAGTTTGGTTGTGGGATCTCAACACCAAACTTAGAGTTTGGTTGTAGCCTCCCAACACCAAACTTAGAGTTTGAATGTGGGGGTTTTGTTTGACTCTGTATTGAGAGAAGCTTTTCATACTTCCTCTCCATGGTTACAGAAGGAGAACCTTGAGTCTTAAACACAAGGGTGTCCTCATTCACTTGAAGGACAAATTCTCCTTTGTCAACATCGATCACAGCTTTTGCTGTGGTAGGAAGGGTCTTCCATGGATGATGGATTCATCCATACACTTCCCAGTGTCTAGGATTATGAAATCAGCAGAGATGTAGTGGTCTGCAACCTTTGCCAAGACATCCTCTACAAATCCATAAGCCTATTTTCTTGAATTGTTTGCCATCTCTAGTGAGATTCTTGCAGCTTGTACCTCAAGGATCCCTAGCTTCTCCATTATAGAGAGAGGTATGAGGTTTATACTTGACCCCAGGTCACACAGAGCCTTCTCAAAGGTCATGGTGCCTAAGGTACAAGGTATTGAAAAGTTTCCAGGATCCTGTCTCTTCTGAGGTAATCTCTGCCTAGTCAAGTCATTCAGTTCTTTGGTGAGTAAGGGGGGTTCATCCTCCCAAGTCTCATTACCAAATAACTTGGCATTTATCTTCATGATTGCTCCAAGGTACTTAGCAACTTGTTCTTCAGTAACATCTTCATCCTCTTTAGAGGAAGAATACTCATCAGAGCTCATGAATGGCAGAAGTAAATTCAATGGAATCTCTATGATCTCTGTATGAGCCTCAGATTCCCATGGTTCCTCATTAGGGAACTCTTTGGAGGCCAGTGAACGTCCATTGAGGTCTTTCTTAGTGGAGATCACTGCCTCTTCCTCCTCTCCAGGATCGGCCGTGTGGGTTATGTTGATGGCCTTGCACTCTCTTTTTGGATTCTCTTCTGTATTGCTTGGGAGAGTACTAGGAGGGAGTTCAGTAACTTTCTTACTCATCTGACCCACTTGTGCCTCCAAATTTCTAATGGAGGACCTTGTTTCAGTCATGAAACTTTGAGTGGTCTTAATTAGATCAGAGACTACAATTGTTAAGTCAGAGTGGCTTTGCTTAGAATTCTCTGTCTGTTGTTGAGAAGATGATGGAAAAGGTTTGCTATTGCTAAACCTATTTCTTCCACCATTACTGTTGTTGAAGCCTTATTGAGGCCTCTGTTGGTCCTTCCATGAGAGATTTGGATGATTTCTCCATGAAGAATTATAGGTGTTTCCATAGGGTTCTCCCATGTAATTCACCTCTTCCATTGTTGGATTCTCAGGATCATAAGCTTCTTCTTCAGATGAAGCTTCTTTGGTACTGCTTGTTGCTGCTTGCATGCCAGACAGACTCTTGAGAAATCATATTGACTTGTTGAGTCAATATTTTGTTCTAAGCCAATATGGCATTCAGAGTATCAATCTCAAGAACTCCTTTCTTCTAATTTGTTCCATTATTCACAAGATTCCTTTCAGAAGTGTACATGAATTGGTTATTTGCAACCATTTCAATGAGTTCCTGAGCTTCTATAGGCATCTTCTTTAGATGAAGAGATCCTCCAGCAGAGCTGTCCAATGACATCTTGGACAGTTTAGATAGACCATCATATAAGATACCTATGATGCTCCATTCTGAAAGCATGTCAGAAGGACACCTTCTAATCAATTGCTTGTATCTTTTCCAAGCTTCATAGAGGGATTCACCTTTTTCAGCCTCTGAATAAGATTTTTGCTCAAGTCCCTCAATTTCAGCCAGAAAATACCTGAAATCACAGAAAAATACACAAACTCATAGTAAAGTCCAGAAATGTGATTTTTATTTAAAAACTAATAAAAACATAAGAAAAACTAACTAAAATATACTAAAAACATACTAAAAATAATGCCAAAAAGCGTATAAATTATCCACTCATCAGAACCCAATTGCTCTTTTTTTTCCCAAGTGAAGAGGTGGAAATTTAGCCTATAATGAAAATTGACATTTCCACAAACACTTGGTGGGCATAAACACTAAACATGGGAATATTGATAAAATGCTTGAAATTATGAGCAACAAATGAGCAAAAGCAACAATAGCAACTCAACCAAGCATATAAAACTCACCAATCATCAAAATTATCAACAAGAGATCAAAATGGCAAAAGGTATATATATAAACACTAAAATTTTAACTACAAGAAAGAGTATCAAAACTGTAACTATAAAGAGTAGTAATTAAGAGATACCTACAATGGAGGCTAGCAAAATCCAATATCAAAAATGAAAATGGCACTTGAAATGTAAAACCCTAATATAAACCCTAATGGTGTTGAGAGAAAACTTAGAGAGAAAACTAAACTAAAGCTTCCTACTACTATCCAAAAACTATCCTAATGATATGCTCTCTTTCCACAATGTTTGCCCCTTCCATTATGAACTATTGGCTTCAGAATTGGGCCTCAAATCCATCAAAAATGCGACCCACGTGCATTTTTAATGAAGGCATGTGCGGGTACTTGTACGTACATACAAACGTGTGCGCACGCACACTTGGCCAAAATCTCAAGTTGTGCGGACACACAAGGGGTTGTGCGCACGCACACTTCGAGGTGCTTTGGATGATCGTGCAATGCGCAAGATGCTGCGCGCGTGCACGCTTCGTTCTGATTTGGTACCTGTGCGTACGCACAAGGGTCTGTGCACACGCACACATTAATTTGCTCTTCTCCTTTGTTTCATCATGCTTCCTCCTCCTTGCATACTCTTCTTCCATTCTCACCAAGCCATTTCTACACCTGAAATCACTCACAAACAACATCAAGGTATCGAATGGAAGGAAAATGGAATAAAATTGACTAAATTAGGCACAAAAGAGCATGTTTTCATAATTAAGCATAATTTAGGAGGAAAGATCAAAAGCATGCTACTTAATGGAATAAGTGTAGGTTTATATGATGAAATCCACTCAATTTCAACCAAAAATCATCATAAAATATGGATTCATCACTCTTCCTTGAAGATTCTCCAGTTTTTGGTGCCATGGAGATTAGGAATGCAAAGAAAAAGTATATCTTTCCAACACCAAACTTAAGAGTTTGCTCGTTCTCGAGCAAATAGAAGTAAAAGAAAAGAAAAATAGATGAAGAAGAAAGAAGATAACGGGGAGAGAGGGAAGAAGGTTCGACCTTTGGCTTAAGAGGAAGGAAGATGGAAGAGAGGGAAGTGTATGATAAGAAGTGTAGAAGTAGGAGAAGAGTGTAGAAGGTGTGTGGTGAGAGTGAAAGGAATGATGGGTATTTATAGGGGTGGGGAGGGAGTGAGTTCATTTATAATGGAGGGAAAATGGGGAAAAATTTTTGAATTTGAAGTGGATGGTGTTGGTGGGAAAAGGAAGTGATGGGATTGATGAGTGGGTATTGGAAAGAGGGAGAGGTGAGGTATGGGAATCAAGATGATGGATAGGGAATATGATGGATGAATGTGGATAGAATATTGGGTGTAAGAGGAGAGAGAAGGAAAGGAGTGAATCAAAGGTGGGGTAGGTGGGAGTTGGGTGGGTCCCATTAGCTTCATGAAGCTTCAAAATTGAGTGCCCCTACCTCCTCGGGCGTTCAACGCTAGTAATGAGCGTTGAACGCCAGGGGTGGATTTTTTTTGAGAATGGTGGGCCGTTCAACGCCAAGAATTGGCGTTGAACGCCCAAATGGAACCAAAATTAGTCCTAAGTGCTCTAGAATGGGCGCTGAACGCCCTTGCTTCCTCCCTCTTTTTGGCGCTGGGCGCCATTTATGGCATTCAACGCCAGTAAGGGTTACCTCCAAGGTGTTCTGTTTTCACTTCTATCGTCTTTGCTCCTATTCTATATGCTACACAATATCACAAACGTTAAAAAGAAAGGAAAAACTTACAAAAATTAACAGAAATTACGTATAGTTGGGTTCCCTTCCAACAACCGCTTCTTAACCATCATTAGTGATAAACCACTATTTTATGGTTTATCTTGTGTTTAATTGAGTGGTTTTTATCAAGTCTTCACCCACTTATTCATATGATTTGCATGATTTTATAATCCCTTCCTAGTATTGTTTTATGATTGAAAACTTTCTTCCTAGAGATCTTTAATTAGTATATTTTAATTCTCCTTTATACCATTCGATGCCGTGATCCGCGTGTTAAGTGTTTTAGTCTTTATAGGGTAGGAATGGCTTAGAGAATAGAGAGGAAGCTTGCAAAAATAGAAGGAACACAAGAAACTAAGGAGATGACCAGCGAACACCGACGCGCGCGCATGGCTCACGCGAGCGCACAAAAATGAGGAAATTGCAGCGACGCGTGCACGTGCCTAACGCGTACGGGTGGATTGGAGTCTGCACAAAAGACGCGCACGCATGGACGACGCGTACGCGTGACAAGGAAAAACGCGAAATGATGCGCACGCGTGACTGACGCGTACGTGTGACCTGCGCGATCTGCAAAATTAACAGAAAATGCTGGGGGCAATTTTGGGCCGCGTTTTGACCCAGTTTTCGGCCCAAAAATACAGAATAAAGCCAGGGAACATGCAGAGACTCGATAGACGGAGATACACATTCACATATTCTCATTAGGATAGTTTTTAGGTTTTTAGATCTGAATCTAGAGAGAGAATTACTCATCCTCTAGTTTCTCTTTACATTCCTAGTTTATTGCTTTCGCTTTTGGATACTGAAGAGTCATTACCTCCGTTGAAGATACTATTCTAGTCTGTTTCCTTACTTACTCTTTTATTTATTTATCCATATTCTTAATTCTTGTTTAGAGTGGTAATTGGATTATTTTCATGGATTGTTAATGCAAAGGATTTCTTTTTCTTTTAATTAATTTTGAATCCTTATTTTATTTAATTCATCATGTCTTCTTCTTATATTTCTATGAGCGTTATATTCATGTCAATAGAGTAGATTCTCTACTTGACATGGGGGTTGAATAAAAGGAGACACTTGAGTTGGAAGGCTTAAGTGATGGTTAATTTGGAAGTTGTTGGCTAGTTCTGTATTTACTAACACTAGACCTTCCCAAGGAAGAGGACTAGGATTTGCAAATAAGAGCTAGCTCAATCACTTGACTTTCCTTTATTTAGTAAGGGTTAACTAAGTGAAAACAACAACCTTTTTGATACTACACTTAAGAGATCCCAACAAGGATAGAACTTCCGATTAATCATTCCCACAGTCAAGGCTTTTTATTTAGAATATTACAAATCTCCTTTAATTTTTATTGCTTTAATTTACAATTATTTAATTGCTCATTATTCAACTCTCAAATTCTCTTGGAAACTCCTGATTAATAATTTAGCATCCTTTCTAGCAACTCGTTGGGAGACGACCTGGGACTCATACTCCCAGTATTTTTATTCTAAACTTTTTGTGACAACCTTTCTAAATTGATGAGACGGATTTTTGCTAGTTAAGAGCTATACTCGCAACGCTATTCTATTATATTATAATCTCTTAATTGGTCTAACTTCTGCCCCTCGTCAGTTTTTGGCGCCGTTGCCGGGGAGTTGCAATTGTGTGCTAAATTATTAATTTGTGTACATATTTTCTATTTTATTAGCGTATTTTATTTTATTTTATTTTGTCACCATGAGCTATATGTTTCTCTCATTGAATGACGCGTTCGTTGCCTGATCCGAGCTTAGGCGCATTTGATCCTGAAATTGAAAGAACTATTTCACGTATTAGGCGAGCTCGACGTCGGTTAGCCTCAGATGGTGGTGAAGTGATTGTTATCGATTCACCAATCTCATCTGAGGGCAAATCAGAACCACCATCTGAGAGCGAAACAAGCTCCTTTACTACTGATTCAGTTGATTCACGTGCAGATAACATGGCAGCACCTAGGAGGATTACTCTCCAGGAAGCTAGAGCCCCAGATTTTACACTATAGGGATCAAGTGCATCATCTAACTCTGGCTGCAGATTTTGAGCTGAAGACTGCATTAATTAACTTGATACCCAAGTTTCATGGCTTACCTGCTCAGGAGCCCATCATGCACCTCAGGGATTTTTAGACAGCCTGTTCTACTGTTAGGCATCATGGTGCAAATGAAACTTCTATTCTATTAACTACCTTCCCGTTTTCTCTTGAGGGAAAGGCAAGAAAGTGGTACTACTCCCAACCTGAAGCAACTCTTACTAATTGGGATACGCTCAGGAGAGAATTCTTAGAAAAATACTTTCCAGCTGAAGTTACAGACAGACTGAGGAAAGAGATCTCCTGCATTATTCAAGGAGAATCAGAAACTCTTTATGTGTACTGGTAGCACTTTAAGAACCTTCTGGACACATGCCCCCATTACATGATTGACAGGCTAGTGCTAATCAGCTACTTCACTAAATTGAAGACTCAGTGGAAGTGGAAGATGCTGAAATGGAATATGCTGAAGAGGAAGATGAAGTACAAGACAAGGTTGAAGAAGAAGTAGCTCAGCCAAGGAATGGAGCACCAAAGGATGCAGAGGCTGCAAGTGGTGCCATCCCTATCCCATTCCCACACCTTGCAAGGAAGTCCAGAAAGCAGATGGAACTTGATCCCAAAATGGTAGAAATTTTCAAAAAGGTTGAGGTAACTGTTCCCCTTTTTGATGTCATTCAGCAAGTACCTAAATATGCAAAGTTTCTGAAAGATCTATGCATACATAAAGATAAAATTAACGAATGAGAAACTATTCCTTTAGGTAGTTCTATATCTGCTTTAATGGGAGGTATACCTGAAAAATGTAGTGATCCAGGTCCATGTATGGTAAACTGTACCATTGGAGGTGTAATATTTTCTGATTGCATGTGTGACTTAAGAACATGTGTTAGTATAATGCCATTGTCTATATATGATACTTTAAGGCTCCCTCCCTTAAAAAGGTCGGCAGCTCGTTTTGTGTTAGCAGATAAAAGCATTATTACAGTGGTTGGAATTGCTGAAGATATATTAGTGAGCAGTAAGGGGCTCACATTTTCCATTGACTTCTATATTCTGGAAATGCCCCCTAATGACTCAGGAAGACCATCATCAATCCTGCTTGGAAGACCATTCCTGAAAACTTTAAAATTCAAGCTGGATGCATTCTCAGGAACTTACTCTTTTGAAATAGATGGCAGAACAGTGAGTTTCAGTTTAAATGAAGCTATGAAGCACCCTCTGGAAGATCATTCTATCTTCCAATGCGACATCATTGATGAAACTGTAGCTGAAGTTTACCAAGAAGAAGTAGAAGAGAAACACATGGAGCAAGGCCCAAGTATGGGGACACCCTCTGAACATAATGAAGACACTTTACCATTATCACTAGCCCCGGATGATCTAGAGCCTAGCCATGAGCAGAAATTGGAATTGAAGCCCGTTCCTCCACACCTCAAGTATGCTTACCTTGAGGATAATCAGAAGTTTCTAGTTATCATTGCAAAGGAGCTCACTTCACAACAGGAGGAGCAATTGCTTAGTGTTTTGAGAAAACATAAGAAAGCAATTGGGTAGAGCCTGGCAGATATAGTAGGCATCAGCCCTCAAGTTTGTGAGCACAGAATATATTTAGAAGAGGAATCAAAACCTGTCCGTCAACCCCAAAGAAGATTGAATCCTACCATCTTAGAAGTTGTTAAGAAAGAAGTGACCAGGCCACTTGAAGTAGATATCATTTACCCCATCTCAGACAGTGAATGGGTTAGTCCAGTATAAGTGGTGCCCAAAAAGTCTGGAATCACAACAGTAAAGAATGAGCATGGAGAGCTCCTGACAACTAGAGTGCATAATTCATGGAGAGTTTGCATTGACTATAGGCGTCTCAACCAAGCTACTCGCAAGGATCACTACCCCTTGCCATTCATTGATCAAATGCTTGATCGCCTGTCAGGTAAATCCCATTACTATTTTTTAGATGGTTATATAGGATATTTTCAAATTCATATAGCTCCTGAAGATCAGGAGAAGACTATTTTTACATGTCCCTTTGGAACGTATGCATATAAAAGGATGCCTTTTGGCTTATGTAATGCACCAGCTACTTTCCAAAGATGCATGATGAGTATCTTTTCAGATCTTATTGAGAACTGTGTGGAAGTATTTTTGGATGATTTTAGTGTGTATGGCGATTCGTTTAACCTTTGTTGGATAGTTTAGCTAGAGTATTAGACAGGTGTGTTAGTTCAAACCTTGTATTGAATTTTGAAAAATGTCACTTTATGGTAAGACAAGGGATTGTTCTAAGACATGTTGTTTCTAACACGGGTATTTCTGTAGATCCAGCAAAGGTGGACGTCATTTCTAGTTTACCTTACCCCTCCTCCGTGAGGAAAGTCCGTTCGTTCCTTGGCCATGCAGGTTTTTATAGGAGATTTATTAAGGACTTCAGTAAGGTAGCATTACCTTTATCCAGACTGTTGCAGAAAGATATTGAGTTCGAGTTCAGTGAGGATTGCATGCAAGCATTTGATAAGCTGAAGATCGCCCTGACTCAAGCTCCAATTGTGAGAGGACCAGACTGGAGCCAGCCATTTGAGATTATGTGTGATGCCTCCAACCATACAGTAGGAGCAGCACTGGCTCAGTGTGAAGGTAAGGACCCTTTCGTAATTGCTTATGCATCTAAGACCTTAGATGCTGCTCAGTCTAATTACACTACTACTGAAAAAGAGCTTCTGGCTATTGTTTTTGCTCTGGATAAATTCCGAGCCTATTTACTTGGTACTAAGGTAGTAGTGTACTCAGACCATCCAGCTCCAAAAAATTTATTAGCTAAAAAAGAGTCCAAACTAAGGTTGATACGTTGGATACTATTGCTGCAAGAATTTGATTTAGAAATTAAGGATAGGAGTGGTAACCAGAATTTAGTGGCAGACCACTTGAGTCGTCTTGAGCACATTAAGGATGACTCCACTCCTATCAATGATACTTTCCTATTTGATAGTTTGCAAGCAGTATCTGAAGTAGTTCCTTGGTATGCACCTGTAGCTAATTATCTAGTTAGCCATACTTTCCCTCCCAATTTTACTAAGCATCAAAGGGACAATCTGAAAAGCGAGTCTAAATATTATATATGGGATGACCCATACTTATGGAGGTGTGGTGCTGACCAGGTAATTAGAAGATGTGTGCCCCAATCAGAATTCCAGTCCATTTTAGAGGCCTGCCACTCTTCTGAGAGTGGAGGACATTTTGGCCCTCAAAGAACAGCTAGAAAAATTTTAGACTGTAGATTCTGGTGGCCTACTCTTTTTAAAGATGCTGCTGAATTTTGTAAATCTTGTTCCCCATGCCAAAGGTTTGGTAATATATCCAAGAGGGATGAGATGCCTGATGAGCGGATAATTTATACGCTTTTTGGCATTGTTTTTAAGTAGTTTTTAGTATGATTTAGTTAGTTTTTAGTATATTTTTATTAGCTTTTAAATAAAAATCACATTTATGGACTTTACTATGAGTTTGTGTGTTTTTCTGTGATTTCAGGTATTTTCTGGCTGAAATTAAGAGACTTGAGCAAAAATCTGATTCAGAGGCTGAAGAAGGACTGCAGATGCTGTTGGATTCTGACCTCCCTGCACTCAAAGTGGATTTTCTGGCACTAAAGAAATCCAATTGGCGCGTTCTCAATTGCGTTGGAAAGTAGACATCCAGGGCTTTCCAGAAATATATAATAGTCCATACTTTGCCCTAGTTTTGACGATGTAAACTGGCATTCAAACGCCAACTTTCTGCCCTATTCTGAAGTTAAACGCCAGAAACAGGTTGCAAATCAGAGTTAAACGCCAGAAACAGGCTACAACCTGGCGTCTAACTTCAAGAAGAGTTTCTACACATGAAAGCTCAATGCTTAGCCCAAGCACACACCAAGTGGGCCCGGAAGTGGATTTCTGCATCATTTACTTATCTTATATAACCCTAGCTACTAGTTTAGTATAAAAACTACTTTTAGTGATTTATTTCACATCTTTTGGATAATTTTATGTTCAGAGATCACGTTTAGGGGGCTGGCCATTCGACCATGCCTTGACCACTTTCACTTATATATTTTTCAACGATGGAGTTTCTACACCCCATAGATTAAGGTGTGGAGCTCTGCTGTTCCTCATGAATTAATGCAAAGTACTATTGTTTTCCTATTCAATTCAAGCTTATTCTTATTCCAAGATATTCACTCGTACTTTAACCTGATGAATATGATGATCTGTGACACTCATCATCATTCTCGCATATGAACACGTGCCTGATAACCACTTCCGTTCTATCCGTAATAGCTTGAGTGTTTATCTCTTGGGCTCCTGGTTCAGATCAGAGTCTTCGTGGTATAAGCTAGAATCAATTGGCAGTATTCTTAAGATCCAGAATGTCTAAACCTTGTCTGTGGTATTCTGAGTAGGATCTGGGATGGGATGACTGTGATGAGCTTCAAACTCACGAGTGCTGGGCGTAGTGACAGATGCAGAAGGATCAACGAATCCTATTCCAGCATGAGTGAGATCCAACAGATGATTAGCCGTGCGGTAATAGCACATTTGGACCATTTTCACTGAGAGGACGGACGGTAGCCATTGACAACGGTGATCCCCCAACATACAGCTTGCCATGGAAAGGAGTATGAAGGATTGAATGGAGGCAGTGGGAAAGTAGAGATTCAAAGGGAACAAAGCATCTCCATACGCTTATCTGAAATTCTTACCAATGAATTACATAAGTATCTCTATCTTATTTTAAGTTTATTTATATTTTAATTATCAAAATCCCATAACCATTTGAATCTGCCTGACTGAGATTTACAAGATGACCATAGCTTGCTTTAAGCTGACAATCTCCGTGGGATCGATCCTTACTCACGTAAGGTTTATTACTTGGACGACCCAGTGTACTTGCTGGTTAGTTGTGCGGAGTTGTGAAAAGGAGTTGAGATTATAATCGTGCGCACCAAGTTTTTGGCGCCGTTGAGATCACAATTTCGTGCACCAATTCATTACCTACTTCCACTAACCAGCCTTTAAGCTCCAGTGGAATTCCTTCTCAACCCTTACTAACCTCAAGGGAGGCATCGATGCCATCAATTTGAGGTCCGAAACCATACTGCAAGAGAGGACCCAGGAGGAGCCAAGCCCAATAGAACACACCCAAATTGAAGACTCAGTGGAAGTGGAAGATGCTGAAATGGAAGATGGTGAAGAGGAAGATGAAGTACAAGACAAGGTTGAAGAAGAAGTAGCTTAGCCAAGGAATGGAACACCAAAGGATACAGAGGCTGCAAGTGGTGCCATCCCTATCCTATTCCCACACTTTGCAAGGAAGTCCAGAAAGCAGATGGAAATTGATCCCAAAATGGTAGAAATTTTCAAAAAGGTTGAAGTAACCGTTCCCCTTTTTGATGTCATTCAGCAAGTACCTAAATATGCAAAGTTTTTGAAAGATCTATGCATACATAAAGATAAAATTAATGAATTAGAAACTATTCCTTTAGGTAGTTCTATATCTGCTTTAATGGGAGGTATACCTGAAAAATGTAGTGATCCAGGTCCATGTATGGTAAACTGTACCATTGAGGTGTAATATTTTCTGATTGCATATGTTACTTAGGAGCATGTGTTAGTATAATGCCATTGTCTATATATGATATATTAAGGCTCCCTCCCTTAAAAAGGTCGGCAGCTCGTTTTGTGTTAGCAGATAAAAGCATTATTACAGTGGTTGGAATTGCTGAAGATGTATTAGTGAGCAGTAAGGGGCTCACATTTCCCATTGACTTCTATATTCTAGAAATGCCCCCTAATGACTCAGGAAGACCATCATCAATCCTGCTTGGAAGACCATTCCTGAAAACTTCAAAATTCAAGCTAGATGCATTCTCAAGAACTTACTCCTTTGAAATAGATGGCAGAACAGTGAGTTTCAGTTTAAATGAAGCTATGTAGCACCCTCCGGAAGATCATTCTATCTTCCAGTGCGACATCATTGGTGAAACTGTAGCTGAAGTTCACCAAGAAGAAGTAGAAGAGAAACACATGGAGCAAGGCCCAAGTATGGGGACACCCTCTGAACATAATGAAGACACTTTACCATTATCACTAGCCTCGGATGATCCAAAGCCTAGCCATGAGCAGAAATTGGAATTGAAGCCCCTTCCTCCACACCTCAGGTATGCTTACCTTGAGGATAATCAGATGTTCCAAGTTATCATTGCAAAGGAGCTCACTTCACAAGAGGAAGAGCAACTGCTTAGTGTGCTGAGAAAACATAAGAAAGTAATTGGGTGGAGCTTGGCGGATATAGTAGGCATCAGCCCTCAAGTTTGTGAGCACAGAATATATTTAGAAGAGGAATCAAAACCTGTCCGTCAACCCCAAAGAAGATTGAATCCTACCATCTTAGAAGTTGTTAAGAAAGAAGTGACCAGTGTAACAACACTGATTTTCGAGTATGCGAGATCTTTTCCGAAGGCACGAAATCCTCCGGAAGATCAGTAAGGGGAGAACCTCTGATATATCATCAAGTATCTCAATCCTCATTGTCGTTATCTCATCTTTAAGATAGAATCTTTTCTGAGGCACGCTCGATAACGCAATCACGAAGAACCTAGTTTTTGAACCGTACCGGTTAGGAGTTTTAATTCTGATTTTTGTAAGTAGTCTCAGTTTGACGATCCGGAATCGATTCATGAGAGAAGAGAGATAATAGGATAATATTATCATTATATTAGTATTAGAAGCTGATGTGCGGAAAACGATCCGACACAAAACTCACCGGCAAGTGCACCGGGTCGCATCAAGTAATAATAACTCACGGGAGTGAGGTCGATCCCACAGGGATTGAAGGATTGAGCAATTTTAGTTTAGTGGTTGATTTAGTCAAGCGAATCAAGATTTGGTTGAGAGATTTGTGATTTGCAGAATTTAAATTGCATGGAAAATAAAGGGGATGGGTAATTTGCATGAATTTAAAGAGAACTGAAACGTAAAATGCTAAATCTTAAAGAGCAAGAAATTAAATGGCAGAAACTTAGAACGCAAGAAATGTAAATTGCAGAATCTTAAAGTGCAAGAAATGTAAATGGCTTGAATTGTAAAGGGAATTGGGAATGGGAATTTCAGAAATCAAATAAGGAAAAGTAAAATTCAATAAACAGAAAAGTAAAAGATGACTTGAATTGAATCGGATCTAAAACAGAATTGTAAATGGGCTTGAAAAGCATTAAACAGAGAATCGAAAATGGGAAATCCAGATCTCAGGACTCAAGAGACTAGATAACCAAGTCTAGATCTCAATGCCCTCCTAGATCCAGCAAGAACAATTGCAAAGGAAATGAAGAAATGTAAATTGCAGAAAAAGTAAAAGAAGAAGCAATTAACAGAAACTGAAATTCAATGATGCGGAAAATTAAACAAGATCTCAAAGTGAGATTGAAACAGAAGTTCTTCAATTCTCCACCCAAGATCCGAAGCAAGAAAAGTAAAGAGTGCTCAAGCAAGAACAAGGAAGAAAAGAGATCAATTCTCCTCCGCAATTCTCTTGAATTCTAAAACAACAATGCCAAAATGTAAAGGTGAGCTCTCTACAAAACTACCCAATCAAAACCGAAAAGAAAAAGCTCCTTAGAAACTTAAATCCTAATCTATTTATACACTTTCTTCAAATGGTCTTCAAGCCTTGAATTGGGCCTTTGCTCTTGATGGAATTGGGTTGATAGAGGCCTTGGTTGATTGCTCTTGGAGTTGGAAAGAGAACCGAAGTGAACCGGGTTAGGAATTATAAAAGCTTGAGTAAAAGTTTGAGTAAAAGTTTGAGGCAAACTTTTACTCAAACTTTTTACATCAGCAACCCCATTCTTGCTGCTACCAACGTTTGAGCTAAAGTTTGGGGTCAAACTTTTGCTCAAACGTTGGCCCCCTTATGCACACTCATGGCGCCAACGTTTGCCAAAAAGTTTGAGGCAAACGTTGGCGCAAACTTTTTGTCTCCAGGGTGTGTTGTTGATGGCGCCAATGTTTGCCAAAAAGTTTGAGGCAAACGTTGGCGCAAACTTTTTCTCTCCAGGGTGTTGATTTATGATGCCAACGTTTGCCAAAAAGTTTGAGGCAAACGTTGGCTCAAGCTTTTCTCCCAAAAGTTTGAGCTAAAGTTTGAGGCAAACTTTTGCTCAAGCTTTTTGTTCCCTGGTGTGTTTTCACTTATCCGAAAGTTTGAGCTAAAATTTGAGGCAAACTTTTGCTCAAACTTTTTGTTCTCTTTTGCTCCTAGCCATTCCTTCTTGCTTCAACCTTTCTCCAAGCTTTCTTCACCTATCATTAATCAACCAAACACATCAAAGCTATGCTCAAAATCATGAGTTTGTCATTCTTTCATAATATGTGGCAATTATAGCATAAATCCTCATGAAATTGCATTAATTCATCTATGGTTGATTAAATCAAAGGAAACATGGAAATCTACCCAATTGGCTTGCTTATGGCTCAAGAAAGTGCATAATTCAATTGAAAATAAAAGAAAAAGGCTAGTGAAACTAGGCTAAGATGACTTGTCATCACAACACCAAACTTAAAGCTTGCTTGTCCCCAAGAAAGAAATGAATTATGTTCAAAGGTTCTTTTAATTAAGACGGATTGAAGAACAACTTGTAAAGTCCTGTGAGTGAGGTGATTAAGTGACAGTGGGGTGAACTCTAAATTATATGCTCATGCAAGGGCTTCAGTGCTTACTAGTCCCTACATCTTGGTAATCTTAGGTCTTAGAACTTTCATCCAAATAATATCATGAAGATCTCTTTATATGTAATCACCTTGAAGCAGCTTATAGTTTCTGTGCTTTGGCCTTGACTCTAAGTGTCATGTCTCAAAGCGGCTTTTTAGATAAGCTTTCAATCAATACTCCTAAACCAGTTGGTTTTAAGGTATTAGGTGTTGAAGCACCCCTTAGGATTTACTTGCTCAAGCCTCTCTCTTTGACACAGTTCGACTACAAGCATTTACTAGGATAACAACTCTTTGAGTTCTTGTTTCTTTCTTCCTTTTTTTTGCCTAGTAATTGATGCTCAGAGCCTTGGGCCATGTTCTTTTTGTTTTTGTATTTTCTTTATTTTCTTTTGTTTTGTTTGCTGCTTCTTGGATCAATAAATTTTTGAGAATCTCCACAATACTTCTTTGAATTTCATGTCCTGCCTATGAGCTCCCATGCAAGTTTTCATAAGCATGCAACCTCAATACATTATCATACAACTAGAACCGCCACTTCTCCTAATCTTTTGCTTGCCTCAAAATTGTTTAATTCCTCAATCCTTCTTTTCAAAGAACTTTTATGTGATGCATTTTTGAAGTATTGAGTGCAAACAAGTGTGAAAAGTTTAGTGTTGTGAATAATCAAGCATCTTAATTATTGAATTACAGAAAAATTATACTATGCAGACAAGCAGGGGTATTATATCACTTTCAATCATAGCAGTATCTGATATAAAACAATCACTGAACAATACAACCTTTTGGAATCTACTTGTTGTCCTCCTCCTCATCATCCTCATTGCTGGTTTTAGCATTCCTCTTTCATTTCTTTGGGTGATGATGCTTAATCCTTCCAAAAGCTTGTATGACACTCTGCAATGATATTGAAAGTTGCTTGTTCCCCAAGCACTTAGAAACAATGGTTAGCATGCATGATTTATTTGTGGGCCTTTGTACTTACTTTGGTGTGGGAACACCAAACTTAGTACCTTGCCAATGGTTCTCATGTATCAGATTAACCATGTGTGGAACTCTTTTTCTTTTTTCAAAAGCAATAGAACTAAAGACTAGGAAACAGCAGAATAGTTAACTAGTTCGTCTAGATGCTCGAAGCTAGCATTATGCAGAAAGTGAGAATGTGTTTTATGATGGGATTTTGGTGGAACACCAAACTTAGAATCCTTCATTCTCCTTTATATTATTTTGGTGTGTAACACCAAACTTAGCTTCTTGCAATATAGATGAAGTTAATTAACCTTTTTATTAAAATAGCTATGGAAAGAAAACTACCTCAGGTTGGGTTGCCTCCCAACAAGCGCTCTTTTATTGTCATTAGCTTGACATCCTTCATTTTCTGATCATGGAAGTTGAGGCTTCTGTTGCCTTTGGTTTCCCCCTCTCACCGTGGGCTTTTCCTTGATGATTGTTTCTCTTCCCGTAGCCTTCTCACTTTTTTCCATAACTGCTTTCCCTTTCAACCCAGCAGCTTTTTCACTGTTCTTTGGGTCATGTTCAGTGGCCCTTAGGGATATATTTGCCTCTCTCTCGCCCAATTCAGCAAGGTTTTGAACCAGTTGTTCCATTTGCTTTTCAACTCTTCTGAGTGAGGCCTCTTGGTTCTTGCTTATCATCTCTTGATTTTTCCTTATTTCTTCCTGCTCTACTGTTATCATTTCTTGAACCTTCATGTATCTTTCCATCACCATTTATAGGACATAGAGTCTTTGAGAGTTTGGAATTGGTTGTGGTTGTGTCAACTGTGATGGTTGATGAGAGTCATTTTGGGCGAGTTGTGAGGTATGATGGGGTTGGAAGTGTGTGCATTGGGGTGGTGCGTGATGGTTGTTGTGTGTGGGGGTGGTTTTTATGCTGGTTTTTGAAATTGGGGTTGTTACAGTTGAAGTCCCTTGGTCTTTGATTTTGGTTTTCAACCCCTCTCCAGTTGGATTGAGTTCTCCAGGGTGGGTTGTACACATCATTCTGAGTCCTACGTTGGAACATGCTTGAGGAGCTATTTGGAGAGTGTGATCGCTCATGAATTTGTTGCTCATAGTTAATTACTCCAGAACCGTTTTCAGATTGATTCCAACAATGGGGATTTTGAGGTGAGTTCTGTGCATTTGCCACAGCATGTTGCAGTTCATCTACTTTTCTGTTAATCAGCTCCAATTGTTGCTTAAGCTGTTGATATATCTGCTCGCTTTGGGCCATGCTTGCACAAATACCTTCAATTCCCTTCTCTTGTGCGAATGGTTGCACTCCTTCCTCTGGTTTAACAGTTCTTTGAGGTGGCTTCAGCTTGACTAGGAGTTCACTCATTAGTTCTTCCCATCCGATGATGTTTCCTTGTGGGAAAGCTTCAAACCACTGAGCAATGTCGTTCATGGTGATGAGTGGTTGCTTGTCATCTAAGGTGGGGATATCACTCCCATGATTACTGGCATTCATTGAGTTCCCTTCCATGGTCTGCACAATCACATACAGTTCAAATGAAGATGGAGTATATTTATGCCAGGATATGATTAAAGGGTTAGTTAACGCAATGTGTCAAACAGTTGGTAAACTTGAGAGATTAATGATCGAAAATCACTTCGAAAAGAAAAAGCTCCTTAGAAACTTAAATCCTGATCTATTTATACACTTTCTTCAAATGGTCTTCAAGCCTTGAATTGGGCCTTTGCTCTTGATGGAATTGGGTTGATAGAGGCCTTGGTTGATTGCTCTTGGAGTTGGAAAGAGAACCGAAGTGAACCGGGTTGGGAATTATAAAAGCTTGAGTAAAAGTTTGAGTAAAAGTTTGAGGCAAACTTTTACTCAAACTTTTTACATCAGCAACCCCATTCTTGCTGCTACCAACGTTTGAGCTAAAGTTTGGGGTCAAACTTTTGCTCAAACGTTGGCCCCCTTATGCACACTCATGGCGCCAACATTTGCCAAAAAGTTTGAGGCAAACGTTGGCGCAAACTTTTTGTCTCCAGGGTGTGTTGTTGATGGCGCCAACGTTTGCCAAAAAGTTTGAGGCAAACGTTGGCGCAAACTTTTTCTCTCCAGGGTGTTGATTTATGATGCCAACGTTTGTCAAAAAGTTTGAGGCAAACGTTGGCTCAAGCTTTTCTCCCAAAAGTTTGAGCTAAAGTTTGAGGCAAACTTTTGCTCAAACTTTTTGTTCTCTTTTGCTCCTAGCCATTCCTTCTTGCTTCAACCTTTCTCCAAGCTTTCTTCACCTATCATTAATCAACCAAACACATCAAAGCTATGCTCAAAATCATGAGTTTGTCATTCTTTCATAATATGTGGCAATTATAGCATAAATCCTCATGAAATTGCATTAATTCATCTATGGTTGATTAAATCAAAGGAAACATGGAAATCTACCCAATTGGCTTGCTTATGGCTCAAGAAAGTGCATAATTCAATTGAAAATAAAAGAAAAAGGCTAGTGAAACTAGGCTAAGATGACTTGTCATTAGAAGCTTCTTGAATTATAAGGTTACTGGTCTGTTTTAGTTAAAAACAGGAAATCGGTTTAACCGGGTTCACAATTTACTGGTGCAGCTTAGCACCGGCACTCTCTGATGACTTTAGTAATGCTAAGGCCTTATTATACATGATTTATTCTCATATTAAATATGTTACTAGTGTCTTTTATGCTAGTAGCTCAGAAAAGAATTTTTAGAGATGTTTTTACGTGTGTTCCGATACACCTAGTTTTAGTAGTTATACACCTGAGATATTTTAATATTATTTTAATCCACCTTTAAGCCAACCAATCAAAACTCACCCTACACCCCCAAGACACTCCAAGGCTGTCTCATTTCTTCATTTTGGCCGAAAATAACAAGAGATAAAAGAGAGAAACTTTCATGAACACTTAATCTCCAAAGCTTGATTTCTTCTGAACTAAAACTCAAATCAAAATTCTGATTTCACCAAAATGATCCTCTCTTCTTCCTCTACATAACCATGTAACATAACAAGGCTGGAAATAAGGTGAGATGGCTGTCTCCCTCCCTCTTCAATTCGGTTTTCAAGGAAAACCATGCAAAACATGTATTTTCTTGATGTTTTTCCTTAGGAACCATGCTTATCTTGACTTGAGGGCCAAGAAACGTGAATTTACAGCAAGTCTAAGGTTAGAAATCACTTCCTAACATGCTGAGTGAGATTTGGTTAGTTGAGGGTTTTTGGATTTAAATTTGTTCTTGATGTGATTTAGGAGGAAAAAGTGCTTAAGGACCACCTGAAAGTCTAACCGAATTAGGAGCAGCAAAACCAGGTAGGGTTTGACGAATTTAAGCTTGATTGATTGTGTTTGAGTTGTGTAATTATGATATGGTTTGGTTGTGCTTGAAATTGATTGTTTATATGAGTGATTCTTGTTGAAAATTTGGTGAAATTTTGATGAAATTTGATGAAATTCAAGCTATGAACTTGTGTTCTTGTGGCTGCTGGAAAACGAAACCCTAACCCTTAAATTGGGTTTCATAAAACACTTAGGGAGTGGTAAAAACATATTAGTGAGGCAAAGATAAATAAAAGATAAAAAGTTGAAGAAAAGATAAAAAGTCGCAGAAAAGTCTGTAAAATTTTAATGACAGAAAAACAGACAGAGACTAGTGAACAAACTAGGGCAACTTAGTTAGTACTTGAGTTGCGACTAGGGTTAGGTATTATATGAAAAGTTAAACTGTTTCAGTATAGACTTAATGAACCTATACCTGGGACAGGCTAACTATTCATACCGAAATTTACATAAGCTTTAAATACATACGTTAAGCAGAGAAATCAGAGTAAAGTAAAGAGATAAAGAGAAAAAGAGTGATATGGATACAGAAGAAAGAGTAATCAGAGAAAAGTAAAGAGATACAGAGAATAGAGTAACCAGAACAGAGTAAAGAGATACAAAGAGAAAAGAGTAATATGATAAAGAGAAATGGTTTGAGCCAAGATATTGTAAAAGTGAAAGATGTAAAGTTTGTATAGTATGATTGAACAGAGAAAGAAAGAGATATTGCATAAGAATGTGCATGTGATGACGAATAATGAGAATGATAATGAATGATGGTAATGAGAATGATTATATGATGATTTGCTGCGTGAAGGCAGTCAGATAGATAGTGGTACGACCACAGAACGTTTTCCAGTACTACACAGCTATTGAGAGCTATACCTGCAACTGATAACCTGGGATCACTTGCAGAGGATATTAATTCATACACGGCTAGAATGCCGCACCTGTAAGACAAGGATTGCTTATAGAGGATATGATTTCATACACGGCTAGAATGCCGTCACCTGTAAGGCAGAGTCTGCTTACAGAGGATTTGACGCATACGTCAGTTAGTGAGAACTGTACCTATGCTGACTGGAAAACCATACCCGTTTCAGCTGCTTCGGGTTACGTCGGGAACGGGTAGAAACCGACAAATGAGCTCATTACCTGCACTAGGGCTAGACATGCATCATATTTGGTTGCGCATTTCCTCTGTTATGATTGTTGTTTGAATGTATGCCTTCTTTGTTTTCATTCTATTCTCTGTGTCTGTGTTTTGTTTTTTTTTGTATTCTTTTGTTTGTGTTTTGCTTTTTGTTTTCTCTATTTTCTCTATTTATCTATTTTTCTGTCTACTGCTTCTCGGTATTCTGCTATTTATCTGATAAACAACACGGAATTAATGAACATAACTAATAACCCCGGCCCTACTAAGAACTCCCCAGTTCTTACCCCTTCTCTCTCCCTTCCCCCTTCAGATGGAAGTATGAGTACCTTACCGTAGTTCGTTAATGATGGTTCTGCAAAGAGGATTCTGCTCTAGATAGTCTTCTGAGTCTAGGGTGAATATCGTTCTCTGTTTATATGTATATACTGTGAGACCAGCCAATGTCTACACCCCATTCGTTCTTGAACTTTAACTTAAATCCTGTGTACAAGACTTCTGTTGTGTGGCTACTTCATGAGGTACCAGAGAGACGTCCTGTGGAAAAGTCTGATCATGCAGGGGAGTAGCAGATGATGTTCTACCTTTTGATGACGATCCACCTGACTTGAGTTTTGAAGACTTAGAACGTATTTTCCCTCGCTTTAGAAGTTTAGAGGGACTAAGTGAGTATAGAGTCTAGGCTAGCCTAGGTGCCAGCTTAGGGACCTCTTGAACAGGTCAGGACCTGGGATGTTGTATGTATGTATATGTATATAGTTATTATCTAGCTATACCTAGGGGTGTTCAAACTAAAGGTCTATACTCTAATAAAGGCTGGATAACTGAATGTTGCTAGCTACTTGTGATGTATTTATGTGTGGTTGCTTATAACTGTTTTATCTGTTATTAGTTGTGAGTTGATTATGAATGATTCCGTCTATTAATCCAAATGTTTTAAAAAAAATATATACCTTGCAAATTAACTACGCTTTTAACAACGAATCAGGCTCATATAATAAATAATAGATAATAATTAGGTAGACAAGTTGGTAGCGCTCAGTTTCTAGTATGATCATGACGTACCAGAAAATTGGGTCGTTACAATTTGGTATCAGAGCAGTTCGTTCCCAGTAGAGCCTGGGGAGTGGACTGACTATGCTTCATTGCATACTCTGTTGTGTGTCTCATGCTGTTAGGGTATCTTCAAGATACATTTGGCATGAATGTCTATGAGTGCTCATTTTGGGAATGTTCGTGCCTAGCTTGAGATATTAAGATTGATCACCTTAATGTTGATTGTTTGGTGCGGATAAGACCTCAATGACTGTGAATAGGCATGGTTTAATCGAGATCCGAATGACGAATCGATGTGAGACCAGCTATCCTAATAGCTGTTATGATATACATGGCAATGACTATGTTAGATTTGGATGCTGTAAGGAACGGACCTACCTCTTCGTCAGGATGGCTTGAAGAAAGTAGATCACTTGAAGATGGATTTTGCACGTGGCTGAAATTTTGAGAGCAAAATTTTCTTTTAGGAGGGTAGAATGTAACAACCCTGATTTTCGAGTATGCGAGATCTTTTCCGAAGGCACGAAATCCTCCAGAAGATCAGTAAGGGGAGAACCTCTGATATATCATCAAGTATCTCAATCCTTATTGTCATTATGTCATCTTTAAGATAGAACCTTTTCTGAGGCACGCTCGATAACACAATCACGGAGAACCTAGTTTTTGAACCGTACCAGTTATGAGTTTTAATTCTGATTTTCGTAAGTAGTCTCAGTTTGATGAACTGGAATCGATTCATGAGAGAAGAGAGATAATAGGATAATTTTACCATTATATTAGTATTAGAAGCTTCTTGAATGATATTATAAGGTTACTGGTCTGTTTTAGTTAAAAATAGGAAATCGGTTTAACCGGGTTCACAATTTACTGGTGCAGCTTAGCACCGGCACTCTCTGATGACTTTAGCAATGCTAAGGCCTTATTATACATGCTTTATTCTCATATTAAATATGTTACTAGTGTCTTTTATGCTAGTAGCTCAAAAAAGAATTTTTAGAGATGTTTTTACGTGTGTTCCGATACACCTAGTTTTAGTAGTTATACACCTGAGATATTTTAATATTATTTTAATCCACCTTTAAGCCAACCAATAAAAACTCACCCTACACCCCCAAGACACTCCAAGGCTGTCTCATTTCTTCATTTTGGCCGAAAATAACAAGAGATAAAAGAGAGAAACTTTCATGAACACTTAATCTTCAAAGCTTGATTTCTTCTGAACTAAAACTCAAATCAAAATTCCAATTTCACCAAAATGATCCTCTCTTCTTCCTCTACATAACCATGTAACATAACAAGGCTGGAAATAAGGTGAGATGGCTGTCTCCCTCCCTCTTCAATTCGGTTTTCAAAGAAAACCATGCAAACATGTATTTTCTTGATGTTTTTCCTTAGGAATCATGCTTAACTTGACTTGAGGGCCAAGAAACGTGAATTTACAGCAAGTCTAAGGTTAGAAATCACTTCCTAACATGCTGAGTGAGATTTGGTTAGTTGAGGGTTTTGGGATTTAAAGTTTTTCTTGATGTGATTTAGGAGGAAAAAGTGCTTAAGGACCACCTGAAAGTCTAACCGAATTAGGAGCAGCAAAACCAGGTAGGGTTTGACGAATTTAATCTTGATTGATTGTGTTTGATTTGTGTAATTATGATATGGTTTGGTTGTGCTTGAAATTGATTGTTTATATGAGTGATTCTTGTTGAAAATTTGGTGAAATTTTGATGAAATTTGATGAAATTCAAGCTATGAACTTGTGTTCTTGTGGCTGCTGGAAAACGAAACCCTAACGTCTGTAAAATTTTAATGACAGAAAAACAGACAGAGACTAGTGAACAAACTAGGGCAACTTAGTTAGTACTTGAGTTGTGACTAGAGTTAGGTATTATATGAAAAGTTAAACTGTTTCAGTATAGACTTAATGAACCTATACCTGGGACAGGCTAACTATTCATACCGAAATTTACATAAGCTTTAAATACATACGTTAAGCAGAGAAAGCAGAGTAAAGTAAAGAGATAAAGAGAAAAAGAGTGATATGGATACAGAAGAAAGAGTAGTCAGAGAAAAGTAAAGAGATACAGAGAACAGAGTAACCAGAATAGAGTAAAGAGATACAAAGAGAAAAGAGTAATATGATAAAGAGAAATGGTTTGAGCCAATATATTGTAAAAGTGAAAGATGTAAAGTTTGTATAGTATGATTGAACAGAGAAAGAAAGAGATATTGCATAAAAATGTGAATGTGATGATGAATAATGAGAATGATAATGAATGATGGTAATGAGAATGATTATGTGATGATCTGCTGCGTGAAGGCAGTCAAATAGATAGTGGTACGACCACAGAACGTTTTCCAGTACTACACAGCTATTGAGAGCTATACCTGCAACTGATAACCTGGGATCACTTGCAGAGGATATTAATTCATACACAGCTAGAATGCCGCACCTGTAAGGCAAGGATTGCTTACAGAGGATATGATTTCATACACGGCTGGAATGCCATCACCTGTAAGGCAGAGTCTGCTTACAGAAGATATGACGCATACGTCAGTTAGTGAGAACTGTACCTATGCTGACTGGAAAACCATACCCGTTTCAGCTGCTTCGGGTTACGTCGGGAGCGGGTAGAAACCGACAAATGAGCTCATTACCTGCACTAAGGCTAGACATGCATCATACTTGGTTGCGCATTTCCTCTGTTATGATTGTTGTTTGAATGTATGCCTTCTTTGTTTTCATTCTATTTTCTGTGTCTGTGTTTTGTTTTTTTGTATTCTTTTGTTTGTGTTTTGCTTTTTATTTTCTCTATTTTCTCTATTTATCTGTTTCTTCTGTCTACTGTTTCTCGGTATTCTGCTATTTATCTGATAAACAACACAGAATTAATGAACGTAACTAATAACCCCGGCCCTACTAAGAACTCCCCAGTTCTTACCCCTTCTCTCTCCCTTCCCCCTTCAGATGGAAGTAAGAGTACCTTACCGTAGTTCGTTGATGATGGTTCTGTAAAGAGGATTCTGCTCTAGATAGTCTGCTGAGTCTAGGGTGAATGATAAACCACTATTTTATGGTTTATCTTGTACTCAATTGAGTGGTTTTTATCAACTCTTTACCCACTTATTCATCTATTCGCATGTTTTACATTTTCCTTCCTGGTTTTGTGCTATGATTGAAAACATGCTTCTTTGATCTTATATTTGCTTATTATTAATCCTCTCTTATTACCATTAGATGCCTTGATATATGTGTTAAGTGTTTTCAGAGATTACAGGGCAGGAATGGCTCAGAGAATGGAAAGGAAGCATGCAAAAGTGGAAGGAATACAAGAAGTTGGAGAAATTGCTAAGCTGTCCAGCCTGACCTCTTCGCACTCAAACGGCTATAACTTTAGCTACAGAGATCCAAACGACACGGTTTCAGTTGCATTGGAAAGCTAACATCCGGGGCTTCGATTTAATATATAATATACCATAGTTGCCCTAACGTTAAGTGATGCGAACGCGTGATCCACACAGACGCGCCGCATCTGCGAACTTCAATCCATGCGGCCGCGTGGACGACGCCTCCACGTCACTTGCCCGCGACCTGGACGTAACAGAAATTGCAGGGAGCGATTTTTGGGCTGATTTTGACCCAGTTTTTAGCCCAGAACACACAAATTAGAAGCTATAAAGTGGGGGAATGCATCCATTCAGAGAGAGCTCACATTTTTGCTACTTTCCATGATTTAGATTTAGTTTGAGAGAGGTTTTCTCCTCTCTCCCTTAGGATTAGGATTTAGGACTTCTCTTAGTTTTTAAGAGTAACTCTCGATCCAGGTTTAGTATTTACTTTAATTTATGTTTCCATGCTACTTTTACTTTAATGCTTTTATTCGTATCTATAAATGTTGCCAATTTGGCTTATGAATTATTCCATGTTATGATTTGAATTAATGATTATTTGAGGTATTTCAGTTATTGATTGCTTTCTCTTTAATTTGTGTTACCATTGCTTTCCATCTAAGGACATTTTTTTATTCCAGTAATTTTACATTTTCCCCTTTTGGTCTTGGTTAAGAAATCAGTAACTCAACATTATCAAACTCAACATAACTGGTAATCGCCATCTTGCTAATTGAACTGAACTTCAATAATCCCAACTTTTTTCTTAGGAATTAAATAGGATTTGAAGGTCAAACTAATTAGTCCCTTGACTTTCCTTTGCTTTAGTAAAGGTTAACTAAGTGGAATTTAGATTCAACTTTCATTATTGTTGAGAGAGATAACTAAGTTGGACTTCCAATTTCTCTTACCTTGCCAAAAGTTTGCTTTACAGTATTTATTTATTTTAATTGCCATTTAAACTATTTGTCATATCTACACTTCACTCTCAACCCCGATTTTACAACCTCCATAACCAATAATAAGAACATACTTCCCTGCAGTTCCTTGAGAAGACGACCCGAGGTTTGAATACTCGGTTAACAATTTCAAAGGGGTTTGTTACTTGTGACAACCACAACGTTTGTATGAAAGGACTTTTGAAGGTTTAGAAACTATACTTGCAACGAGGATTTATCTGCAAATTTTTAGACCACGCAAAAGTTCTCTCATCAAAATGGCGCCGTTGTCGGGGAACTGCTAACGTGTGCCTTATTATTGGTTATTGTAAATATTTTTCTTTTGCTTGTTTATTTATTCTTGTTTTTCCTTTTTATCTTTATTTGCTACCATGAACTCTCACCCCTCTCGCTTTGAGTTTGGTTCTAACCTTGTTGAAGGAAATAGAAGTTACAGCAGGAACGTGCATCAAGGTCAGACCAATCATCAAGGTCAGACCAATCAAGGATGGATGGAGCCAAGAGGATCTAATCAACCCTTTAGGCAACAACACCCTCCGAGATACCCTGGACAAAGACCATTCTACAATGCATACCCAGCTAAAAGATATGGTGGACAACCTTGTAACTACCAACAAGCCCCACCCCGTGCATATAAACCATCATTTCAACATAACCTCGAACCACTGCAGTCACAAGCTTCTCTTCACCATTCGCCACCATATGATCCTTCCTTACCCCAGTACCGATCCAATCACTCCCAATCACCGCCACTTTCCTATGTATCATGTCCAAATCCGGCGACCCGAGAAGTAGAGGATCGCCTAAAGGAAACAGTAAATAAACTTCAAACAACCATTCGACAACTGGAGCAAGCAGTAATTCAATGGGTTTCTAGGCGCTCAAATACACAAAGATCAGCCACAGCCCCATGTGAACAGTCTAATGAAGAGCGTAGCATGAAGGAGATACCAGAAACTCCAGTGGACAAGACAGAGAATGAATTCGTAATAGAACAAGTAGAAGAAGCTGTCATTGTTCAAGAAGAAGAGTTGGTTGAAGATCTAGGAGACGCTGAACCTCCATGGGAATCCAGAACTGAGGAGAACTCCGTCAAGGACGCTACAGTTGATGCTAAGGAGGATATCGTACAATCTCCAAGGCAAGTTGTTTATGAAGAATCAGACGGAATAACCCAGGACACAAATTCCCTTGATGATGATAGTCACAAGTCAAATTCTCTTAGTAATGAACCGGCATCCGCAAGTGAATTCTCTAAGGTCGAAGAATCTTCCCCAAGTGAATATGAAGACGATGCGGAGGTAGATTTCTCTCAACCTCCAATCTATGACTCAAGTGATGAGGAAGACATAGAAGACTTTGACCAGGATACAGATACAATTGTAGAAACTTGCAAGGAAGTGGAGGAATTCACAGAAGAGCACAAGGGAGTAGAACTTACAGAACCACCGGAAACACCTATCCCAAGGCCATTACCACCTAATACAAGCTTCAAGTGGGTACAATCCTTAACCTATAACTTTACTTATTCACTTGAATATGGTTTGCTTGAAACAGATGGCCAGCTTAGAGCTCTTTGCGGCTTTAAGAGTAAGAGGGAAATGACTCGTACTCAGAGTTGGTGCACAAGGTTCAATAAGGTTCCACGCTTCACCTCGAAGTACACGGATTGGCATCATGCTCAATTGCATGGATCACAGAGAACGTTTGGTCACCATGGTAATATTCTACTCTTTAAACCGCCCAGATGGAGACATGTAGATCAAGACGAAGGCGGATTTAAAAGCAAGGCTTGGGATCCTGGAGTTTATTCTGACATTTGTCACCCCGGGAGCCTGAGACTCTGTTTGAAGCTGTTCAGAAGCTTTACATGCCTAGTTTGGGACCCCGGAGGCTATTGGCATTCCAAGCATTGGTGGAGATTTTTGGATGAATTTAAGCATAAGCCGCCATAACAGGAAGCTCCTCCAATGTCTAACTTAAGGACTTTAACTAAAAGTGCTAGGTGGGAGACAACCCACCATGGTATGATCGTTCCTTTTGCAATTTTAATTTTATTTAGTTTTGTTTGTTTTTGAATTTTGTTTTATTTTATTGAACCTGGAATCATGCATAGCATTCACATTAAGCATTGCATTCTGCATATTGCATTCCGCATTCTGCATAAAAAAAAAAAAAACGCACGCGATGCGGCAGCGTCGCTGACGCGTCCACGTCACTAGTGTGTTGGGAAGAAAAAGAATATGAATAGAGAGTTACGCAGGAGCAGGGCTGGAGGCGTGCCAATGGCACAAATCGTCCCACGCGACCGCGTGACCAGGATTTCGACGTAATAATGGTGCACAGCCGAAAGTTGTGCTAGAGTGGTGCTGGACTGGCGCTGGACGCACAGTCCATCTCACGCGACCGCGTGCCCCACGCGGCCGCGTCACATCTTACTAAGTGGCCACTCACGCGATCGCATGCCCCATGCGATCATGTCACCCAAAATTTGGCACTAATATGATTTTAAACAGAGAGTTGTGCGATTGCGAGGCTGCCCTCGCGCCATTAGCCTAAAACGGGTCACGCGACCGCGTGACCGACGCGACCGCATCAATCAGTATAAGCGCAAGTCACGCGACCGCGTGCCCCACGCGTCCGCGTCGCTTGCGCCGCACAGTTTATCCTAATTTGCCAAATATCTTATCTTTTCCCTCCCAATCCTAATTTTTCCTCCCTCCTTTCTTACTTACTTCTTCTTCCCTTCTTTCCCTTCTCATTCTTCTTATCTTTTATTTTATTTTATTTTATTTATTTGCATACTTTCATTCATTGCATATTTTTATTTTTCTATTGGTGTTCAAATGTTCTTATTCAACTGTTATATCTTTTCTGGTATTATCTTGGTGCTTATTACTTGTTTTATTCTGGTTAGGTAATATTATTTAAATCAATGCCAATCTTTTATACCTGTATTACTTTTTGCATTGACATGAATTTATATTATCTCTCTTTCTTCACTCTCTTCTCCATTGTTGCAATTTTGCACCACTGGTATGCCATGGCTTCTATTGTTTTCTCACTTACATGTTGAAGCTTCCATGTAAATGAGACCCTTATCATTTGGCATTAACCCACCCATACTTCTTTTATTTTCTTATCTTTATTTCTGGGTTACTCTTCTTCCCTTTTTCTTTCAGGATGGCCACCCGGAAGGGAACCGGAAGACGTTTACATGGGGAGACAAACAAGTACATCAGCACAATCTTTGAAGAAAAGCATCAGTTGGAACAGCCCGTCCACCTGCACATCTCAGCATGCACCGAGGACGGTGCAATGTTTAAGTGTGGGGAGGTCGATACCGACTTCCATGGGTTAGTCACTTCATATTTTAGCACCAATGTTTAATTTTCTTTGTTAAATTAGTTGTTGCATTTGCATATTTGTTTGATTTTATGCATCTAGTTACTACTTGGTTAAAGTAATAAAATTCTTCTAACGACCCTATTTTTGAAAAATTTCACTAATTTAAATTGAAAAATTTTTTATTAAATTTATTTGAAGTTGTATTTGGAACATAGTTTTTGAGCCAAAGAACACACAACCTGTGAGATTTTGAGCTTATTTACATGGTTACATTATTTAACCATAAATATTTTATTCTTGTGTATTTACTTCTCTATAATTGTGATCCTTACTTTGTTTCAGTCTATATGTCCAATATTTAGTGTATTTACCTGCTTGCATATGATTGAGGCCATTATTTGATTTTAGCTCACTTATCCCAAATAAGCCTACCCTTTAAATCACCCTTGTCAGCCACTTTGAGCCTTGAAATCCCCATTTGTTCTATATCTTATCACATCACTAGCCTTAAGCGGAAAACAAATTAATTATCCCAATTGAATCTTTGGTTAGCTTAAGATAGTGTGTTAATTAAGTGTGGGGAAACTGTGGGAACATGGGTTAATAAAGGAAAAGTATAATGTTTCTAAATTATTTGAATATCAGGAATTTGGGAACCTACTCATGAAAAACCAAAACAGAAAAATAATAGAAAATCCATGTGCATTGATAAGTTATGTTTGTTTCTCTACACAAAAAAAAAAGAGAAAAAAGAGAAAAATCCAAAAATACTCAATAAATAAGTAAATAAGGGGACAAAATTACCCCAATATTAAGTTTAATAAAAGATCAATGCACATGTGATAAAAATTAAAAAAAAATTTGGTACATGAGTATGGGAATTGTAACGACCCAATTTTCAGTACACCTAGGACATACCAGAAACTGAGTGCTACCAATTTGTCATCCTAATTATTATCTATTATTTATTATATGAGCCTGATTCGTTGTTAAAAGCGTAGTTAGTTAGCGAGGTACTTTTTTTTTGAAACATTTGGATCAATAGACCGAATCATTCATAATCAACTCACAACTGATAACAGATAAAACAGTTATAAGCAACCACACATAAATACATCACAAGTAGCTAGCAACATTCAGTTATCCAGCCTTTATTAGAGTATAGACCTTTAGTTAGAACGCCCCTAGATATAGCTAAATAATAACTATATACATATACATACATACAACATCCCAGGTCCTGACCTGTTCAAGAGGTCCCTAAGCTGGCACCTAGGCTAGCCTAGACTCTATACTCACCTAGTCCCTCTAAACTACTAAAGCGAGGGAAAGTACGTTCTAGGTCTTCAAAATTCAAGTCAGGTGGAACGTCATCAAAAGATAGAACATCATCTGCTACTCCTCTGCACGATCAGACTTTTCCACAGGATGTCTCTCTGGTACCTCATGAAGTAGCCACACAATAGGAATCTCGTACACAGGATTTAGGTTAAAGTGCGCATACGAAGGGGTGCAGACGTTAGCTGGTCTCACAGTATTTACATATAATCAGATAACGATATTCACCCAGAAGACTATCTAGAGCAGAATCCTCTTCTTGCGAACGGTCATCAGCAAACTATGGTAAGGTACTCTTACTTCCATCTGAAGGGGGAAGGGAGAGAGAAGGGGTAAGAACTGGGGAGTTCTTAGTAGGGTCGGGGTTATTAGTTACATTCATTAATTCTATGTTGTTTAGCAGACTATTAGCAGAATACAAGGAAGCAGTAATTAGAAAACACAGATAAGTAGAGAAGATAGAGAAAACAGATAGCAGAACACAAACAGAAGAATACAAGAAAATATCACAAGCGCAGAGAATGGAATACAAACAAGGAAAGCATAAATTCATACCACAAACATAACAAAGGAAATGCGCAACCAAGTAAGATGCATGTCTAGCCCTAGTGCAGGTAATGAGCTCATCTGTCGGTTACTAACCCGCTCCTGACGTTATCCAGCAACCTCTGTCTGGATAAGGCTTTCCTATTGGCTATACCCCTGTGTACAGGAAATAACCCCTCTGCCACCACAGGGTCCACTGCACGCAGGAAATAACATATCTGCCACTGCAGGGATGTACGCCGACACACCTTCTGTATACAGGAAATAACCCCTCTGCCACTACAGAAATGGAACAGGTGGTCACGGTACTTCTGTAGCAGGAAATAACCCCTCTGCCTTACAGAAATAAAATATGGATCTGTACCGTAGGAAAGCATTCTCAGTGATCACACCATTATCTATCTGACTGCCTCACTGCAGCAGATGATCATACAAGTATATCTGGAGTTGCCTTAACGCAATAAATGAATAAACACATCTCTTGGGTTGTCTCAAGCAACAAATAAATATCTCTTGGGTTGCCTCAAGCAACAAATCATCACATAATCATTCTCATTATCATCATTCATCATCATTCTCATTATTCATCATCATTTTCACATTTTTATGCAGTACCTCTTTCTTTCTCTGTTCAATCACACTGTACAAACTTTACATCTTTCACTTTTACAACATCTTAATTCAAACCATTTCTCTTTATCACATTACTCTTTTCTCTTTATCTTTTTACTTTGCTCTGATTACTCTTTTCTCTGTATCCCTTTATTCTGCTCTGGTTACTCTATTCTCTGTGTTTCTTTACTTTGGAGGTGGATTAAAATAATATTAAAATATCTCTGGTTTACAACTACTAAAACTAGGTGTATCGGAACACTCGTAAAAACACCTCTAAAAATTATTTTCTGAGCTACTAGCATAAATGACACTAGTAACATATTTATTATGAGAATAGTACATGTATAATGAGGCCTTAGCATTGCTAAATTCATCAGAGAGTGTTGGTGCTAAGCTACACCAGTAAACCGTAAACCTGGTTAAACCGATTTTCTGTTTTTAACTAAAACCGACCAGGTAACCTTATAATATTATTCAAGAAGCTTCTAATACTAATATAATGATAATATCATCCTATTATCTCTCTTCTCTCATAAATCGAGTCCGGTTCGTCAAACTGAGACTATTTACAAAAAAACCAAATCAAAACTTCTAACCGAGACGGTTCAAAAACCATGTTCTTCGTGACCGCATTATCGAGCTTGTCTCGGAAAAGGTTCTAACTTAAAGATGACATAATGACAATGAGGATTGAGATACTTGATGATATATCAAAGGTTTTTCCCTTACTGATCTTCCGGAGAAATCCGTACTTTCAGAAAAAATTTTGCGTTCTCGAAAACCGGGGTTGTTACATTCTACCCTCATAAAAGAAAATTTTGCCCTCAAAATTTCAGTTACCTGAGAATAGATGCGAGTAATCTACTCTCATATTATCTTCCAATTCTCAAGTGTGCTCTTCTTCTCCTCTTGGTTCCCATGCTACTTTGACTAAGCGAACAGTCTTGCCTCTTAGCTGCTTATCACTTCTTTCTACGATCTGAACTGGTGATGCTTGATATGTCAAATCATTTTATAGCTGTACTGTTTCTGGTTGTGAAACGTGACTATCATCGGGAACATATTTCTTAAGTTGCGAGACATAAAAAAACATCATGAAGGTTTGATAAATAAGGAGGAAGGGCTATTTGAACCCTGTGTACAGGAAATAACCCCTCTGCCACCACAGGGTCCACTGCACGCAGGAAATAACACATCTGCCACTGCAGGGATGTACGCCGACACACCTTCTGTATACAGGAAATAACCCCTCTGCCACTACAGAAATGAAACAGGTGGTCACGGTACTTCTGTAGCAGTTTTTTACTATAATTCATAATAAATTAGCAGCCACTAAAAACCCCATCTTTTCTACATGATTTCAACACAAATTGAACCTCAATTTAAGCTTAGGGTTTCGTTTTTTCAGCTTCCTAAGAACATCAACTTTAAAGCTTGAATTTCATCAAATTTCATCAAAATTTCACCAAATTTTCACCAAGAATCAATCATATATGCAACCAATTTTTAGCACAGCCAATTTATACAAAATTCACACAACTCAAACACAAATAATCAAGATTAATTTGATGACACCCTACCTGGTTTTGCTGCTCCTAATTCGGTTAAACTTTCAGGTGGTCCTTAAGCACTTTTTCCTCCTAAATCACTGGGGGTGTAGGGTGAGTTGTGATTGGTTGGCTTGGAGGTGGATTAAAATAATATTAAAATATCTCTGGTGTACAACTACTAAAACTAGGTGTATCGGAACACTCGTAAAAACACCTCTAAAAATTATTTTCTGAGCTACTAGCATAAATGACGCTAGTAACATATTTATTATGAGAATAGTACATGTATAATGAGGCCTTAGCATTGCTAAATTCATCAGAGAGTGTTGGTGCTAAGCTACACCAGTAAACCGTAAACCCGGTTAAACCGATTTTCTGTTTTTAACTAAAACTGACCAGGTAACCTTATAATATTATTCAAGAAGCTTCTAATACTAATATAATGATAATATCATCCTATTATCTCTCTTCTCTCATAAATCGAGTCCGGTTCGTCAAACTGAGACTATTTACAAAAAAACCAAATCAAAACTTCTAACCGATACGGTTCAAAAACCATGTTCTTCGTGACCGCATTATCGAGCTTGTCTCGGAAAAGGTTCTAACTTAAAGATGACATAATGACAATGAGGATTGAGATACTTGATGATATATCAAAGGTTTTTCCCTTACTGATCTTCCGAAGAAATCCGTACTTTCAGAAAAGATTTTGCGTTCTCGAAAACCGGGGTTGTTACATTCTACCCTCCTAAAAGAAAATTTTGCCCTCAAAATTTCAGTTACCTGAGAATATATGTGAGTAATCTACTCTCATATTATCTTCCAATTCCCAAGTGTGCTCTTCTTCTCCTCTTGGTTCCCATGCTACTTTGACTAAGCGAACAGTCTTGCCTCTTAGCTGCTTATCACTTCTTTCTACGATCTGAACTGGTGATGCTTGATATGTCAAATCATTTCATAGCTGTACTGTTTCTGGTTGTGAAACGTGACTATCATCGGGAACATATTTCTTAAGTTGCGAGACATAAAAAAACATCATGAAGGTTTGATAAATAAGGAGGAAGGGCTATTTGATAAGCTACTAGACCGACTCTTTTAAGTATTTGGAAAGGTTCTATGTATCGTGGGTTAAGCTTCTTAGTCTTAAGGGCTCTACCTATTCCAGTAATCGAAGTTACTTCTAGAAAGACATGATCTCCCTCACTAAACTCTAAGGGTCTACGTTTATTATCGGCATAGCTCTTTTGACGGTTCTGTGCGGTCTGGATCTTCTAGCAAATCCCCTTTATCTTCTCAGTAGTTTCTTGCACTAAGTCTGGACCTAAGACACTAGCTTCTCCGTCATCATTCCAACACAATGGTGTCTGACATCTCCTTCCGTAGAGAGCTTCATATGGTGCCATCCCGATACTTTATTGGCAACTATTGTTGTAAACAAATTGCTTAAGGTCCTCAAATTCCGCGAGTAACTTTTCTTCCTTTATCATCATCCAAGAGATATTCAAATTCTTCCTGCTCAAAGCGTCTGCCACCACGTTCGCTTTTCCTGGGTGATAACTTAACTTAAAATCATAGTCCTTCAGGAACTCCATCCACCTTCGCTGTCCAGAACTCACACTTTGATAGTTTAGCATATAACTTCTGAGTCCTTAGTATCTGCAATACAGTTCTTAGATGCTCTTCATGCTCTCTTTCTGTCTTCGAATAGATGAGAATATCGTCTATGAAGACTACTATGAACTGATCAAGGTACGGACGGAAAATACGATTCATGTAATCCATGAAAATCGCAGGAGCATTAGTTAGTCCAAACGACATAACCGTATACTCATAGTGACCATATCGAGTTCTAAATGCAGTCTTCGGTATATCTGACTCTTTCACTCAAATCTAGTGATAGCCCGATCACAAATCAATCTTTAAAAACACAGTTGCACCTTTTAAATGATCCATCAAATCATCTATTCGTGGAAGTGGGTACTTGTTCTTGATAGTGACTTTATTTAACTGTCGGTAATCTACACAAAGTCACATTCCACCATCCTTCTTCTTTACTAGCAACACCGGAGCTCCCCAAGGTGATGCGCTGGGACGAATAAATTTTTTTCCAAGTAGCTCATCTAACTGCTTCTTCAACTCTGCAAGTTCCAGTGGTGACATCCGGTACGGTGCTATGGAAATCGGTCCGGTTCCAGGTACAAGTTCAATGTTGAATTCTATCTCTCGCTGAGGAGGAAACTCAGGTATGTCGTCCGGGAAAATATCAGGAAATTCCTTCACCACTTGGATTCGTTCTAAGCTTAGTTCACTATCATTCGAGCTAGCCGCTAACAGAACGTACCCCTCACAATCACTCCCGTCTAATGCAACTCTTACAGAATTCCGATATAAAGTATGAGACAAAAATGGTTTAATATCTAAACTATCAGACGGAATAACAGCAGTTCTTTCATAGTAATCAAGGAAAACATGATACTTAGATAACCAATCTAACCCTAGAATAACTTCTAAACCACATAGAGGCAAACAGATTAGATCATGTATAAAAGTCCTGTTCCTAATAGCGAATGGTACTTGCAGGCACACTAAACTGGTCAAAGCATTTTGGGATGCAGGTGTATGGACAATCAGATCAAAGTTCAACTCAGAAAAATCTAGTCCCAACTCACGAGCAACAGTTAAAGAAACAAAGGAATGCGATGCACCCGAGTCATACAGTACAGTTAGAAATCGATCTTTAACAATACACTGACCTTGGATCAGGGCGTCTGATTGCATAACATCATCAGCAGTCATGGCAAACACTAGACCTTGTTACTGGGTTCGCACTAGATTCCGAAAAAACTTTCTTGGGTACATCCTAGCTGTGTGTCCAGATTCCTCACAAGTAAAATAAGCGTTCGTTCCTTACAGCATCCAAATATAACATAACCATAACCATGGAGATCATAACAGCTATGAGGATAGCTGTGCTTTACATCGATTCGTCATTCGGAACTCGATTAAACTATGTCTATTCGCAGTCATTAAGGTCCTATCCGCACCAAACAATCAACATTAAGGTGATCAGTCTTAATATTTCAAGTAAGGCACGAACATTCCCAAAATGAGCACTCATAGACATTCATGCCAAATGTATCTTAAAGATACCCTAATGGCGTGAGACACATAAGCAGAGTATGCAATGAAGCATAGTCAGTCCACTCCCCATGCTGTACTGGGAACGAACTGCTCTGATACCAAATTGTAACGACCCAATTTTCAATACACCTAGGACATACCAGAAACTGAGTGCTACCAATTTGTCATCCTAATTATTATCTATTATTTATTATATGAGCCTGATTCGTTGTTAAAAGCGTAGTTAGTTAGCGAGGTACTTTCTTTTTTTTGAAAATATTTGGATCAATAGACAGAATCATTCATAATCAACTCACAGCTGATAACAGATAAAACAGTTATAAGCAACCACACATAAATACATCACAAGTAGCTAGCAACATTCAGTTATCCAGCCTTTATTAAAGTATAGACCTTTAGTTAGAACGCCCCTATATATAGCTAAATAATAACTATATACATATACATACATACAACATCCTAGGTCCTGACCTGTTCAAGAGGTCCCTAAGCTGGCACCTAGGCTAGCCTAGACTCTATACTCACCTAGTCCCTCCAAACTACTAAAGTGAGGAAAAGTACATTCTAAGTCTTCACAACTCAAGTCAGGTGTTGCTTTGATTTCTCTGTTTAACATATGTATTTAAAGCTTATGTAAATTTCGGTATGAATAGTTAGTCTGTCCCAAGTATAGGTTCATTAAGTCTATACTGAAATAGTTTAACTTTTCATAAAATACCTAACCCTATTCGCAATTCCAGGACTAACTATGTTGCCCTAGTTCGTTCACTAGTCTCTGTCTGTTTTTCTGTCATTAAAACTTTACAGACTTTTTCTTCGATTTTTATCTTTTCTTCAACTTTTTATCTTTTATTTATCTTTGCCTCACTAATATGTTTTTACCACTCCCTAAGTGTTTTATGAAGGTAATTATGAGATTCTGCGCTTAAAGTTGTCTTTCTAAAGCTTTTACAGAAAACTGTCTTTTTCGCATTATTTTATTATTTTTATTAAAATATTATTTTTAATTAAATATTATTATTTAATATTTTATTATTTTTTATTATTTTATCATTAAATTTTCGAAAATTAACTTACTTTTACTTTTAACCTTTAAAATTCACTTTTTACCACCCGTAACTTTTAATATTTCTACTTTTACCACCCTAACTTTCAGAAATTACTAAATAACCCCTCAAACACCAAAATAATTACTTCCTTGCCCTTTTTAAGATCTAAGGCCTGTTCTTCATTGTTCTTCCTCACACTCAAAGTGTTCTTCATGTTCTTCATAAATTCTTCAGATTCCTTCTCTGTTTTTACCCGTTTTTCAGCAACCGATTTTTACTATAATTCATAATAAATTAGTAGCCACTAAAACCCCATCTTTTCTACATGATTTCAACACAAATTGAACCTCAATTTAAGCTTAGGGTTTCATTTTTTCAGCTTCCTAAGAACATGAACTTTAAAGCTTGAATTTCATCAAATTTCATCAAAATTTCACCAAATTTTCACCAAGAATCAATCATATATGCAACCAATTTTTAGCACAGCCAATTTATACAACATTAACACAACTCAAACACAAATAATCAAGATTAATTTTGTGACACCCTACCTGGTTTTGCTGCTCCTAAGTCGGTTAAACTTTCAGGTGGTCCTTAAGCACTTTTTCCTCCTAAATCACATCAAGAACAACTTTAAATCCAAAAACTCTCAACTGACCAAATCTCACTCAGCACAGGTAACCTTATAATATTATTCAAGAAGCTTCTAATACTAATATAATGATAATATCATCCTATTATCTCTCTTCTCTCATAAATCGAGTCCGGTTCGTCAAACTGAGACTATTTACAAAAAAACCAAATCAAAACTTCTAACCGATACGGTTCAAAAACCAGGTTCTTCGTGACCACGTTATCGAGCTTGTCTTGGAAAAGGTTCTAACTTAAAGATGACATAATGACAATGAGGATTGAGATACTTGATGATATATCAAAGGTTTTCCCCTTACTGATCTTCCGGAGAAATCCGTACTTTCAGAAAAGATTTTGCGTTCTCAAAAATCGGGGTTGTTACAGGAATTATACAAAAGTGGGAATTATGGGTAGCTAGGCATGAATTTAAAAGTATATAGAGTATATGTATATTAGATGAGAGCTTAGGTTAATTAAAGATTCAATTTATAAAGCTCACTTAGCCATATATATACCTTTACCCTTACCTTAGCCCCATTACAACCTTGAAAAAGACCTCATGATGTTTGCATTAGTATATTAAAAATTGTTGATTGGTTAGATGAAGAACAAGGTTTAGAAAGCATGACTAGAGAAGAGTAGAGTGAATAACCCTATACACTTGAGAGATTAGAGTGATATACACTACCAGTGAGGGTTCAATGCTTGATTCTATGTTCCCTGCTTTCATGAGCTGTCTTCTTACAAGTTTACTTATTTTTTATTGTACGATTTGAATTATTGGAAATTGGTTTGTATTTGTCTTGGAGAACTTGTTTACTTTTAAACCAAGTAGGTAGAAACATTTTGCATGTAGTTGCATTCATATAGATAGGATTGCATTTCATACATCCTACCATTCCTCTTCATTTTTATAGCTTCTCTTGAGCTTAGCATGAGGACATGCTATTGTTTAAGTGTGGGGAGGTTGATAAACCACTATTTTATGGTTTATCTTGTACTCAATTGAGTGGTTTTTATCAACTCTTTACCCACTTATTCATACTATTCGCATGTTTTACATTTTCCTTCCTGGTTTTGTGCTATGATTGAAAACATGCCTTTTTGATCTTATATTTGCTTATTATTAATCCTCTCTTATTACCATTAGATGCCTTGATATGTGTGTTAAGTGTTTTCAGAGATTACAGGGTAGGAATGACTCAGAGAATGGAAAGGAAGCATGCAAAAGTGGAAGGAATACAAGAAGTTGGAGAAATTGCTAAGCTGTCCAGCCTGACCTCTTCGCACTCAAACGGCTATAACTTTAGCTACAGAGGTCCAAACGATGCGGTTTCAGTTGCATTGGAAAGCTAACATCCGGGGCTTCGATTTGATATATAATATGCCATAGTTTCCCTAACGTTAGGCGATGCGAACGCGTGATCCACGCGGACGCGTCGCATCTGCGAACTTCAATCCATGCGGCCGCGTGGACGACGCCTCCGCGTCACTTGCCCGCGACCTGGACGTAACAAAAATCGCAGGGAGCGATTTTTGGGCTGATTTTGACCCAGTTTTCAGCCCAGAACACACAAATTAGAAGCTATAAAGTGAGGGAATGCATCCATTCAGAGAGAGCTCGCATTTTTGCTACTTTCCATGATTTAGATTTAGTTTGAGAGAGGTTCTCTCCTCTCTCTCTCTTAGGATTAGGATTTAGGACTTCTCTTAGTTTTTAAGAGTAACTCTCGATCCAGGTTTAGTATTTACTTTAATTTATGTTTCCATGCTACTTTTACTTTAATGCTTTTATTCGTATCTATAAATGTTGCCAATTTGGCTTATGAATTATTCCATGTTATGATTTGAATTAATGATTATTTGAGGTATTTCAGTTATTGATTGCTTTCTCTTTAATTCGTGTTACCATTGCTTTCCATCTAAGGACATTTTTTTATTCCATCAATTTTACTTTTTCCCCTTTTGGTCTTGGTTAAGAAATCAGTAACTCAATATTATCAAACTCAACATAACTGATAATCGCCATCTTGCTAATTGAACTGAACTTCAATAATCCTAACTTTTTTTTAGGAATTAAATAGGATTCGAAGGTCAAACTAATTAGTCACTTGACTTTCCTTTGCTTTAGTAAAGGTTAACTAAGTGGAATTTAGATTCAACTTTCATTATTGTTGAGAGAGATAACTAAGTTGGACTTCCAATTTCTCTTACCTTGCCAAAAGTTTGCTTTACAGTATTTATTTATTTTAATTTCCATTTAAACTATTTGTCATATCTACTCTTCACTCTCAACCCCGATTTTACAACCTCCATAACCAATAATAAGAACATACTTCCCTGCAGTTCCTTGAGAAGACGACCCGAGGTTTGAATACTCGGTTAACAATTTCAAAGGGGTTTGTTACTTGTGACAACCACATCGTTTGTATGAAAGGACTTTTGAAGGTTTAGAAACTATACTTGCAACGAGGATTTATCCGCAAATTTCTAGACCACGCATCTCGCTTTGAGTTTGGTTCTAACTTTGTTGAAGGAAATAGAAGTTACAACAGGAATATGCATCAAGGTCAGACCAATCAAGGATGGATGGAGCCAAGAGGATCTAATCAACCCTTTAGGCAACAACACCCTCCGAGATACATTGGACAAAGACCATTCTACAATGCATACCCAGCTGAAAGATATGGTGGACAACCTTGTAACTACCAACAAGCCCCACCCCGTGCATATAAACCATCCTTTCAACATAACCTCGAACCACCGCACTCACAAGCTTCTCTTCACCATTCGTCACCATGTGATCCTTCCTTACCCCAGTACCGATCCAATCACTCCCAATCACCGCCACTTTCCTATGTATCATGTCAAAATCCGGCGACCCGAGAAGCAGAGGATCGCCTAAAGGAAACAGTAAATAAACTTCAAACAACCATTTGACAACTGGAGCAAGCAGTAATTCAATGGGTTTCTAGGCGCTCAAATACACAAGGATTAGCCACAGCCCCATGTGAATAGTCTAAGGCTTAGTTTGGTAAAGCTTTTCCTTTTTAAAAGTAGCTTATAAAAGTTAACTTTTAAAAGATGGCTTTTGAAAAGTTGTAGCATTTATATTTAGTAAATCAAATTAAAAATAGCTTTTAATAAATACAAGCAATATCAATTGTGTTTGGTAAAATAGCTTTTAAAATTTAAAAATACTATAATAAACACAAATGTGAGCATTAAATTTGAAAATTAGTTAACATATGAGGTTATATTAGACTTTTAAATTTTGAAAAGCACAAGCCAACTTTAAAAAGCTCTATCTTAGGTGCTTTTAAAAGTACCACAATCTTTTAAAAGCTGCAAGTACAAGCACATGATCTTTTTTATTTACCAAACACAAAATGAGAAGCTTCAACTTTTAAAAAGCACAAGCACCTCTTCGAAAAGCTTTACCAAACCAAGCCTAACAAAGAGCGTAGCATGAACGAGATACCAGAAACTCCAGTGGACAAGACAGAGAATGAATTCGTACTAGAACAAGTAGAAGAAGCTGTCATTGTTCAAGAAGAAGAGTTAGTTGAAGATCTAGGAGACGCTGAACCTCCATGGGAATCCAGAACTGAGGAGAACTCCGTCAAGGACGCTACAGTTGATGTTCTACCTTTTGATGAGGATCCACCTGACTTGAGTTTTGAAGACTTAGAACGTATTTTCCCTCGCTCTAGAAGTTTAAAGGGACTAAGTGAGTATAGAGTCTAGGCTAGCCTAGGTGCCAGCTTAGGGACCTCTTGAACAGGTCAGGACTTGGGATGTTGTATGTATGTATATGTATATAGTTATTATCTAGCTATACCTAGGGGTGTTCTAACTAAAGGTCTATACTCTAATAAAGGCTGGATAACTGAATGTTGCTAGCTACTTGTGATGTATTTATGTGTGGTTGCTTATAACTGTTTTATCTGTTATCAGTTGTGAGTTGATTATGAATGATTCCGTCTATTAATCCAAATGTTTTAAAAAAAATATATACCTTGCAAATTAACTACGCTTTTAACAACAAATCAGGCTCATATAATAAATAATAGATAATAATTAGGTAGACAAGTTGGTAGCGCTCAGTTTCTAGTATGATCATGACGTACCAGAAAATTGGGTCGTTACAACCAGGCTACTTGAAGCAGATATCATTTACCCCATCTCAGACAGTGAATGGGTTAGTCCAGTACAAGTGGTGCCCAAGAAGTCTGGAGTCACAATAGTAAAGAATGAGCATGGAGAGCTCCTGACAACTAGAGTGCATAATTCATGGAGAGTTTGCATTGACTATAGGCGTCTCAACCAAGCTACTCGCAAGGATCACTACCCCTTGCCATTCATTGATCAAATGCTTGATCGCCTGTCAGGTAAATCCCATTACTATTTTTTAGATGGTTGTACAGGATATTTTCAAATTCATATAGCTCCTGAAGATCAGGAGAAGACTACTTTTACATGTCCCTTCGAAACGTATGCATATAAAAGGATGTCTTTTGGCTTATGTAATGCACCGGCTACTTTCCAAAGATGTATGATGAGTATTTTTTCAGATCTTATTGAGAACTGTATGGAAGTATTTTTGGATGATTTTAGCGTATATGGCGATTCGTTTAACCTTTGTTGGATAGTTTAGCTAGAGTATTAGACAGGTGTGTTAGTTCAAACCTTGTATTGAATTTTGAAAAATGTCACTTTATGGTAAGACAAGGGATTGTTCTAGGACATGTTGTTTCTAACACGGGTATTTCTGTAGATCCAGCAAAGGTGGATGTCATTTCTAGTTACCTTACCCCTGCTCCATGAGGGAAGTCCGTTCGTTCCTTGGCCATGCAAGTTTTTATAGGAGATTAATTAAGGACTTCAGTTTGGTAGCATTACCTTTATCCAGACTGTTGTAGAAAGATATTGAGTTCGAGTTCAGTGAGGATTGCATGCAAGCATTTGATAAGCTAAAGATCGCCCTGACTCAAGCTCCAATTGTGAGAGGACCAGACTGGAGCCAGCCATTTGAGATTATGTGTGATGCCTCCAACCATACCGTAGGACCGGCGCTGGCTCAGCGCGAAGGTAAGGACCCTTTCGTAATTGCTTATGCATCTAAGACCTTAGATACTGCTCAGTCTAATTACACTACTACTGAAAAAGAGATTCTGGGTATTGTTTTTGCTCTGGATAAATTCCGAGCCTATTTACTTGGTACTAAGGTAGTAGTGTACTCAGACCATGCAGCTCTAAAATATTTATTAGCTAAAAAAGAGTCCAAACCAAGGTTGATACGTTGGATACTATTGCTGCAAGAATTTGATTTAGAAATTAAGGATATGAGTGGTAACCAGAATTTAGTGGCAGACCACTTGAGTCGCCTTGAGCACATTAAGGATGACTTCACTCCTATCAATGATACTTTCTCATTTGATAGTTTGCAAGCAGTATCTGAAGTAGTTCCTTGGTATGCACCTGTAGCTAATTATCTAGTTAGCCATACTTTCCCTCCCAATTTTATTAAGCATCAAAGGGACAAGCTGAAAAGCGAGTCTAAATATTATATATGGGATGACCCATACTTATGGAGGTGTGGTGCTGACCAGGTAATTAGAAGATGTGTGCCCCAATCAGAATTCTAGTCCATTTTAGAGGCCTGCCACTCTTCTGAGAGTGGAGGACATTTTGGCCCTCAAAGAATAGCTAGAAAAATTTTAGACTGTAGATTCTGGTGGCCTACTCTTTTTAAAGATGCTACTGAATTTTGTAAATCTTGATCCCCATGCTAAAGGTTTGGTAATATATCCAAGAGGGATGAGATGCCTCAATAGATTATGCTTTTCTGTGAAATTTTTGATGTTTGGGGCATTGACTTCATGGGTCCATTTCCAAACTCTAATGGTTACCTTTATATACTGTTAGCTGTAGATTATGTTTCTAAATGGATGGAAGCCATTCCTACCCGTACTGATGATGCTAACACTGTTGTTTCCTTTGTTAGAAACCATATTATTTGTCGCTTTGGATCACTACGAGCAATCGTGAGTGATCAAGGCACTCACTTTTGTAACAGGAGACTAACATGATTACTGAAGAAGCATGAGATTGTTCATAAAGTAGCAACAGCTTATAATCCCCAAACCAATGGACAAGCAGAAGTGTCTAACAGGGAGATTAAACACATTCTGGAGAAGATAGTAAAGCTTCATAGGAAAGACTGGAGTGCCAGGCTATAAGATGCACTCTGGGCATATAGAACATCATACAAAACACCCATTGGGATGAGCTCCTTCCGCTTAGTATACGAAAAGGCTTGCCACCTTCCAGTAGAGGTAGAACACAAGGCTTTCTGGGCTGTGAGGGAGTGCAACATAAATTTTGAAGAAGCTGGTGGTGAAAGGAAGTTGCAACTAGCAGAACTAGAGAACCTTCGCCTAGAAGCATATGACAACTCCAGGCGATACAAAGAGAAGATGAAGGCTGTCCATGACAAGCACATAAAAAGAAGAGAATTTAGACCAGGGGAGTTAGTTCTTCTTTATAACTCCAGACTGAGGCTTATGCCAGGTAAACTGAGATCAAGATGGGAAGGTCCCTACAGAATAGAAAAGGCAGAGCCATACGGAGTTTTTCACCTGCGTCATCCTTCTAGTTCTAAATTCATGAAGGTCAATGGACATCGCCTAAAGCTTCATCATGGTGAGAAGATGAAGGATCACAAAGAGCTAGAGGTTTTCCTCTTGGAAGACCCACCAACAGAAGCAGAATAAGCTTGAAAACGTCCAACTTAAGGACGTAAAAGCAAAGTGCTAGGTGGGAGACAACCCACCATGGTATGATCGTTCCGTTTCAGTCTTAGTTTTATTTTACTTTTTGTTAATGACTCTTCTTATAATCTCTGCATATAGCATGCATTTGCATTTGCATTCTGCATAATAAAAAAAAAATTTGCACGCGACGCGCAAGCGTTGCCGACGCGTCCGCGTCGTACATGCTTTCAAACTAAGAAGAAAATAGGCAGAGTCACGCGGGAGTGTGGTTGGAGGCCTGCCTTAGGCACAAGCATGCCCACACGAACGCGTGCCCTACGCGTCCGCGTCATTTGCGAAATCAGCCTCCCACGCGTGCGCGTCGCCCATGCGCACGCGTGACCCTGCAAAATCGACCTAAAGAGGTATATGGCAGAGAGTTATGATGGAGTGGGGCTGGAATGATGCTGGAAGCACAAGCCATATCACGCGAACGCGTGCCCCATGCGTCCGCATCATTCTTCAAAAAGAGGTCATTCACGCGTGCGCGTCACCCTGAATTTTGGCAATGAGAGAGTCTGAAACAGAGAGTTGCGCGTGCGCGAGGCTGCACTCGCACCATTGGCACAGTTCACTTCACGCGAACGCGTGGCCCATGCGTCCACGTCAACTGAAAATAACGCAATTAGGCGAACGCGTGAACCACGCGTCCCGTCACATGCGACACATAGTTTATCCAGATCAGCGCCAGATATCTTATCTTTTCTTCCCCAATCTTAATTTTTCCTTCTTCCTACTTATTTCTTTCTTCTTCCTTCTTTCTTCTTTATTCCTTCTTACTTTTTACTTTCTTCCCCCTTCTTTTTCACATCCATTATCAAGGTTCTTTTCTTTTCTTTTTCCCATTTTTTACCTTTTCATTATTATTTTTATTTATGTTTTCTTCTTCTTTTCTTTTTACTTTCATTATCTATGTTTTCTTTTTCTTTCTTTCTTTTTGTATTATTTTTATTGGTGTTAGAAATTTATTTGGGTAATTGTTTTCTCCTATATAATTGCTTGTGGATTAATTAGAAATTGTTTGACAATTATTAATTATTTTAGGGTCACTTGCAGCTTCAAATTTAATACTTTCAATCACACATTTACCATGCATACTAAGTGTTTGTGAAAAAGTCCGTATGGCATTATGCATTTGTACTTACTCTATTCTTCTACTCTAATGCCTATTTTTCACAAAATCCTTTCAATATTTTATTAATTGAATATAATTGTCAATACAAACAGATTGTTAGTTTGAAAATGTTTTTAATCAAACCTGGACATGTAATGCTTGACCTATGCTACTCATGCCTTTGCCAGCATGCCAATAAACATCTTGCATCTTGCCATAACATGCACTTGCTATATTTTTATTGATGAACTTTTCACATGGATTCGCGACCATGTGTTAACGACATCCTTCTTTACCGTGCATTGATTATCACTTGTACCATCCTCTTCCTTGCTCTAACCCTTATATTTTAAAGTTACTTACTTTTTCCCTTTTCAGGATGGCCACCAAGAAGGGTAAAGAGAAAGCTACTCCCAAACAACTCGCAAGGAAAGGAACAAAAAGAGCAATAGCTGTAGAGCCATCTTCAACAGCAGTAAAACCCTAAACAAAGCGAATCAAGATGATCATCAAGGTCGATGAAAAAGAGAAATCCCTTCCAGCAAAGGACACTACGCAGTTCACTAACTGCTACTGTGAGCAGATGTTCCCCATCCTGGCTGAAAGGAACTATAATAATGAATACCTTCTCATTCTTTCGACCAACATTGCTGAATTTGTTGAGCCCCGAATTGAACAAAGACAATAAAGATTCCTACGGAGACAGCCACAGTAGGTTAACTTTTCGTGGGTAGTTGAATTCTACTCCAATTTTCACATGCCAACCATGCAGTCTGTTTATGCCCGTCAGAAGCAAGTCCCTATAACTGAAGAGGCCATTCAATGAGCTTTAGATCTTTCCCCTGCTCCAGAAGGATTGGACGCATTCCAAAAAGCCTCTTTCAAGCGCCAGACATACCAATTTGACTGGGACGCAGTTCTTAGAGTTATAGCACAACCTGGCAGCAGATGGATCTATGGATACCATCGACCTCGACCTAAGAGCATATTGGCTTCAACACTCACTTTAGAGGCTCGAGTATGGGTACAAATCATGTCCCATTACGTCTTTTCGAGCACTCACGAGTCCTTCTTCACTGCAGACATGGCTGTTCTACTCTGGTGTATCCTTACAGACCAGCACCTCAATTTACCAAGACACATTCGACATGCTATGGGACACGTACAGATTACGGGTAGACTACCTTTTTCCGCCTTGGTTTTAGATCTAGTCTCAGCAGCCGGAGTCTCCTACAGAGCTGGGGACACCAAGGCCATGATTCCACGAGATGATCAGATCGTCCCTAACGGGAAGTATATCAGACCTCCAGCAGCTACTATCAACGGGAGCACAGAACCAACGGAAGATATCCCTTCACCTTCCACATCACAAGCACCTTCAACAAACCAACTGCTCCATTAGATAATTGAGAAATTGGACCGGCTTAATCGGCAAGGAAAGCAAACAGAGCACTGTAACAAGTGCCGATTTACATACCTCAAGGAGCTACTTGTTGGTAACCACCCACCTGAAGAAAACCCAGACACCCCGGACCCCACTTCATTTACCAGCACAGGGAGCCATGACGGTTCCAATTGTGGAGATGCTGCTACCAGCCCCCCTTTGTTCCTGACTGATGGCACCGAAGACGGTGCCAAGCTTTAAGTGTGGGGAGGTCGGTTAGTACCTGACTTCCGGAGGTAATTTCTCTTTCTCAACACCAATAAATAAGTTATTTTTCTTTTATTAGGATAGGATAGATAGCATAGTAATAGGTAATTGCATGCATATTCTATTTGGTTGAAAAACAATAAGTTTCTTGTTAAGACCCTATTTTTGAAAATTTCACTAATTTAAATCAAAACTTTTCTTTAAAACTTGTTTGGAAGTTGTATTTGGAATATAATTTAAAGCTAAGAGCACACAACCCAGTGAGATTTGAGCTTAATTACATGGTTACACTATGTAACCATAAAAATTTTATTCTTGTGTGTTTTCTTCTCTATGATTGTAATCTATATTTTGTTCTATCCTATATATCCAATATTTAATGTGTTATATGCATGCATATGATTGAGGCCATTAATTGATTATTAACTCACTTTTCCTAAATAGCTTACCATTCCATTTACCTTTGTTAGCCACTTTGAGCCTTTTTAAATCCCCTTTGTTCTATAGTTTTTCACATTACTAGCCTTAAGCGGAAAAACAAGTAATACCCCAAATTGAATCTTTGGTTAGCTTAAGATAGAAATTGTGTGTCAATAAAGTGTGGAAAAATTGTGGGAATATGGGTTAATAAGAGAATGTGTCATGATAAAATATTGGGAATTTGGGTACCTACTCATGTGAAACTAGAAAAATTAAAAATCCATGTGCATTGTCAATGTTATGTTTATTTTTATGCTTCAAAAAAAATCCAAAAACATTTAAGTAATTAAGTGATTAAATAAATGAATAAGGGGACAAAATTACCCCAGTGATAAGTTTAATGAAAAAAATCAATGCATGTGTGATACAAAGTTAAGAGAAAAGTTGACGCATGAGTATGTAATACAAAAGTGAGAAAACTTTGGGTAGCTAGGCATGAATCTAAAAGTATATGTATAGGTAAGAGCTTAAGTTAATCAAAGATTCAATTTATAGCTTACTTAGCCATATATATATGCCCTCACCTTTACCTTGGCCCCATTACAACCTTGAAAAGACCTCATGATGTTTGCATTGGTACATTAAATATTTGTTGATTGGTTAGGTGAAGAACAAGGTTTAGAAAGCATGATTAGAGAAGAGTAGAGTGATTACCCTATACACTAGAGTGACTAGAGTGCATATACACCATCAGTGAGGGTTCAATGCTTAATTCTATGTTCCCTGCTTTCATGAGCTGTCTTCTTACAAGTTTAATTATTTTTACTGTATAAATTTTAATTAGTGATATTTGATTTAAATTTGTCTTGAAGAACTTATTTACTTTTAACCAAGTAGGCAAAATCATATTAGCATATAGTTGCATTCATATACATAGGTTGCATTGCATTGCATGAGTCTCACTTTTCCCTACTCATTTACCTTATCTCCTTAAGCTAAGCATGAGGACATGCTAATATTTAAGTGTGGGGAGGTTGATAAACCACTATTTTATGGTTTATCTTGTGTTTAATTGAGTAGTTTTTATCAAGACTTCACCCACTTATTCATATGATTTGCATGATTTTATAATCCCTTCCTAGTATTGTTTTATGATTGAAAACTTGCTTCCTAGAGATCTTCAATTAGTATATTTTAATTCCCCTTTATACCATTCGATGCCGTGATCCACGTGTTAAGTGTTTCAGGCTTTATAGGGCAAGAATGACTTAGAGAATGGAGAGGAAGCTTGCAAAAATGGAAGGAACACAAGAAACTAAGGAGATGACCAGTGAACACCGACGCGCGCACATGGCTCACGCGAGCGCGCGAAAATGAGGAAATTGCAGCGACGCGTGTGCGTGCCTAACGCGTACGTGTGGATTGGAGTCTGCACAAAAGACGCGCACGCATGGACGACGCGTACGCGTGACAAGGAAAAATGCCAAATGACATGCACGCGTGACTGATGCGTACATGTGACCTGCGCGATCTGCAAAATTAACAGAAAATGCTGGGGGCAATTTTGGGCCGCGTTTTGACCCAGTTTTTGGCCCATAAACACAGAATAAAGCCAGGGAACATGCAGAGACTCGATAGATGGAGATACACATCACATATTCTCATTAGGATAGTTTTTAGGTTTTTAGATCTGAATCTAGAGAGAGAATTACTCCTCCTCTAGTTTCTCTTTACATTCCTAGTTTATTGCTTTCGCTTTTGGATACTGAAGAGTCATTACCTCCGTTGAAGATACTATTCTAGTTTGTTTCCTTACTTACTCTTTTATTTATTTATCCATATTCTTAATTCTTGTTTAGAGTGGTAATTGGATTATTTTCATGGATTGTTAATGCAAAGGATTACTTTTTCTTTTAATTAATTTTGAACCCTTATTTTATTTAATTCATCATGTCTTCTTCTTATATTTCTATGAGCATTATATTCATGTCAATGGAGTAGATTCTCTACTTGACATGGGGTTGATTAAAAGGAGACACTTGAGTTGGAAGGCTTAAGTGATGGTTAATTTGGAAGTTGTTGGCTAGTTCTGTATTTACCAACACTAGACCTTCCCAAGGGAGAGGACTAGGATTTACGAATAAGAGCTAGCTCAATCACTTGACTTTCCTTTATTTAGTAAGGGTTAACTAAGTGAAAACAACAACCTTTTTGATACTACACTTAAGAGATCCCAACAAGGATAGAACTTCCGATTAATCATTCCCCTAGTCAAGGCCTTTTATTTAGAATATTACAAATCTCCTTTAATTTTTGTTGCTTTAATTTATAATTATTTAATTGCTCATTATTCAACTCTCAAATTCTCTTGGAAACTCCTGATTAATAAATTAGCATCCTTACTAGCAACTCGTTGGGAGATGACCTGGGACTCATACTCCTAGTATTTTTATTCTAAACTTTTTGTGACAACCTTTTTAAATTGATGAGGCAGATTTTTGCTAGTTAAGAGCTATACTCGCAACGCTATTCTATTATATTACCTAAAAAAATGCATGAAACTAACCTAAAATGATAGAACATAAGAAAAATGAATAAAAGTACAGAGAGATATGAGTCCTTATTGAGAGAATTCAAACCCTGGTTTATGGAGTTTCATGCATGACAACTTAGGTTCATATTCTTGTTGGTTTCGCGCATGCTCTTAAATACTCACTCTATTGCCTTCTATGAGACTCTTATTCTTGACCCTTAACTTAGCTTTGTTTTTGTTTCCTTTAGCACTTTAGGAGCTTATTACTTTATTTAGCTAAGTGCTCTGTGTTGAGGCAACTCTTTATGATAAGCTTTCAACCAACACTCCCGAACCAGTTGGTTCAACCCCTAAGAACCTACTTACTCAAGCCTCTCCTCAGCACATACACACCACAGGCACATGGTTTGTTATTCATTTCTGAGACCTTGGTGCCCAGCACCTCTTTGGGTTACTAAATATTTTGTGACAAAGTTGCTCTTGATAGGGGACTTTCAGTTGATAATCTCGAGTTAGTTAACCCAAGTTATCAAGTGATGAAGCACTCCTTAGAACCTACTCATCCAAGCATATCCTTGCACAAAAACACCACAGACACATGTCTCAGGGTTCAAACTGTTGGTGCCTAGCTTTATTGCTTGCTCTTTTCTTTCTTTTTCAGTTTCTTTTTCTTCCCATGACCTTTTTATTCATCTAAGTCTCATAGAATGCACATTATTCTCATATTTCAAGAGATATTTTAGCTTTCTATCTTATTGATGAACCAACTTAGCTAGAAAATACCACTATAACACTAGGATTTAATTCTGAAAACATTGGACTTCTACTCTTCTTTTTTCACAATATTTTCTTACATTTTCTTTTATTTAACTTAAGAACAAGGCAAACAACTTAAGCAATAATGCAGTGGCCTAAGCATCTAAGCTAGCAAGCTAAAGATAGACTAAAGGAACTAAATGATGCAAGTGACTTAAAGACTGAAAGGACATTAATCAGCAGCAGAACAAGTACACTTTCAATTGACAACTTAAATCAAGAAACAGTACAACCTCTTGGTGCCCTCTTGTTTCCTCTTTATCATCACCACCTTCAGCTCTTGTATCATTCTTTTCCTCCTTAGATAATGATGCATATTCCTCCTAAAAGTTTGACTTTTCTTCCTACAAAGATATTGAAAGTTGCTTGCTTCCCAAGCACTTGAGTGGTTAACATTCATGTATGATTGTAAGTTTCTGAACTTACTTTGGTGTGTGAACACCAAACTCAGTTCCTTGCCTACTTCTTGATACAATGATTTACATGTAGTATGCCACCATATGCCTTTAGTCTTTTTTTGAGAAAACAACTTAAGAGACTTTCACAAATCAAATGGCTTCTATGATTGCTTGGGATTAGTAATTTTTTATATTAATTGAAGGATTTAATGTGTTCTTGTAAAATTCATGGTGGAACACCAAACTTAATATCACACATTCATCCTTGAATTATTAGCTCCTGAAACAATCACTTTCGGTGTGAAACACCAAATGTAATTTCTTGCAATGCATAGAAGGTTAACTTGACCTTTTATTAGACAAAGAAAAAAATCACAAAGAAGGTTTACATCTGGTTGGGTTACCTCCCAACAAGTGCTCTTTTAACATCACTAGCTTTACAGTTGTTACCTCATTTGAGATTATACTTCATCTTAGGGTTGTCCCCCATGTTACCCATATAGTGTTTGAGCCTTTGTCCATTTACAGTGAAGGTCCGCTGTGAGCTTTCTTCCATGATCTCTATGTGCCCATAAGGTGAGACCTTGGTGACAAGCAAGGGTCCTGACCACCTTGACTTTAACTTTCCTAGGTGCCAACTTGAGGTCATGCCATTTCTTTGCCTTCTCCTTATAAATCTTGGCATTTTTATAGGCTTGGGATCTGAATTCTTCCAATTCATGCAGTTACAAGATCCTTCTTTCACCAGCAGCATTATTATCAAGGGTCAGTAACTTGAGATCCCAGAATGCTTTGTATTCAAGCTCCATTGGCAGATGACAAGCCTTTCCATACACCAGTTGATATAGAGACATCCTAATTGGTGTCTTGAAGGCTGTCCTATCGCCCAAAGGGTATCATCCAACTTTTTTTACCAGTCTTTTCTTGAAGCCCCCACAATTTTTTCGAGAATCCTTTTGAGCTCTCTGTTGGATATTTCTGTTTGCCCACTTGTTTGGGGGTGATAAGGTATGGCAACCTTATGCTTGACTCCATATCTCAGGAGGAGAGTTTCTAATGGTCTGTTGCAGAAATGCTTCCTCCATCACTGATAAGAGCTCTGAAAATTCCAAACCGGCTAAAGATATTTTTTCTAAGAAAGTTCATCACTACTTTATTATTATTTGTTGGAGTTGCAATGACCTCCACCCATTTGGACACATAGTCTACTGCCACCAAAATGTATTTATTTGAGTAGGAGGTTGGGAATGGTCCCATGAAGTCAATCCCCCATACATCAAATAATTCGAGTTCTAAGATGAAGTGTTGTGGCATCTCATTTCTTTTGGGCATGTTTCCAGCTCTCTGGCATTCATTACATTTCTTCACTAGTTTTTTTACGTCTTTGAAGATAGTGGGGTAAAAGAATCCACACTGCAATACTTTGGCCACAGTTCTTTCTCCTCCAAAATGGCCTTCATAACAAGAACCATGACAATTCCATAAGACTTCCAATCCTTCTTCCTCTGAGATGCATCTTCTAAGTATTCCATCCGAACATTTTTTGAAGAAGTATGGTTCATCCCAAATGAAATACTTGGAATCATTAATGAGATTTCTCTTTTGATGTTTGTTGATTTCCAAAGGCAGCTCCCCAGTGGCCTTAAAATTGGCAATATCTGCGAACCAAGGTGCCTTCTAGATTAACATCAATTGCTCGTCTGGAAAATATTCATTCACACATGGGGTGTGTGCATTGCCTTTTTCACAATGGATCCTTGATAGGTGGTCTGCTACCTTGTTCTCCACTCTTTTCCTATCTTTAATCTCAATGTTGAACTCCTGAAGCAGTAAAATCCAACTTATCAATCTTGGTTTTGACTCTTGCTTGGCAAGTAGATACTTCAGTGCTGCATGATCAGTAAAAACAATCACTTTAGAACCAATGAGGTATGATTTAAATTTATCAAATGCAAACTCTATGGCCAGTAATTCCTTTTCAGTGGTGATGTAGTTCTTTTGAGCTTTATTTAGGACTTTGCTGGCTTAGTATATAACATGCACCAACTTGTCTTTCCTCTGTCCCAATACTGCCCCAATAGCAAAATTTGGTGCATCGAACATCAGCTCAAAAGGTAAATCCCAATTAGGTGGGGCTATGATGGGTGCTGAGGAAAGTTTTTTTTTAGATCTTCAAAAGCTAGCATGCATTCTTGATCAAAAGCAAAAGGTACATCAGAGACAAGTAGATTACTCAAAGGTTTGGCAATTTTTGAAAAATCTCTAATGAACCTTCTGTAAAACCTAGCATGTCCCAGGAAGCTCCTAATTGCTTTGACATTATTGGGTGGAGGTAATTTCTCAATTATCTCCACCTTAGCCCTATCCACCTCTATGCCTTTATTAGAGATTTTGTGGCCAAGGATTATCCCTTCCGTTACCATAAAACAGCATTTTTCCCAGTTTAAAACTAGGTTAGTCTCTTGACATCTCTTTAGCACCAAGGCAAGATGGTGTAAGCAATTAGGGAAGGAGTCACTGATAAACCCTATTTTTAGGGTTTATCATGTATGGAATTTAAGGGTTTTATCAATGATTTTCCACACTCATGCATCTTTGGAAAGTGGCAGGTGCATTACACAATCTAAAGGGTATACATCTATAAGCAAGTAAAAGATGTTTTCTCCTGGTCCTTTGGGTCAACCACAATCTAGTTGTAGCCTGAGTAGCCGTCCAGGAAGCAATAGTATGCATGCCCTGCAAGTCTCTCCAACATCTGGTCCATGAAGGGAAGTGGAAAGTGATCCTTTCTTATAGCCTCAATGAGCTTTCTGTAGTCAATGCACATTCTCTATCCCATGATAGTTCTTGTAGGGATGAGTTGATTCCTCTGATTAGGCACCACAGTGATGCCTCCTTTCTTCGGAACTACTTGAACATGGCTCACCCATGGGCTGTCTAAAATTGGGTAAATCACCCCTGCCTGCCACAGCTTCATTACCTTCTTCTGTACTACCTCTTTCATGACTGGGTTCAACCTTCTTTGGGGCTGAATGGAGGGCTTGGCATCATTTTTCAGTTAAATAGCATACTTTTGTGTTCTCTCCCTAAATTGAGCTTAATTGTGAAAACATGCTATTTTGTGCTTAATTTGATCAATTTTATTCCATTTTCATTCCATTCGATGCCTTGATGCTTTTGTTGAGTGATTCAAGGTGCAATAGGTTGGAATGGCTTGATAAGAATGGAAGAAAAGCATGGAATTCGGAGAAAATATGAAGAAATCAAAGGAGAGAAGCATTTCAGAGTGTGCCCACACACACCTTCTGTGTCCACGCACAAGTGTCAAAATCAGTACCTGTGCCCACGCATAGGATGGAAATCAGCAAGTGTGTCCATGCACAACTTCTGTGTCCACGCACAGGAGGAAAATCAGCATGTGTGCGTACGCACACACCTGTGCATACGCACAAGTCCCTGCACGTGACTTCATTAAAAAGTCCCGTGGCTCATGTTTGGAGAGGCTTTTTGGCCCATTTCTGATGGCTTGGAGGCATATTTGAAGGGAGAAGCAACACCAAATCATTACATTACATACCATACTTGATAGAATACATTTTAGGAGTAGTTTAGGATAGTTTTAGGTTAGGTTTTCTCTCAAATTTTGCTTAGGTTAATTAGGGTTTGTAGCATTTTATAGTTCAATTTTGGTTTTGGATCTTGCTATCTTATTGTAAGTATGTCTTTAATTTCTCTTTTATTACACTTCTTGTTCTACACTTTCTTTTACTTTAATTTCCTTTGTCAATATATACATAGTTTTGCAATTTTGGATTTCTAGTTGATGAATTTGATGTTTGATGCTTATTACATGTTTATTGAGTTGCTTTTATTGATTTTGTTCTTTTGTGGTTCATAGTTTTCATTAATTTCCCAATTTTCCATATTTTATGATTATGCCTTTCATGTGTTTGATGAAATGCTAATTTTGATTATGGGCTAAATTTCCACCCCTTGGCTTGGGGGAAATGAGTATATGGATTACTAGAGCTATAAAGTCTGACATTTAGTGATAATTCTTGGGTTGTTAGTTGTTATTGTTTCCACTAACGCTAGCTTCTTACGAAGGTAATTAGTAAGTTAGCTAGGATTTGTGGATTAATGACAATTATGCTCACTTGACCTATCCTTCGATGTTAAGGGTTGACATAGTGAGATTAATCCATCATAATTATCATAGTTGTGGTTATGGCAAGGAAGGGATTCCATAACTCATCCCAAGTCAAGGCTCTATTTATGTTTTGAACCATTTTTCCACCAATTTTGAGTCTTACTTGTCTATATTATATACATAGTTTGTTTATTCCTTTATTAGTTTATTAATTGCAATCTTAAATCATTCTTTTATCTCTTTATTTGTTTATTTCAATCATTGAAAATCCCCTTTGTTTCTCACAACCAAAATTGTGTGCTTGTTGGCACTAGTTCCTAGGGAAGACGACTCGAGATTTGATTACTCTTGGTTTAGAAGTATTAAACTTTGATCGATGGGATTTATATTGCCGGTTCGGACTATACTACCGATGAAGACATTCTCTTTTCTAGAGTAAAATTCCGAACTGGTGCAAAATCTCACCCATCAAGTTTTTGGCGCCGTTGCTGGGGAACTAGCACCATGAATGTTATAGTTTTGGTTGTTGTGAATATGTGAATAGTGTGAATAGGTACTTTTTGGTTGTTTGTTTGCTTTTCTTACTAATTACTATTTTGTTTATTTTATTACTTGATGTCTTTAGCTTTTATTTTTAATTTTTTCTATGAGTTATCACCCTCTTGGTTTGGAGTTTAGTTGTGATCATTTTGTAGGACTTGATAACTTCAATTTCAGATTGCATCATGGGATAAAAGCATCAATTTTGGAAGGAGCAACCTCTTCTATACTACAATGAGCCATACCCTTCCCAATACACATACCCAACCCATGGATATGGTGGATTTCACTTTGATCATGCACATCCACCACCATATGCCTATAACCTATACTCCCAACATAATCCTCAATCATCACATTTTCAAACACCACACCACTACTACCATCCACCTTCTCACATACCACCTCAAGATACTCACCAACATGAATCACCTCCCACATATCCAACCTTCTTCCCAACCAATGAACCTCATTTTTCACCCCAATGTGAAGTTTTTCCACCCTTGACCCAAGACCATCAAGACCTTCAAGCCTTTCTCCAAGAGCAAGAAGGATTCCGAAGGACTCAAGGACAAGTCATGGCTACCATAGCCGAAGCGGTGAACCGCTTGGTTCTACTTCACTCATTCGATCAAGGCATTCCTCTTGAGGAATGTAAAGGATCAACTAAGGCTTGTAGTGAAGAGGAGAGCCAGGAGCCACAAG
>NC_029789.2:62582538-62621333 GCF_000816755.2 Arachis ipaensis | reverse complement strand
AAGAAACAAGAGGAAGAAAAGGGAGTATTTGAACAGGAGGAGAGAAAGGAAGAATTGAGGGAGATTGATCAAGATGAAGATTCTATCATTGATGATTTTTTGTCCTCCTTGGTCAATCCCCTTAATGATCCTAATGAGCCTCTTCCCTTTGAGTTTAAGAAAGACATATAGGTAGACTTCTCACAACCTCCTTGTTATGATTTGAGTGATGGGGAAGAGGAAGTTGGTGAGGAAGTAACTCTATTCCAAGAGCACATTGAGTGGGTGGCAATTTCACCATTGAGCTTTATTGGCCCCCACCAATATGTTATCTTGGAGACGGACTACCAACTCAAGGTTCTTCTTGGGTTGGTACATGGTGGAGAAAGGAGTGTGGGTTGCCAAAGGAGTCCAAAGCCCTTCAAGAGAGCCAATGCAAGCCTTCGGATTCAAGCATGGTGTGAAGCACAATTGAGTAGATTCTGGAGAATGTTGGGGTGCTATAAGGGTAAGTTGATAGTTTATCCATCCGGTTTGAAGCATGAAGATCAACAAGAGAGTGAGCGGATGCCGAGAATATGGGATCCCGGAGGAGCCTCAAGGTGCAAGCTTGGATAGAGTTTCAAGGAGGAGTGGAAACACAAGCCACCCTAGCAAGAGTCTCCTCAAAAAGTCCAACTCAGGACTATAAACCAAAGTGCTAGGTGGGAGACACCCCACCATGGTAACATTATTCCAACCTTTTCTTTGTTTATAGTCTTGTTTTCTTACATTTTAGCTTATCTTAGCTAGCTTAGATTAGTTTAATTTTGAGCTTAGATAAGTTAATTTGTGTATGGGTCATGAATTTATGGATTTTTGGATGTTTTGGGGTTGAGTTTTGATTGAGCTAGGGCTTCATACCTTAGATTTTGAGAGAGAATTTTTGAAAAACAGGGCATCCGTGCGTGCGCACACACCTGTGCGTGCGCACAAATCCTTTATGTTTCGCGTTTTGTGCGTACGCACAAGTGTGTGCGTACGCACAAGTGTGTGCGTGCGCACAAATCCTTTATGTTTCGCGTCTTGTGCGTACGCACCTACCTGTGCGTCTGCACACCAGCCTGAATGCCCTCTATTGGGAGCGCTCGCACGCCTTGTGTGTGCACCCCCTGTGTTTTACGCCCTGTGCGTACGCACCCTCTTGTGCGTCTGCACAAAAACCCTTTTTCACGCACCATGTGCGTGCGCACCTGCTTGTGCGTACGCACACTTCCTTACACTCCCTCTGGTGGGAGCGCTGGCACAGTTTGTGCGCATGGACCCCACCCCTTTTTGCTACTGTGCGTGTGCACACCCCCTTGTGCGTGCGCACACATGATCCTCAACCTAAAAAAAAGTGTTCTATGCGCACGCACCCTCTTGTGCGTACGCACACGTCTTGATTCCCTCTCTATTCATGGCATTCGCACATTTTGTGTGAGTGCACACTTACCTTGTTTCATGTAGTGTGCATACGCACACATACCTGTACCTACGCACAAGTGATGTTTTGGACAACATTTTTATTGCACTTTGAATTAATCCCTAACGCACTTTTCGCCCCCTCCACCCTTCTCTTCCCTCCCTTTATCTTGTTTTCTACTTGTTTTACTTCATTTTTATTGCATCTCATTTTTATTTTAGTAATTATATTAGATTTGGTTTGGTTGTTTGTTAATTGAATAAGTTGCAAGTGTTTGCTTAATGTTGATTGGGTTGCTTGTTGATTGAATTTCATCAATGCACTTATACTTTGCCTTAAATTACTAGCACCTAATTGGATTTGCAAATTTACATTTTGTTACATATTAGGTGAAATTTTTATAAGTGCACATTGAATTAAGTGAATTGAGTTAAAATTACTTGTTCATCATGATTTTCATATTAAATTCATCACATGACCGGTACTTGTTCCTTGTTAATGCCTTGCATTTGTTTGAATGACTCAACTTGATTCTTATCAAGCTTCTCACTTTTTGTAACAAGTATCTTTACCATGTGACTTTTTCTTTATGTTTCATGATGAACAAGGAATTTTCTGTTCATTATTAGATTGGCTATTGTTTATTGTGCTTCTATATCAATTTGCGCTTTCACTCGCACAATTTCAACATCCAATACCTCATATACTCAATTTACTTTTGTGGTTACCTAGAGTTGCTTGTACCTTAAGTTTTGCTTATTCCCTATTTGCACCCTAGGCTACTTAATTGAGGAACACATGCCATTTCTTTTGATTGTGTGATCACCGTTTTACCCGGTTAATGTGTATGTCCTAAACCGTGCACACTTAGAATATACACATTGTCTTTTATCATACCACACACATCTAACTTTTTCTCAATTGTTGTTTATTTGTTTATACAGCAACTCGGAGCCCCCGTGCCCACCAGCTAAGGTGGAGCCTTACATCTCTTCATCCCCCGTATCATGTGCATGCACGGAGGACCGTGCATTAATTAAGTGTGGGGGATGATCGACAATTTCGAGGGGGTAAAATTCTTTTCTTAGATTCTTTGCAATACCTTTTAGTTCTTTTTCTTCAATTTTTGCAATTTTGTTCTTATTGCACTCTATTTTATTTGGGTTGTTTGTATATATTTCTTCAATGCTTATAGTGATATGATAGTAAATACTTGCATATTGCATGATAGAGTGAATAAGTTTGGTAAAACAACAAAGAATTTTCAAGGAATCCTTTTTTAGGGTGTGCCATTAATTGAATTGAAAAACTATTTTTCAACTTGCTTGAAGCATCCTTTTTCATAGAACATAGAAAAAGAACTAGAACAACATACCTTGTGAGATTTGAGCTCTAATAGATGGTTGCATATTCTCAACCATAAAGTTTGTTCTTGTGTGATCATACTCCTTTTTTATTGTGATCTTAGATTTGCATGAATCTTTATGTCCTGTATTTGGTGTTTGAATGCATTTAGAATGATTGAGGCCATTTTTGATGTTGAACTCACTAACCTATATGGCCAACCCTTGTATTCACCTTTGTAACCCCTTTTGAGCCTTTAAATCCCTTCTTGTTCTGATTTTGAGCACATTATTCTCCCTAAAGCGAAAAACCATTGATGTCCTTGGATTACTCTTTGATTAGCTTGGGTAGAGTAGTGTGTGTTACTCAAGTGTGGGGGAAAATTAATGGAAAACATTGGTGACGAAGTTACATGGGGTATTGATCGAGAAAATTTGGAAAATAGGGTAATACTCATGCATTCATTATTGAAGACATATGCACCTCTTGTTGTTGACAAAACAAGAAAAAAATTTTGATTTAGCAATTCAAAAAAAAATGAAATGACAATACAAATGTAAATAAAGAATGCATATGTGGCTGAATTAGAAAGAAAATGCATGAGTAAATGTGAGATAGGAGATAAATGGGTAGTTAGGATGTTTTGTTATATGTATATAGGATGGTATAGGATTAGGTGGACACTTGAGCTAATCAAAGATCTAATTCACTAAGTCCACTTAACCATATTAGTCCTACCCTTACCCTAGCCGCATTACAACCCTCCAAAGACCTCATGATATTTGTTTTCATGCATCAAATATTAGTTGATTGTTAGATGACTTGAAACTCTTTGAAAAATATGATTAAAGGAGAATTGAGCGATTAAGCCCTAAACACTGAGTGAATAGAGTGAATACACATCCAGTGAGGGGTTCGATTGCTCAATTCTATGTTCTTATCTCTTATATTGTATCTTCTTGCAAGTTGTTTGCTTGTTAGTTTTAAAAATCTAAATTCAATTCTTTGGACATTGATCATATTGCTATATTTTCTTGCCTTAGCCCGAAGTATTCATTTTAGATTGATTGGAATTTTATTGTTTGTTTTTGCCAAACTCAATAGGAACCTTAGTATAGATATAGATAGATAGCATTTTACATAGTTGCATGCATGTAGGTAGATAAATTAAAAAAGTTGCTTATCCTTTTATCCTTCACCTTTGATTATGATTAGCATGAGGACATGCTATTGTTTAAGTGTGGGGAAATTGATGATTCCATATTTGACGATATATTTTTGGTTTTATTTGAGTGGATTTCATCACATAAACCCACATTTATTCATTTAAATAGCATACTTTTGTGTTCTCTCCCTAAACTGAGCTTAATTGTGAAAACATGCTATTTTGTGCTTAATTTGATCAATTTTATTCCATTTTCATTCCATTCGATACTTTGATGCTTTTGTTGAGTGATTTCAGGTGCAATAGGTTGGAATAGCTTGATAAGAGTGGAAGAAAAGCATGAAATTCGGAGAAAACATGAAGAAATCAAAGGAGAGAAGCATTTCAGAGTGTGCCCATGCACACCTTCTGTGCCCACGCGGTCAAAATCAGTACATGTGCCCACACATAGGTCTGTGCCCACGCATAGGATGGAAATCAGCAAGTGTGCCCAGGCACAACTTCTGTGCGTACGCACAGGAGAAAAATCAACATGTGTGCGTACGCACAAGTCCCTGCGCGTGACTTCATTAAAAGGTCACGTGGCTCGCATTTGGAGAGGCTTTTTGGCCCATTTCTGAGGGCTTGGAGGCATATTTGGAGGGGAAGCAACACCAAATTATTACATTACATACCATACTTGATAGAATACATTTTAGGAGTAGTTTAGGGTAGTTTTAGGTTAGGTTTTCTCTCAAATTTCCTTAGGTTAATTAGGGTTTGTAGCATTTTATAGTTCAATTTTGGTTTTGGATCTTGTTATCTGATAAACCACTATTTTATGGTTTATCTTGTGCTAATTTGAGTGGTTTTATCAATTCTTTGCTGACTTATTCATATAATTTGCATGGTTTTACAAATCCTTCCTAATTCTGTGATATAGTTGAAAACATGTTTCCTAGGCCTTTAAACTGTCAATTTTAATTATCCTTTACTACCATTCGATGCCGTGATCTGTGTGTTAAGTATTTTCAGGCTTTATGAGGCAAGAATGACTTAGAGGATGGAAAGGAAACATGCAAAAGTGGAAGGAACGCGAGAAAATGAAGTTTCGAGAATCTGGCAGCGACGCGTACGCGTGGACAACGCGTACGCGTGACAAGGAATTTTTCCAAACGACACGTACGTGTGACCTACGCGTACGCGTGACATGCAGATAGTTTTAGGTTTAGATGTAGTTTTCTAGAGAGAGGCTCTCTCCTCTCTCTTAGGTTTCTTAGTTTTATTTCTTCTTCAATTTCATATTTCTATCTTAGTTTGATTAGTTTCTCTTCTACTCTTATTTATTTTAGCACTTTAGTTTATTTATTTTCCTTGTTGATTACTTTATGTTGCTATTTGGTTCATGAATTCTCTTGTTAAATTTGATTACTTTATTTAATGCAATTTGAGGTATTTCATATTTATGATTGCTTTCTTTAATTTGTGTTACTGATGCTTTCAATTGGTTGTTTGGATTTTATTATCTCTTGTTACTTTTTTATTCTTTTATGTTGTGCCTTCCAAGTGTTTTATAAAATGCTTAGGAGGGTTTTAAGTTAGATTTTTATATTCTTGGCTTTGGTTGAGTAATTGGAGTCTCTTGAGTTATCAAACTCCTTTGTTGATTGATAATTAAAAGTTGCTAGTTGATTTGGATCCCTCTAAAGCTAGTCTTTCCTCGGAGTTGACTAGAACTTGAGGAATCAAATTGATTCATACACTTGACTTTCCTTCATAGTTAGAGGCCAACTAAGTGGTAGCAATGGACAATTCTCATCACAATTGATAAGGATAGCTAGGATAGGACTTCTAATTCTCATACCTTGCCAAGAGTTTTTCTTGTTATTAGTTTATTTTCTTGTCATTTACATTCCTTGTTCAACCTTTCAAAAACCCAAAAAGATACTTCTCCACAACCAATAATAACTCCACATCCCTGCAATTCCTTGAGAGACGACCCGAGGTTTAATACTTCGGTTATTTTTATTGGGTTTGCTTTAGTGACAACCAAATTTTTTTATGAAAGGATTCTTGTTGGTTTAGAAACTATACTTGCAATGAGAATTTATTATGAATTCTTTACTAGCAAAAATCCGTTCTTCAAAATGGTGCCGTTGCCGGGGAATTGCAAACGTGTGCCTTATTATTGGTTATTGTAAATATTTGCTTTTTGCTTGTTTGTTAATCTTTGTTAGTTTTAGGACTTAGTTGCTTATTTTTATTAGTTTTTGCTTTTATTTGCTACTATGAATTCTCACCCCTGTGGCTATGAGTTTAGTTCAAACTATGTTGCAGGAAATGGAAGCTATAATGAGAACATGCATCAAGGATGGGACAAACAAAGGTGGGAGGAGCCTGATAAACCCATATTTTACGATATATATTGTGCTCAATTTAAGTGATTTATTCAACCCTTCACCCACTTATTCATGTAAATTTCATGGTTTTGCTTTCCCTTCCTTATTATGTGATATATGTGAAAAACATGTTTCCTATGCTTTGAAAATAACTATTTTAATTACCCTTTATTACCATTCGATGCCGTGATTTGTGTGTTGAGTAGTTTTAGATCTTCTAAGGCACGAATGACTTAAAGGATGGAAAGGAAACATACAAAATGGAAGGAAAGCACAAAATGGAGTTTTTGAAGAAACTGGTAGCGACGCGAACACATGGACGACACGGCCGCCTGCCTAGCGTGAAAAGGCAGCGACGCGAACGCGTGACTGATGCGGACGCGCGCCTTAAGCAGAACACAGATGACGCGGATGCATGACCGAAGCAAGCGCATGATAAGGAAAACTCCAGATAACGCGACCGCGTGACCCACGCGGACGCGTGACAGACGCCACGCACCAGAAATTACAGAAAACGCTCCCAGTGATTTCTGAATCCCTTTTTGGCCCAGATCCAAGTCCAGAAGGCACAGATTAGAGGTTATAAAATGGGGAAATGCATCCATTCAGAGGGAGCTCTCCAATTATGCACTTTTCATGATTTAGATGTAGTTTTTAGAGAGAGGTTCTCTCCTCTCTCTCTCTTAGGATTAGAAATTAGGATTTTTTCTCGCCTTCATGATTGTCTCTTTTTATCAAGTTCAATGTTCCTTTTAAATTATTTTCTCAATTTAATTTATGAACTCTTCCATGTTACATATGATTCTCTCAATTAATGCTATTTGAGGTATTTCAGAATTATGATTGCTTTCCTTTATTTATATTAATAATTTAGATTTTCCCCTTTTGGCTTTGGTAAAGTAATTGGTAACTCATGAGTTATCAAACTCAACGTGATTGATAATTGTTGTCTTTGCTAATTGAATTGAACTTCAATAACTCCAGTTCTTTCTTAGGAATTGACTAGGACCTGAGGATCAAACTAATTGGTCTACTTGACCTTCCTTTGCTTTAGTAAAGGCTAACTAAGTGGGATTAAAACTCAATTCTCATTACCATTGATAAGGATAACTAGGATAGGACTTCCAAATTCTCATACCTTGCCAAGAGTTTATTTTATAGTTATTTATTTATTCTACTCACCATTTAAATTATTTGTTCCTTACTTTCAAAACCCCCAATTTACAAAACTCATAACCAATAATAAGAACACCTCCCTGCAGTTCCTTGAGAAGACGACCCGAGGTTTAAATACTTTGGTTATCAATTTTAAAGGGGTTTGTTACTTGTGACAACCAAAACGTTTGTACGAAAGGACTTTTGTTGGTTTAGAAGCTATACCTGCAACGAGGATTTATCTGCGAATTTCTAGACCTCACAAAAGTTCTCTCTTCAAAATGACGCCGTTGCCGGGGAATTGCAAACGTGTGCCTTATTATTGGTTATTGTAAATATTTTTCTTTTACTTGTTTATTTGTTTTTGTTTTTCCCTTTTTATTTTTATTAGCTACTATGAATTCTCACCCCTCTCGCTTTGAGTTTGGTTCTAATATTGTTGAAAGGAGTGAAAGCTATAACAGGAATATGCATCAAGGTCTAAGCAATCAAAGATGGGTGGAGCCACGAGGATCTGATCAACCCTTTAGGCAACAACACCCTCCACAGTATCACAGACGAGGACCACTTTACAATGCATACCAAGCTAGTAGATATGGTGGACAACCTTGTAACTACCAACAAGCCCCACCCTGTGCTTATAGACCATCCTCTCAACATAGCTTCGAACCACCATACTCACGAGCTCCTTTTCACCATTCAGCACCATATGACCCTTATCCACCACAATCCCAATCTAATTACTCCCAAGAACCACCACATTCTTATTTTGAACCCTCTCCCCCAACCAATGAAACCTCGCACCCACCCCAGCCTCCAGTAAATGACAAACTTCGTGTTCTTCTTCAAGGGCAAGCAAAGATAGAAAAGGGCGTACTGGAACTCACTACTACCATAACTAAGGTAGTAAATTTAATAGCTTCCCAACATCTGAGAACTCAAGGTACTCCCATGGGTGCATGTGGAAATTCAAAAGAAGAGCGTAGCATGAAGGAGACACTAGAGACCTCGGTGGACAATGAGGAGCATGGCTTTGTACTGGAACGAGTAGAGGAAGCCATGATAGTTGTTGAAGAGGAAGTAGTTGAAGATTTAGGATATGCTAAACCTCCATGGAATCAAGAACCATAGAGGATTCCGCTGAGAAGTCCGAAATTGATGCCAAGGAGGACAGTGCACAACCTCCACAGCATATGCCTTGTGAAAAGTCGGACGGAACAGACCAAGAAGTTGATTCCATGGGCAGTGACGATCTTGAATCAAGCTCTCCTAGTCACGAATTCACATCCGCAACTAAATTCCTTGAGCCTGCAGAACCTTACCCAAGTGAATACGAAGATGACGTCGCGGTAGATTTCTCTCAACCTCCAACGTATGACTTAAGTGATGAGGAAGATATAGAAGACTTTGATCAGGACACAGTTGTAGCTGAAGAATTTTGCAAAGAAGTGGAAGAATTCACAGAGGATTACAAGGGAGTAGAACTTACAGAACTACTGGAAACACCCATCCCAAGGCCATTACCACCCAATACAAGCTTCAAGTGGGTACAATCCTTAACCTTTATCTTTACTTTTCCACTTGAATATGGTTTACTTGAAATAGATGGCCAGCTTAGAGCTCTCTGCAGCTTTAAGAGTAAGAGGGAAATGACTCGTACTCAGAGCTGGTGTATAAGGTTCAATAAGATTCCATGCTTCAATTCGAAGTGCAAGGATTGGTACCAAGTTCAATTGAATGGGTCTCAGAAGACGTTTGGTCACCCTGGTGAGAATACAATTTCTAAACCGCATGGATGGAAGCATATAGATCAAGACAAAGGCAGATTTAAAAGCAAAGTTTGGGATCCTGGAATCTATTCTGACATTCATCACCCCGGGAGCCTGAGAACCTGTTTGAAGCTGCTCAAAAGCTTCACATGCTTGGTTTGGGACCCCGGAGGCTGTTGGCATTCCAAACATTGGTGGAGATTTCTGGATGAATTTAAGCACAAGCCACCATAACAGGAAGCTCATCTAATGTCCAACTTAAGGACTTTAACTAAAAGTGCTAGGTGGGAGACAACCCACCATGGTATGATCGTTTCTGTTTCCATTTTATTTCGTTTTGTTTATTTTTATATTGTTTTATTTTCATTAAACCTGGCTATTATTCGTAAGCATTTGCATTGGCATTACATACTGCATAACTGCAAAATTGCATATCGAAAAAAAAAAGGAGGTGTGCGACGCGACCGCATTGCTAAAGCGATCGCGTCAGTTGCGAAAACCACCTCCCACGCGCCCGCGTCATTCACGCGGCCGCGTGATCTGGAAATCGGCGTAAAAATCCAACGCCCAGAAATCTGGGCTGGAATCGTGCGGCTATTGTGCGTTTAGCACAAACGGCTCACGCGTTCGCGTCCATCACGCGAACGCGTCACTTGCACAAAAACACATCCCACGCGTAAGCGTGAGCGACGCGTTTGCGTCGCGTGGATATTATGGCACCCCAATGGAGACAGAGAGTTGCACTAAAACGACACTGGAATTGTGCGTTTCGCACAATTTCCAGCGACGCGGTCGCATGCCTCATGCGACCGCATCATTCATCCTTCTTCCTATTCTATGCGATCGTGTCACTCACGCGATCGCGTCAACCCCATTCCATCCTAGCCACGCGACCGCGTGCCCCACGCGTTCGCGTGGATTCAATTTCACTAACCCCAGTGACGCGAAACCCTACCCCTATCGCGCCCCACTCTCCTTCCCCAACCCCCTCTGTTCTCTCCCCCCTTCCTCTGCACCCATCGCCGCCGCCAACCACCCCTGACCACCGCACCAGCGCCGACCACCCAGCCACGACCGCGACGCCCACCCCTCCTTCTTCCTTCCCTCCCTTTCTCTCTTTCTCTTCTCTTCTTCCCTCCACCACAGCGGCCAACCACCACCACCACCACGCCATCACCGCCGCACCTCCCACCACCACCACCCTCACCCCCATTTTCTTAAACCACCCCTCCACCGTTAACCCTACCCCCTGCCACCACGAATAGCCACCGACCACCACCCTGTTCCGCTACCGCGCCGCCGTGCCCCCTCCCAGCACCACCACCACACCCCCTCCATCTCTCTGTTCTCTAGCTTCGTTCATACGCCTACCAGGTTCTACCGAATGCCATTTTCCTTTCATTCGTAGTTAGTTTCATATTTTTCCAATTAGGTTCAAATTAGGCTAGTTAGAGATGCATGTTTGTAGTGGATTCTAGGTGGTTAGGTAGCTAGGATGTGGTTAGTGGATTTAGGCCTGATTCATTGCGCTGTTCTTGCTACTTGTTTTATAATTTTCGCAATTCTGCTGTTGCTGTGATGTTAGTATTGTTCATATGATGTTCTTACTGTTCATGCTGCTATTGCGACTGCTCCTTCATGTTTATATTATTTATGTCTATTTGCAGATTTGTTGTAATTTATATGAACTATTCTGCTTGTTGTTTCTTACCCGGGAACATCCAATTTTAGCCAAAATGCTGCCCAATTTTCTGTAAATTGTTTTGATATTCATTCATGTTTTGGTTTTGGCAATTTGAATTTGGCACTCCTCAGCTTTTACCAAACCATATCATGAATGCACGGGCCAACATTCTTATTCCTCTATTTTCCCGGTTAATAAATCACATTATTGATGATTAGATTTCACTTTTCGCTATTTCTATATCTATATGAATCATCAACAACTTGATTTCCTTGCTTGAATATGAGTTGTCTGTTGCTTAAAATTGTGAAATTTTTGTTACTTAGAAACCAATCATCATGCCACTTACTCTGACTTTCTTTTTACTAACTCCCTGATTTTCGCTTTCTAACCTCTTTTTCAATTTTACCCACTTTTAACTTTCTTACTTCCCCTTTGCTTTCTGACTAACTTTTTCACCTTTTTCACTCATGGCATGCTTATTGTTGCTCCTAATTAACAAGTATTCCACTCAATAAATATTTTGGATTGCGATTTCTCATCTCAGATTTTTACCTCCGAAAAAATCCAAAATATACAATTCTTTAACTCATTTCATAATTCTACTGCTCCTTTGCCACTTTGTGCTTATCTTGTTATCTGCCTACCTGTTTTCCTGCTTTTATTATATCTTAGATTTCTGTTTTTCAGGATGTCTGACCCTCAAAGAAAGGAAAAAGAAAAGGCAACAACTGGCAAACAGAAAAGAGGTGAATCCTCTATGTCCATCCTAGACATCATGCATGATGACTCCTGGCGGGAAAAGCACTTTACCCCGCAGGAGAAGGCTGACCAGGTCCTCCCTGCCAATGATCCCATTAAGTTTGCAAACCGATACTATGATCTGAAGTATCCCGTGTTTGCCACCTCCAGGAACCTGTACCTGGAGAGGACTCTGAAAATTTCAGAAGAATTACAGCAGTACACCTCCGATCAGATCAAACAGAGAGGCTGGTTCTTCTTGAAGAGAAACCTGACTGAGGTCAATGCTTCTTGGGTAAGAGAGTTTTACTGCAATTATTTCAAGACTTCCCTGGATGCAGTGAACCTCAGAGGGAAACAGATACTGGTCATTGAAGAGGTCATTGAGGATATTCTGCGCCTTCAGTCTAAGTCAGATCAGCCTGACGGTTACCAAAAGGTTGAAGAGGATATGAGGTTTATGCGATTCGACTAGGATGCTGTCAAGGAGAGGATAGCCCTTGACCCGACTGTCCCATGGGTCATGGGTAAGAACACCACAATGCCTAAAGGAGTCAAGCTTATGTATCTAAATGATGAGGCTCGGCTCTGGCACCAGATCCTGAGCAACTTTGTTATGCCGAGCACTCATGAGACGGAGCTGTGTGCCACTATGATTACCCTCCTCTGGTATGTGCTGGAGGGTAAGGACCTGTATTGCCACGATTCATCCGGCACTATATGGCCAGGGCCCATGTCAGAGGCACCCTTCCTTTCCCTTACCTGGTCACCCAGCTAGGCCGTCGAGCTGACGTGCCTTGGGAGGATGCTGATGAGAAGCCACCTGCTGCGGACTGCAGGAAGATTATCCCTCACAGTAGGAAGTTTCGGGCTTTAGGCTATACACCTCCATTCCTTACTACTTCTGATGAGACAGCCATGCCTTCAGCTGCCCCTTCCTCTTCCACTGCTGCACCAGCCCCACCCACTGCACCTCCAGCCACTCCTGAGCCTATTTACCATTTGGTGCATCAACTCTTCGCCCGCTTGGATCGTATAGAGCGTTGAAACAAGCGACGCTATGAGCACGTCAAATTGATGATCCGATCCGGCGGCGACATCCCCTCTGAGCCTGACACCCCTTCTGATACATCTGAGGTCGAGGAGGACGATCATGAGGAGGAGACACCTACCCAGGCTGCACAGGCAGGACCAGAGCAGGCTGCGCCACAGCAGGAGGAGCCACACCAGATACAGGCCACAGATGCAGAGATTCCTATCCAGTCAGAGCCTCCACTGCAGCAGACAGATCCTCCTACCCTCATCTAGTCTGCAGATTCTCAGGCCACCACCGAGACTCCAGCAGCCCATCCTTCCAGTGATGACTCTTCTTCATACCCAGCTTGAGTGAGCATCGAGGACGATGCTTTATTTTAAGTGTGGGGAGGTCGCCATCTCTGGCATATCTTTTGGTGAACCACTACAGACTCTTTTATTTTATTTTGGTTATTTTTTTGTATTTTTATCTTTATTTTTATTTTTATCTTTCAGTACTTATACATTGTTCTTTTCATGTGTTTTTACTCTATTTCTTCATTTTTCACTTTAGTTCATATCTTAGCCATTTAGTTTAGTTTGCAATTCTAAACTTATTAGTTATAGAATATGTGGATTAATTAGTATAGTTTACCCTTTTAGTATATGATAGTTTGGTTTAAATTGAAAATAAAAGAAGTAAACTAGAGACTTTAGTAATTTAAAACAATCCACACACCTTGTATATATAGCATAACATGTTAGTTAGTTAACAACATTTCATCAAGGAAGAACACTAAAAGTTTAAAAAGCCACCCTAAGGTTTACATTGAGAATAATGGGAACTCTTAATTTTTACTTGCAAGACATATATAACTGATATATGATTTTTGAGCTAGAGAACACACAGCCTGTGATTTTTTAGCTTAATTGTATGGTTACATTCAAACCATAATTTTTTCCTGTGTGTTTCGCCCTTCTTTTTATTCTGATGTTCTTTGCTTTGCTTTAATCTATATGTCCAATATAGAATATAGATACATACTAAGAGATGATTGAGGCCATTACTCAATATATTTGCTCACTTATCCCAAACTAGCCTACCTTTTACATCACCCTTGTTAGCCCCCTTGAGCTTTTAAACCCCTATTGTTCTATAAACCACATTACTAGCCTTAAGCAAAAAAATAAAATAAAAACCCCAAATTGAATCCTTGGTTAGCTTAAGATAGAAATTGTGTATTGTTTAAGTATGGGGAACTTTATGAAAACATGGATGAGAGAAACAAAGGTAGAAAGTTAAAAAGAATAACGATGTTTCAAAATAAAAATTTGGGAAGCATGCTCATGTAAAACCAGAACAACTGAATTACCATGTGCAAAAAAAAAAATAAAATATATATATATTATTTTTGGTATTTAATTAAGGGGATACAAAAATTCTCCAATTGCAAAATGAAAAGAATCAATACACATGGGATAAAATTAAAGTTAATGCATGAGCTTGCAATACAAAGTGAGAAAATCTGGACAAATAGGTTAAGAAGCTTTGAATTACAAAATATGTATGTTAGGTGAGATCTTAGACTAATCAAGGATTCACTTATTAGCTCACTTAGCCTTATACATATACCCTTACCTTTACCTTGGCCCCATTTCAACCTTAAAAAAGACCTCATGATTTTTGTATGTCTGTATTCTATAATTGTTGATTGGTTAGATGAAGAACAAAGTTATAGAAAGTAAGGATAAAAAGAAGAATAGAGTGATTAACCCAATAAACACTGAGTGACTAGAGAGTAAACACAAAATCCAGTGAGGGTTCAATAGCTCATCACCATATATCTCTGCTTGAATTGTTAATTGTCTTGCAAGTTTGAAAAATATTTTTACCCATCTCAATTGTAAAAGTACTTTAACATTATCTAGGGTTTGGCTATGCATATATGATTCCTTGAGAATGTGAATTAATTTAACTACATGTAAGTTTTATATACAAGTGAATAACAATTAGAATTGCATGATTCATTTAGGTAGTTGCATTTAGAACAGATTGCATTGCATGAGATTCCACCACTTTAACCTTACCTTACTCTTTATCTTGGATTTAGCATGAGGACATGCTATTGTTTAAGTGTGGGGAGGTTGATAAATCCATATTTTATGATATATATTGTGCTCAATTTAAGTGATTTATTCAACCCTTCACCCACTTATTCATGTAAATTTCATGGTTTTACTTTCCCTTCCTTATTATGTGATATATGTGAAAAACATGTTTCCTATGCTTTAAAAATAACTATTTTAATTACCCTTTATTACCATTCGATGCCGTGATTTGTGTGTTGAGTAGTTTCAGATCTTCTAAGGCACGAATGACTTAAAGGATGGAAAGGAAACATACAAAAATGGAAGGAAAGCACAAAATGGAGTTTTTGAAGAAACTTGTAGCGACACGAACGCATGGACGACGCGGTCGCATGCCTAGCGTCAAAAGGCAGCGACGTGAACGCGTGACTGACGCAGGCGCGCGCCTTAAGCAGAACACAGATGACGCGGACGCATGACCGAAGCAAACGCGTGATAAGGAAAACTCCAGATGACGCGACCGCGTGACCCACGCAGACGCGTGACAGACGCCACGCACCAGAAATTACAGAAAACGCTCCCAGCGATTTCTGAATCCCTTTTTGGCCCAGATCTAAGTCCAGAAGGCACAGATTAGAGGTTATAAAGTGGGGGAATGCATCCATTCAGAGGGAGCTCTCCAATTATACACTTTTCATGATTTAGATGTAGTTTTTAGAGAGAGGTTCTCTCCTCTCTCTCTTAGGATTAGAAATTAGGATTTTTTCTCGCCTTCATGATTGTCTCTTTTTATCAGGTTCAATGTTCCTTTTTAATTATTTTTTCAATTTAATTTATGAACTCTTCCATGTTACATATGATTCTCTCAATTAATGCTATGAGGTATTTCAGAATTATGATTGCTTTCCTTTATTTATATTAATAATTTAGTTTTTCCCCTTTTGGATTTGGTAAAGTAATTGGTAACTCATGAGTTATCAAACTCAACGTTATTGATAATTGTTGTCTTTGCTAATTGAATTGAACTTCAATAACTCCAGTTCTTTCTTAGGAATTGACTAGGACCTGAGGATCAAACTAATTGGTCCACTTGACCTTCCTTTGCTTTAGTAAAGGCTAACTAAGTGGGATTAAAACTCAATTCTTATCACCATTGATAAGGATAACTAGGATAGGACTTCCAAATTCTCATACCTTGCCAAGAGTTTATTTTATAGTTATTTATTTATTCTACTCGCCATTTAAATTATTTGTTCCTTACTTTCAAAATCCCCAATTTACAAAACTCATAACCAATAATAAGAACACCTCCCTGCAGTTCCTTAAGAAGACGACCCGAGGTTTAAATACTTCGGTTATCAATTTTAAAGGGGTTTGTTATTTGTGACAACTAAAACATTTGTAAGAAAGGACTTTTGTTGGTTTAGAAGCTATACCTGCAACGAGGATTTATCTGCGAATTTCTAGACCTCGCAAAAGTTCTCTCTTCAGAGCCTCAACCTTACGGACAACCTTCTTGGCAACAACCTCCTCTGGTCTCATACAGGTATAACTCCAATCCTAATGCATACCAATCGAATGGATGTGGTAGTCCTTCTTGTACGTGTCACCAACCACCACCACATACCCATGGACCACCTCCTCAACATAGCTTTGAACTACCCTACTCACAAGCCCCTTTTTACCATTCACTTTCGTATGACCCCAATCCATATCCACTGTACCAACCACCCTATGAGCCATATATAGAATCACACTCATTCCAACACAATTACTCCCAAGAACCACCACCTCAATATACACCACCTCCATATCCCTATCAAGATGAACCACCTTTCTATCATGAACCCTTCCTTCCAAACGATGAACCCTCATATCCACTCCAATCTCCAATGAACGATACCCTTGGTGCTCTTCTTCAAGGACAAGAAGAGATGAAAATGGAGGTACTAGAATCTACGGCTACCTTGGCCGAGGTAGTAAATCGATTAGCCTCCCAATGCTTGAATATTCTAGATACAACCATGGCAACTCGTAGAGAATCAAGTGAGGAGCGTAGTATGCAAGAGAGATTGGAAACTCCAGTGGAAAATGAGGATTGTGATTTTGTACTAGAACAATTAGAGGAAGCCGTAGTTATCGAAGAAGAAGAAGTGGTTAAAGACCTAGGAGATGCTGAACCTCCATAGAAATCGAGAGTTGTAGAGAATTCTGCCAAGAAGCTTGAAATTGATGTTGAGGAGAATAGTGCACAACCTCCAAGGCATGTTCCTTATGAAGAATTGGACGGAATAGATCAAGAGGAAAGTTCCCTTGGTGATGTTGATCATGAATCAAGCCCTCCTAGTGATGAACTTGCATCCGCAATTGAACCCCTTGAGTTTGAAGAACCTTTTCCAAGTGCTGAAGATGATGTAGAGGTAGACTTTTCTCAACCTCCAACTTATGACTTGAGTAACGGGGAAGAATTAGAAGATTTTGATCAGGGCGCGGTTGAAATTGAAAAAGTTTGCAAAGAGGTGGCAAAATTCAAAGAAGAGCACAAAGGAGTGGAGCTTGTAAGCCTATTGGAAACACCTCTCCCAAAGCCATTACCATCCAATACAACATTCAAGTGGGTAAAATTCTTATCCTTAACCTTTACTTTCCCACGTGAATATGGTCTACTTGAGACGGATGGTCAACTTAGAGCTCTTTGTGGCTTTAAGAGTAAGAGGGAGATGGGTAGTGGTTGGAGTTGTCATGCACGGTTCAATATGGTTGCATGCTCCCAATTGAAGTACCAGGATTGGTGTAGAGCCTCGGAAGTTGTTTGGATGTCTCAGTGAGAATTCTAATTGCTCACCACCCAAGTGGAAAAATGATGATCAACAAGAAGACGGGTACAAAAGCAAGGTTTGGGACCTCGGAAGCTATTGGAATTGCAAACATTGGTGGGGATTCCCAGATGAGTTCAAGCACAAGCCACCATGACAAGGAGCTCACCAAATGTCCAACTTAAGGACTTTAACTAAAAGTGCTAGGTGGGAGACAACCCACCATGGTATGATCTTTCAATTTTATTCTTTGTTTTATTTTATTTTATTTTTATTAGTGTTCAGTCATAATTTTTGCATTATCACCTGCATTCTGCATAAAAAAAAGGGCAACCCACGTGTGGGCGTCGCTATAAATTTGGTTCTCCCATCCAACAAACAGAAAGTTGTGATGGAATCGTGCAGCTGGTGTGCTAGAGGCACAATTCGAGCCACGCGTACGCGTCCCTGACGCGTATGCGTCAATTTCATTTTTGGCACACCATGCGTGGGCGTACGTGACGTGCACGCCTTGCATGAAAACCTTGCCGCCCTTCAATCTAAACAGAGAGTTGCACAAAAACGACACTGGAATTGTGCGTTTAGCACAATTTCGGCCGACGCGTACACGTACTTCACGCGTACGCGTCATCTTCATTTATCTCCTTTCACGCGTTCGCGTCTCTGACACGTACGCGTCGACGCATTTTGTTCTCGTCCACGCTCAAGCGTGACCCACGCGTACGCATGGATTTGATTTCATTGCAAGTTGAATTCCATGAAGCAAATACTAATTGAGTCAACTATTTTCATCTCTTTCTGCCATTGTGATGCTATATTTCTGCTCTTGCTGAATTTTTGGCTCACCTTTTGATTTCCTATGAAATTATGCATATGGTTTTTGTGAATTTAAGTGTTCATGCATTCATAGGTTAGTTAATTTGTTCAATTGAAATTGCAGCCCCTATTCGAAAATGCACCTTGGTTCATGTGAAATATGACTGTTGAATTTGTCTGAATTATTTTGAATTCTTATGGACTGATTTTGCTATTTGTTCAATTTACATCATTGCAGACAACAAGGAACTAGTTTATGGATTTCTGTGTCAATTAGAGCCTTGCTGACCAATGAATTTTGAACTAGTTGACGGATTTACATCTTGTTTCTTTCTGCTGAGATTCTTCGAAGTTGCTATTGATGGTGCCTTTTTACTTGAGTGATGAAATACATTGATGATACCTTATGTTATTCTTTGTGCTTCTTACATTACATCTCTCATCAACGATTTGCTTTGCTCTCATGAGAGTGAGATTGCTTGTTCTTTAACTTTGTGCACTCATTTTGGTTAAGAACAACATTTCCATGCTACTAACTTCTTCACACTTTTCTAACCCTTGACTTCATTGACTTTCTAACTTTTCTTTTAGTTTTAAACTAACTCTTTTAGGTTCCTTTTACAACATGATAATTGTTGTTGCTTAACAAACAAGCTTCTCACTATTATTGCAGAAATTCTTAGTTTTTGTTCTGATTGTTGTCTCGTTTCTGTTTCCTTGCATTCCAAGAGTTCATTTCTTTAAGTCAACTCATGAGTGTGTCTCAATTTTCTTTTATTTCTGGCTTCCTGTCTGCTGTTTCTTACCTGTTTTTCTTTTTTCTGCTTTATTTGATAATTTGTACCATGGAAATGCTATTTTTCAGGATGTATGACAGGAAAGGAAAAGGCAAAGCTACGGCCAGCTTCGATAAGAAGAAGAGAGGACGGTCATCCGTTGTTCTATCGGATATCCTATCGGATGAATCTTGACGTGAGAAGAACTTTACTAATAAAGAAAAAGCTTATCAACTTGTGCCTGCTAATGACCCAGTCAAATTTGCTAATCTTTACTGTGAACTCAAGTTTCCGATCTTTCGAGATACATAACACCTCTACTTGGAAAGGACGCTCAAAATACCAACCAAATTAAGGAAGTACACTGAAGAGCAGATCAAATAAAGAGGTTGGGTATTTCTGGAAAGAGATCTGGCAAAGGTAAACGCATCATGGGTCCGTGAGTTCTATTCTAACTACTTTAGGATGACCCTTGATGCAGTACAGCTTAGGGGAAAGCAGCTTTTAGTCACTGAGGAGGCGATAGAGGATATCCTCCACTTCCAGCCTAAAACAGATGATACATATGGTTATTAGAAAGCCGAGGAGTCTATTAGATTCATGAGTTTTGATTGGGATGCTGTACGGCGTACCATAGCCATTGATCCTGATGTTCCGTGGGCTATGGAAAAGTCAAAGGTCACTCCACGGGGTATCAAGATTATCTATCTCAATGATAATACTAGGCTATGGCAACAGATACTGAGTAATTATGTTATGCCTAGTACCCACGAGTCAGAAGTGCCAGCTGCCATGATCATCCTTATTTGGTGCGTCATGAAAGGAAAGGACCTATACCTTCCAAGGTTCATCAGAAAGTACATGTCTAGAGTTCATGTCAGAGGCACCCTGCCTTTTCCTTATTTGATCACCCAGATGGCTCGTCGAGCTGAAGTGCCTTGGGAACCAGAGGATGAGAGACCACCGATTGCCGACTGCAAGAAGGTTATTCTGCACGGCAAGCGGTTCGGACTACTAGGCCACAGACTACCTACTACTACCACCTCTACTGATGCAGCCACATCCTCAGCAGCACCTTCAGCGCCTGCAGCACCACCTACTTCCACAGCATAATCATCCACTTCTCAGCCAGTCTACCATCTTGTGCACCGCCTTTTTGAGTGCCTTAATCAGATGGAGCGCTGCAATCAGCGGCGTTATAAGTAGTCTGAGCGTCGCAACAAGTGACGCTATGCCCACCTGAAACTGATTGTGACTACTGGACGCACTGACAACCCCTCCGAGCCTGACACACCCTCGGAGCACTCTGAGGATGAGGATGAGTAGGAGGAGGCCCAAGAGGAGGACCAGCAGCAGGCACAGCACGAGGAGACTCAGCCTGAGTAGCCTGCAGAGCCTCAGGCACCAGCACAGCCACGGCCGACAGAGCGAGCGGCACACCCTTCAGTAGGCGATGATCCTTCAAACCCAGCTTGACTGAGAGCATCGAGGACGATGCTATGCTTTAAGTGTGGGGAGGTCGCCGTCTCCGGCAGATTATATTTTTGGGAACCATTTCAGACTTTTATCCTATTTTGCTTTATTTTGTATTTTGCTTTATTTTATTTTATTTTTCTTTAAGTACTTGCACATTTCTATTTTATTGTACTCTTGTTTATTTTTACTTTGTTGCATTTTGCACTTTGGGCCTGTATATATCTTAGATATTTAGCTTGAATTGCACCTTTAGTCTATTAGTTGTGATGTAAAACATGGATTATTGAGCTTAGTTTACCTTTGGCATATGAGAAATTGATTTTATTGAAAATAGGGATAAACTAAGAACTTTTAGCTTTTCATAATGACAACATCTCATTTAGCATATATATATATATATATATATAATAAATGTTGGTCAATTGATGAAATTTTTAAGGAATGTATCTTTTTCTTAGACATATATATATATAATTGGAATATGGTTCTTGAGCTAAGAACACACAACCCATGAGATTTTGAGCTTAATTGCATGGTTGTATTATTTAACCATGATTTTTATTCTTGTGTGTTTCTCCTCTATGATTGCAATCTTTGCTTTGTTCCATTCTATATGTCCATTATTTAGTGTATGTTCATGCTTATATGTGATTGAGGCCATCATTTGTTATTAGCTCACTTATCCCGAACAGCCTACCATTTCAATTACCTTTGTTTTTCACTTTGAGCCTTTTAATCCTCGTATTGTTCTTTATATTACCACATCACTAGCCTTAAGCGGAAAAATAATTAATTACCTGATTTGAATCTTTGGTTAGCTTTCGATAGAGATTGTGTGTCAATTAAGTGTGGGAAATTGTTGGAACCTGGGTTAATGGGAATGTGTTATGTTTCTACTTTATTTGAGTATTGGAAATTTGGGTGCATACTCATGAGAGACCAGAAAAATCATATGCATTGATATGATATGTTTGCTTTCATGTTCAAATATATATATATATATAAGTTTAATAAAAGATCAGTGCATATGTGGTTAAATTAAAGAAAATTTGATACATGAGTATGTGAAATATACAAAAGTGAAATTATGGGTAGCTAGGCATGATTTTAGAATTATATAGAGTGTGTGTGTGTGCGTTAGGTGAGAACTTAGGTTAGTCAAAGATTCAATTTACAGCTCACTTGGCCATTTATATATATACCCTCATCCTTACCTTAGCCCCATTACAACCTTGAAAAGTCCTCATGATAAGCATTTCAGAGTGTGCCCATGCACACCTTCTGTGCCCACGCACAAGGGTCAAAATCAGTACATGTGCCCACGCACAGGATGGAAATCAGCAAGTTTGCCCAGTCATAACTTCAGTGCGTACGCATGATGAGCGGATAATTTATACCCTTTTTGGCATTGTTTTTACATAGTTTTTAGCATGTTTTAGTTAATTTTTATTATATTTTTATTAGTTTTTATTCAAAAATCACATTTCTGGACTTTACTATGAGTTTGTGCATTTTTCTGTAATTTCAGGTATTTTCTGGCTGAAATTGAGGGATTTGAGCAAAAATCTTATTCAGAGGCTGAAAAAGGACTGCAGATGCTTTTGGATTCTGACCCTCCTGCACTCGAAGTGGATTTTCTAGAGCTACAAAAGCCCAATTGGCGCTCTCTTAATTGCGTTGAAAAGTAGGCATCTTGGGCTTTCCAAAAATATATAATAGTCCATACTTTCCTCGAGATTTGATGGCCTAAACTGGCATTAAAAGCCAGCCAAGAACTTTCTGGCATAAAACGCCAGAACTGGCACCTTTCTTGGCGTTAAACGCCCATTTTGGCACCCAGGGTGGCGTTTAACTCCAACTTGTGGCATATGCACATGAAATCTTGAAAGCTCAGCCCAAACACGCACCAAGTGGGTCCCGAAAGTGGATTTCTGCACTATCTGCACTTAGTTACTCATTTTTTTGTAAACATAAGTTACTAGTTTAGTATAAAAACTAGTTTTAGAAATTCATTAAGCAACTTATGACATTTTACATTGGATATTGTATCTTCTACGACATGAGTCTCTAAACCCCATAGGTGGGAGTGAGTATCTCTGCTGTTTTTCAATGGATTAATGCAATTACTATTGTTTTCTATTCAATCACGCTTGATTCTATTCTAAGATACTCACTCGTGCTTCAATCTAGAGAATCTGATGATCCGTGACACTCATCATTATTCTCAATTCTATGAACGCGTGCCTGACAACCACTCCCGTTCTATCTGAGCTCAACGTAGTTGTTGGGCGATAGCTTGAGTGCATATCTCTTGGGTCTTTGATCCACGGACCGAGTCCGTAAGATCAGAACCTTCGTGGTATAGGCTAGAACCAATTGGCAGCATTTCTGGGATCCGAAAAGTCTAAACCTTATCTGTGGTATTCCGAGTAGGATCTGGGAAGGGATGACTGTGACGAGCTTCAAACTCATGAATGATGGGCGCAGTGACAGTATGTAAAAGGATAAAGAGATCCTATTCCAACGCTAGTGAGAACCGACAGATGATTAGCCGTGCGGTAGCTGTACTTGGTATTTTTCATCCGAGACGAGAAATCCGACAGTTGATTAGCCATGCAGAGATTGTACCTGGTATTTTTCATCCGAGAGGATCATACAGCTTGCCATTGAAGGAAGCCATGCGTGTTTGGAGAAGAAGACAGTAGGAAAGCAGAGATTCAGATGACAGAGCATCTCTGGAACCTCAACCTGTTCCTCATTACTGAATCACAAGTACCATTTATTTCATGTTATTTACTTGTCACAAACAAAATCATTTTTATCATTAATCTCCTGACTAAGATTTACAAGATAACCATAGCTTGCTTCAAGCCGACAATCTCCGTGGGATCGACCCTTACTCACGTAAGGTATTACTTGGACGACCCAGTACACTTGCCGGTTAGTTGTGCGGAGTTGTGAAATGTGTAATCACAATTTTGTGCACCAAGCTTTTGGTGTCGTTGCCGGGGATTGTTCGAGTTTAGACAATTGACGGTTTATTTTGTTTCTTAGATTAGGAAAACTTTATCTTTTTGGTTTAGAGTCACTAAAATTAAGTCTTCTATTATTGTTTTTGTTAAAATTTTAAAATCCTTGTTTTCTTTTTCTAAATTTTTTCGAAAATTTTTTTATAAACTGATAATTGAGTTTTCTGTTTGAGTTTAGTTTCATGCTTTAAGTTTGGTGTCAATTGCATGTTTTAATTTCTCTTTAATTTTCAAAAATATATGCATTGTGTTCTTCATTGATCTTCAAGCTGTTCTTGTTTATTTTCCTTGTTTGATCTTTAGTTTTTCTTATTTTGTGTTTTTTCTTGTTTTTCTTGTGCTTTTTTGAATTATTAGTGTTCAAAGTATAAAAATTTTTAAGTTTGGTGTCCTTTGTGTTTTTATTTTCTTAAAAATTTCCAAAATTCGTTCTTGGTGTTCATCTTGATCTTCAAAGTGTTCTTGGTGTTCATCTTGACATTCAAAGTTTTCTTGTTTGTTTTCTTTGTTTTGATCTAAAAATTCTAAGTTTGGTGTCATTTTATTATTTTTCTCTACCCTCATTAAATTCAAAAAAATCTTTTCCTTTAATTACTTATCATTTTCGAATTACCTAGGTTGACTTAGTCAAAATTTTTAAAATTTGGTAGTTTCTTGTTAGTCAAGTTAGAATTTCAATTTTAAAATTTATCTTTTTAAATCTTTTTCAATTTTTTTTATTATTTTTTGAAAATCCTGTATAAATTTTTTCAAAATCTTTTTCTTCTCTTATTCATAATTTTTGAATTACTTGTACTATTTTATTATTTTGATTGAAAAATTTTAAGTTTGGTGTTTCCTTGTTAAGAAAGTTTAAATTTTCAAATTTTAAAATCATATCTTTTTCAAATCTTTTCTTTTATTTATTTATTTTTTTACAAGTATCTTTAACTTTAAGACATATCTTTTTCAAAACTCCCTAACCACTTTCTCTCTCTTTAATTTTCGAAAACCATATCCAGAATTTTTCAAATCTTTTTAATTAATTAGCCATTTTAGTATTCGAATTTTTTTATTTTGTTTTTTTCTTTTAGTTTTCGAAACTTATAGTATATTTTACAATTATTTTATTTTATCTTATTTCTTTTTTATTCAGTTTATCCTTAATTAAATTAAATAAAAACAAAAATATACTTTATTTGCAATCCACATCATTTCTCTTTCCCCATCATGGACCTAAGTGGAAATGAACAGTCCAGAAGGACTCTAGGGTCATATGCTAACCCCACCAATGCTTCCTATGTGAGTAGTATCTGTATACCCCCCATCAGAGCTAGCAGTTTTGAGCTAAATCCTCAGCTCATTATCATGGTGCAGCAAAACTGCCAATATTCCGGTCTTCCACAGGAAGAACCTACTGAGTTTCTGGCACAGTTCTTACAAATTGCTGACACAATACATGATAAAGAAGTAGATCAGGATGTCTACAGATTATTACTGTTTCCATTTGCTAAAAAAGATCAAGCTAAGAGGTGGTTAAATAACCAACCTTCAGCAAGCATAAGAACATGGAAACAATTATCAGACAAATTTCTGAATCAGTATTTTCCTCCAAAAAGGATGACACAGCTAAAGCTAGACATCCAAGGCTTTAAAAAAGAGGATAATGAATCTCTATATAATGCCTGGGAGAGGTGCAGAGGGATGCTAAGAAAATGCCCCTCTGAAATATTTTCAGAATGGGTGCAGTTAGACATCTTCTACTACGGGCTTGCAGAAAAGGCCCAGATGTCTCTAGACCACTCAGCCGGTATATCTATACACTTGAGAAAGACAATTGAAGAGGCTCAAGAGCTCATTGATACAGTTGCTAGAAATCAATATCTATACTTAAGTAGTGGGTCCTCCATGAAAGAAGAAGCTAAAGCAATATCCACTGAACTTAGTCCTTAAGAATAAGTTTTTGAACTCAATCAGCAATTGCTTATTATAACAAAACAGTTCACAGAATTTAAAGAGATGCTGCAAGAAACCAAAGATACTAACCAGAATATGAAAAAACAATTAAATCAGACAAGACAGCAGTTATCTAAATAGATAACAGAAGAATGCCAAGCTATTCACTTAAGGAGTGGGAAGACATTGAATGTTTCAACTCAAGGCAACAGAAAGCCAAGAAAGGAACAACTGACAGAGGATGACCAACCCACTACCCAAAATCCCTCTGAGGACAGTAAGAGCCCAGAGAGGAATGATTCTAGCGTTCAAACGCCAGAAAAGGGTGAAAAAGTGGCGTTAAACGCCCAATGGATGGCCAACTCTGGTGTTCAAATGCCAGAAAAGGGTGGCAGTCTGGCGCTAAAAGCCCAAAAAGCACCCAATTCTAGCGTTCAAATGCCAATAAGGGATCAGACACATGCAAGTGCTTATTACAATCCCCTTAAGTAGGCTTCTCCAACCACTTCTGTAGGAAGTAAATCTGCAGCAACTAAGGTTGAAGAATATAAAGCCAAAATGCCTTATCCTCAGAAACTCCGCCAAGCGGAATAGGATAAACAATTTGCCCGTTTTGCAGACTATCTCAGGACTCTTGAAATAAAGATTCCATTTTCAGAGGCACTTGAGCAAATACCCTCTTATGCTAAGTTCATGAAAGAGATCTTAAGTCATAAAAAGGATTGGAGAGAAACTGAAAAAGTTTTCCTCACTGAAGAATGCAGTGCAGTCATTCTAAAAAGCTTACCAAAGAAGCTTAAAGATCCCGGAAGCTTTATGATACCATGCACATTAGAGGGTGTTTGTACCAAGACTGCTCTATGTGATCTTGGGGCAAGTATCAACCTAATACCTGCATCCACTATCAAAAAGCTTGGTTTGGCTGATGAAGTTAAACCAACCCGGATATTCCTCCAACTTGCTAATGGCTCCATTAAAATCCCATCAGGCGTAATTGAGGACATGATTGTCAAGGTTGGGCCATTCGCCTTTCCTACTGACTTTGTAGTGCTGAAAATGGAGGAGCACAAGAGTGCAACTCTCATTCTAGGAAGACCATTCTTAGCAACTGGACGAACCCTCATTGACGTCCAAAAAGGGGAGATAACCCTGAGAGTCAATGAGGATGAGTTTAAGTTGAATGCTGTCAAAGCTATGCAGCATCTAGACACCTCAAAAGACTGCATGAGCACTGATATTATTGACTCCCTAGTGGAAGAGGTCAATATAACTGAGAGTCTAGAATCAGAGCTAGAGGATATTTTTAAAGATGTTCAGCCTGATCTGGAGGAACCAGAGGAAACAAAGGAACCTCTGAAAACTCCTCAGGAAGAGGAGAAGCCTCCTAAACCCGAGCTCAAACTGTAACAGTCCAGACCACCCGCTAGCATGATATTGTCCGTTTTGGCACACAAGGCCTCACAGTTTTGCCTTTGACGATAGGGATGATAGCCAAAGCCCCCTCACACTCACTCGTCAAAACGCGTCATGCTAGGGAGAGGTATCCACACCCTTATAAGGCATGCTTCGTTCCCCTCCCCAACCGATGTGGGACCTTACAATCCACCCCCTAAGGGAGTCCAGCGCCCTCGCTGGCACATCAATCCGGGTTCTGGCTCTGATACCATCTGTAACAGTCCAGACCACCCGCTAGCATGATATTGCCCGCTTTGGCACACAAGGCCTCACGGTTTTGCCTTTGATGATAGGGATGATAGCCAAAGCCCCCTCACACTCACTCGTCAAAACGCGTCATGCTAGGGAGAGGTATCCACACCCTTATAAGGCATGCTTCGTTCCCCTCCCCAACCAATGTGGGACCTTACAATCCACCCCCTAAGGGAGTCCAGCGCCCTCGCTGGCACATCAATCCGGGTTTTGGCTCTGATACCATCTGTAACAGTCCAGACCACCCGCTAGCATGATATTGCCCGCTTTGGCACACAAGGCCTCACGATTTTGCCTTTGATGATAGGGATGATAGCCAAAGCCCCCTCACACTCACTCGTCAAAACGCGTCATGCTAGGGAGAGGTATCCACACCCTTATAAGGCATGCTTCGTTCCCCTCCCCAACCAATGTGGGACCTTACAATCCACCCCCTAAGGGAGTCCAGCGCCCTCGCTGGCACATCAATCCGGGTTTTGGCTCTGATACCATCTGTAACAGTCCAGACCACCCGCTAGCATGATATTGCCCGCTTTGGCACACAAGGCCTCACGATTTTGCCTTTGATGATAGGGATGATAGCCAAAGCCCCCTCACACTCAACTCGTCAAACGCGTCATGCTAGGGAGAGGTATCCACACCCTTATAAGGCATGCTTCGTTCCCCTCCCCAACCGATGTGGGACCTTACACAAACCACTACCACCATTCCTGAAATATGCATTTCTGGGAGCAAATGACACTTTTCCCGTGATCATAAGCTCTGTTTTAGAGCCACAGTAAGAGGAAGCACTAATTCAGGTGCTAAGGACACACAAGACAGCTCTTGGGTGCTCCATAAGTGATCTTAAGGGCATTAGCCCAGCCTGATGCATGCACAAGATCCTATTAGAGGACGATGCTAAGTCAATGGTTCAACCACAGAGGCGGCTGAATCCAGCCATGAAGGAGGTGGTGCAGAAAGAGGTCACTAAGTTACTAGAGGCTGGGATTATTTATCCTATTTCTGATAGTCCCTGGGTGAGCCCTGTCCAAGTTGTCCCTAAGAAGGGAGAAATGACAGTGGTTCATAATGAAAAGAATGAACTGGTTCCTACAAGAACAGTTACAGGGTGGCGTATGTGTATTGACTACAGAAGGCTCAATACAGCCACCAGAAAGGATCATTTTCCTTTACCATTCAGAGACCAAATGCTAGAGAGACTAGCAGGCCATAAATACTACTACTTTTTGGATGGCTATTCAGGTTACAACCAAATCGCAGTAGATCCTCAGGACCAAGAGAAAACAGCATTCACATGTCCATCTGGAGTATTTGCTTACAAAAGAATGTCATTTGGTCTGTGCAATGCACCTGCAACCTTTTAGAGGTGCATGCTCTCTATCTTCTCTGATATGGTAGAGAAATTTCTGGAAGTCTTCATGGATGACTTCTCAGTATTTGGAGACTCATTCAACTCCTGTCTTGACCATCTAGCACTTGTTCTGAAAAGGTGCCAAAAGACTAACCTGGTTTTAAACTAGGAGAAATGTCACTTTATGGTGACTGAAGAAATTGTCCTTGGGCACAAAATTTCAAACAAGGGAATAGAGGTGGATCAAGCTAAGGTAGAGGTAATTGAAAAATTACCACCACCTGCCAATGTTAAGGCAATCAGAAGCTTTCTGGGGCATGCAGAATTCTATAGGAGGTTTATAAAGGATTTTTCAAAAATTGAAAACCTTTGAGCAATCTGCTAGCTGGTCACAGCACCATTCATTTCTGCACCAGACTGGACATTACCATTCGAAGTAATGTGTGATGCTAGTGACCATGCCATTGGTGCAGTATTGGGACAGAGGCATAATAAGCTTCTGCACATCATTTACTCTGCTAGCCGTGTTTTGAATGACGCACAGAAGAGTTACACAACCACAGAAAAGGAGTTGCTTGCAGTGGTTTATGCCATTGACAAGTTCAGATCTTATTTAGTGGGATCAAAAGTGATTGTGTACACTGACCATGCTACTCTAAAATATCCTTCCTCTCCATCTGCTTGGTGAGTTCTGCCAATTGGTTGGTAATCAACTTTTTCTGAGCTAGCAATGCATCCATATGACTCAGCTCCATCACTCCTCTGTTGGTGCTCCGGTCTGAGGCATAGAAGTACTCATTGTTAGCCACAGTTTCAATGATATCTATGGCCTCTTCTATGGTCTTTTTGGTATTGAAAGAGCTTTCTGAAGAGTGTTCCAGGGCCTTCTTTGCTTCTCTAGAAAGACCTTCATAGAAAATATGTAGCTGCACCCATTCGTTGAACATATCCGGTGGACATCTTCTTGTTAGCTTATTACACCTTTCCCAGGCTTCATATAAGGTTTCTCCATCCAGCTGTCTGAAGGTTTGCACTGTGTAAGGCCCACATCGGTTGGAGAGGGGAACGAAGCATGCCTTATAAGGGTGTGTATACCTCTCCCTAGCATGATGCGTTTTGACGAGTGAGTGTGGGGGGCTTCGGCTAGCATCCCTATCGTCAAAGGCAAAACCGTGAGGCCTTGTGCGCCAAAGCGGACAATATCGTGCTAGCGGGTGGTCTGGGCTGTTACAGATGGTATCAGAGCCAGAACCCGGATCGATGTGCCAGCGAGGGCGCTGGACTCCCTTAGGGGGGTGGATTGTAAGGCCCACATCGGTTGGAGAGGGGAACGAAGCATGCCTTATAAGGGTGTGGATACCTCTCCCTAGCATGACGCGTTTTGACGAGTGAGTGTGTGGGGCTTCGGCTAGCATCCCTATCGTCAAAGGCAAAACCGTGAGGCCTTGTGCGCCAAAGCGGACAATATCGTGCTAGCGGGTGGTCTGGGCTGTTACACACCGCCGTTCTCAACTTGATTATTCTCTGTGGAGGGTAAAACTTTGTTAGAAACTTGTTGACAACATCTTCCCAAGTGGTAAGACTCTCCTTAGGAAAAGATTAAAGCCACTTAGAAGCTTTGTCCCTAAGATAAAAGGGGAACAAGAGCAATCTATAGGTGTCAGGTTGAACACCATTAGCTTTCACAGTGTCACGAATTCTCAGGAATGTAGTTCAATGTTGCTTGGGATCTTCTTGGGCACTTCCTTCAAATGAACAACTGTTTTGAACCAGGGTGATGAGTTGAGATTTTAGCTCAAAGTTGTTGGCATGAATTCACGTTCGTATCTGAGTAAACGGCCATCTTAATGGTGCTTATGTGTACTGTTACATACCAGCTTGGCATTCCAGTTGTACGTTAATGTGGACAAAGATTGAATCTTGCTCAAATTGGTTTCCAGATTTATTTTCTAATACTCAAATTAGTCCATCTTGAATTATAAAACCCTAACCATCTTTCGCCCCCAATTTCCATCATTTCTTCTCTTTTGTTCTTAGTCTTCTCTTCTCCAGGTCATCTTTTGAATGTCCCTCACCATCAACAACTTTCTTCACAAAAAGAACTCAAAAAAACCTTCTCTTCATGAATGATCTGTTTCTGGGAACAATTACGAGGTCTGGCGCGAAGAAATTCATGGAGACGTTATAGGGCGGTGTTGACATCTTCATGATTGAGTAGTTCAGTGTTGGGTTCTACTCTGCGTACTTGGTTGTTGATAAGATGATTGTGGCAACCAAGCATAACGATGATGAGTAGTACATTTGGTAATTTTAGGTTGGTAGATCATTCACTATGACCAGTGATACCAGTGGGTAGCAACTCAGAAGAGAAACCAAATTTCCCTCTTTCTCAAGGAGGATCAGGTAAAGAACAACATATTTATTTGTGAATGAATTTATTTAGAAACATAGTGAGATATATACATCAATTTGAATTATTGGGCATGCTTAGTTTTTAGACTTTAGGAAAAAGATTTATAATGTTTCACAAATTTTTTAATTGAAAGTTAATTTAATTTGAGCTTGTAACAGGAGATAATGACTGAGTAATTGGCATTATTTTTTATTTTAATAGCTGGAGTACTTAAAGGAGAAGAGGATTAAGGATCTTGTAAAGAAGCACTAAGAATTAATTCGGTATTCTATTTATCTTTGGATTGAGAAGACTATTAAAAAAGATATCAGTGACGATGAAAACGACGAATCATAAGAGGAAGAGGAAGATGATGTTGAGGAAGTTAATGAAGAGAAGGAAAAGGACTTCAAGATGAAGAAGATCAAGGAGGTTTCTCATGCAACACATAAACAAAAGATGAACGGGAGAAGAAAAGACAAAAAACAGAAGAGAAGAGATGATGAAAATTGGGGGTGAAAGAGGATTAGGATTTTGTAATTCAAGATGAACTAATTTGGGTTTTAAAAAATAAATTTGGAGACCAATTTGAACACATTAGCGTACAGCTAGAATGCTAAACTGGAACTTAACAGAACACATTAGTTTCGTTAAGACAACAGTTCACTCAGGAACGAACATGGATTCACTTAATTGGTCATTTACAAAAGTCAGGAATTTAATTGATGCGCAATTTGAATTTAAGGAACCAAATTAAATATTTACTCATAAAGAAATAGTTCATATATATCATACAATAATAGGTAAATGAATTATTCAACAAAATACAGAATTAGAATATTTAGTTTTGTGAAACAAAATAAGAACCGAAAGAAGCAGAAATTAAACTCTAACAATGACTGGATTTTATTTCTATGCTGACATAATCTGAATTTGATAAATTTAATCTTACATTCCATTTTTGGATACACACCATTACCAATGACATTCTCAAAGTCACATATTTAGTTTCTTGGTCTATTTTCTTCATTTTAATTAAAGTATAATAAATTTACAAACTTATAAAGACCAATAAACAAAAAAGAGAAGGAAAGTGATCACAAGAACAAGAAGCTTATGCCCTCCAAATTTATCATTGGAATCCCATCTTATCACTATAAAATGAATTAAGACACAGAGAAGCTCGTGTTATTATTAATCTTTGAATTCAAACGTTGCATCACTGGCACCGTCGAAGATGCTGCCATAACTCCACCAGAAGAACATTTATTGCCCTCATTCGCAGGCGAATCCTTTAGAAGTGCGTCGAATTTCGCAGACTCCTCCCTTTCTTGCCTTATCTCCTTGAGCATCGCGGCGATATCTCTCATCGTCGGCCTTTCTTCTGGGGACGGATTTACACATAACATGGCTATTCCCAAAGCTTGCATCATTTCCTCTATTTCTGATTCTGGCCTAGAGAGTAACCTAGGATCAAGAACATCAAGCCCTTTTTTCTGTCTCACCCAATCAACAACATGTAGACCATCCGTGATTGTTGGATCGATCGGTTGCTTTCCTGTCAAGACTTCTAACAAAACTATTCCGTAGCTATACACATCACTTTTCTCTGTGATCTTCATCATGTAGCCATATTCTGAAACAAATCCAAATGAATCATCTAGTGCATATTAAGAATAAAAATAAAAATAAATTTATATGCATTGACAGTGATATTGTAAAAAACTATCAACCAATCATGGAAGTGAAAAATTCATTGTGGCTAGTTATTAACTTTTTGTAGTGAGTAGTTTTCTACGCTGATTTGACATGTTCTTGTAATTTATTAGATAATATATAACTCCTTAATATTTATTTTCCTGTGAAATTTCATCTAATTGAACACTTTCTATAGAGCATAAAAGTTGTGACTTATTCTGAAGATCAGAAGCATATTTGCAAGAAAGGAACAAGTAAAACACACACTAACCTGGAGCAATGTATCCATAAGAACCGGCAACGGTATTGGAAGATCTGCCGAAATCGCCGTCGTCAACTAGCTTAGCCAAGCCAAAATCAGCAATATAAGGCTCAAATTGAATGCCAATGAGGATGTTATTGGCTTTGATATCTCTATGAACTATAGGAGGAACACAATCATGATGAAGATATGCAATTCCTTGAGCAGCACCCAACAAGATTCTATACCTCAATTCCCATTCCAAACAAGTCCCAGTCCTCTCATGGAGCAAACTGCTTAAGCTCCCATTCGGCATGTAATCGAAAATAAGCAATCTGGCTTTTCTGTTCCAGCAGCATCCCAAGAACCTCACAATGTTCTTGTGGCGGATCGACCCGAGAGTCCTCACCTCGGCCGAGAAAGAATCACGAACTCCTGTCTTTTCATCTAACACCTCCCCTGCATCTGTTGTAGGCCACAGCTTCTTCACTGCAATCACTTCTCCGCTGTCCATCTCGGCACGATACACTACGCCGGAGCATCCTTTTCCGATTATATTCCTGTCAACCAAACGCCTTAGTACTTGCTCAACCGTGAAATTCAGCTTCTGGAATGGTATGAATTGCCATGACCATGATTCTCCTAACTCTGAATCATCATCTCTAATTGTTCTTCTGGCTTTTATTACAGCAGTTATTCCCATAACAATCATTATCACAGTTAGAGCAATGAGTAAACAAATAGCCACTTTAATCCTTCGAGACTTCTTTGCCTCGTTCGCATTCAAGGCCGTGCCAGAGTCTTTCACAAAGCAGTAGTCCTGACCTGATGTGCACAGGCCTTGGTTTCCAGCGAGGTCTTTCGGCGATAACTGCCTGAAAAGCTTGTTATCCGGAAGATAACCGGAGAACTTGTTGTACGAAACATTAAGGGAGACAAGATTGTCTAACTCTTCCAAAGGCTGCAAATTCCCTTCCAACTGGTTATGTGAAAGGTCTAACATGGAAAGCTTGCTAAGTGCAGATATCTGAGCCGGGATTTTCCCACTGAGAAAATTGCAGCTCAGATTGAGAGCGATTTCTAGAGACTCCATCCGGACTAGCTCGGCCGGTATGCTACCGGTGAGCTGATTACTGCTAAGATCAAGCAATTGCAGATTTGAACATAGGCTCAGCGACCCTGGAATCAGTCCGGAAAGCAAGTTCTTTCCTAAGATAAGCTTGCTTAGAGATACAAGGTGGCCCAAACTCGCAGGCACTGGACCTGAAAACTTGTTGGAAGATGCATCCAATACTTGAAGGGAAGAAAGTGTTGACAGAGAATTTTGCAACGGTCCTTCTAAGTTGTTGCCACTCAAGTCTATCATTTGCAGCTCTGAGCAGCCTCCTATCTCTTCAGGAACCGGCCCTGAAAGCTGGTTCCCGGAGAGATCAAGAAAGTTTAAGCTCTTGAGGCTGCCTATGGTCTTGGGAATACTACCAGTGATTCTGTTGTTTCCAAGCCTCAACCTTACAAGAGAGCTGCAGCTACCTATCTCTGGAGGTATAGATCCTGATAAGTCGTTTGAGATAAGAAGCAGCTTTGTTAAGTTCTGGAGGCGAAATAGGCTTGCCGGAATGCTTCCAGTTAGCGTGTTTCGAGACAAGTCCAGTGCCTGCAGGGTGCTGCAGTTTCCTAAACTTGATGGAATGCTACCTTCAAGCTGGTTCTGCCAAGCGAAAAACACCATTAGGTTTGACAACCGGCCTAGCTCGGGTGGAATCAAACCTGAAAGCTGGTTTGTATCAACTTGCAACTGCTGAAGGTTCTTTGCATTGGAGAGCAACGAAGGTATCGAGCCAGACACGTTGTTGTCACTAATCATAAACTCTTCAAGATTCAAAAGATTCCCTAAAGACAGAGGAATGGTTCCAGATATAGAATTCAATGAGAAGTCAATTTTTCTCAAACTTGTGCAGTTTCCAATGTCTTCGGGTATAGCACCAACAAGACTATTCTGCCATAGAAACAACTGTTGCAGATTCTGAAGCTTTCCAAGCTCAGGTGGAATGGAACCTGAGAGGCTATTCTCATAGAGGAACAAATCAACAAGCTCAGAACAGTTACCTAACTCTCTTGGAATCTCACCTGAGAGCATTGTGGTGTAAACTGACAGAGTTTGAAGCTTGCTTAGTTTTCCCAATGAAACTGGCAATGAGCCTGAGATTCTTGTATCAGCTAGCCCCAACACTGTTAAATTGCTGCATTCTCCAAACTCTTCAGGTATCTTACCTATGTTCGACAAACACGAACACGAGTATTAGATATGATACACTACAATGAAATATGCAAACACAACATTGACTTAAGAAGTTTGAAGTAGCAGTATTTGATGCAGATATGCATACGTGAAGTGTTTATAAAGATTCTTATAGGATCTTACCAACTATGTCTTTGTTCCCTCCGGCTCTAAGAACCTCAAGATTCGACAACTTTCCAAGCTCCTTTGGGATAACCCCACTAAGCTGGTTATCAAAAAGGAGAAGACTCTTAAGTCCAATGCAGTTGCTTAACTCGACTGGGATCTTCCCCGAAAGCTGATTAGAGTTCAAGGACAAGTTGACAAGATTGTGAAGCTTTCTAATGGTGGAAGGTATTGAACCAACAAGGTTGTTAGAGCTTAAGTCAACAACAGTGAGTGAAGTGCAGTCACCAATGTCTTGAGGGATTTGTCCGGTGAGATTTGAATCAGAGATGACAAGCTTCTGAAGGAACTTGAATGAAGAAAGGTTTGGAGGTAGTGGAAGCTCAAGAGGGGTGGATTCTATGGTGATCTCAGTTACAAAACCGAGTGTGGAACATGTTATGCAGGTCCAGTTGCATGGGTTTGAGTCATGGATGTTCCAGTTGGACAATAACAACGGTGGTGGTGAAGAAGAACTATGGAGCCACGAAAATAGAGCAGAAGCTTCGTTGTTGTTACTGTTCGTAGAACAGAATGCAACACCATAGAGAAAAGTAGTGTGAAAGAGAAGAATGAAACAAAAGAATGAATAAGAAGAAATGAAGAAGGAAGAGGGTTGTTGTTGCCTCGAGTTTTGCATTGAAAACTATGGAACATTTGCCTCAAATTCCAAACCTTTCTTCTTCTTCTTCTTTTCTTTGTGCACCTTATTTCATTGGGTTTTGCAACTCTTTTTTGTGAGTAATGTTTGCTATTACTATTACTATGTGGTTTTCTTGCTTCGAACTCAATGGAACTAAACTAAACCCAGAGAGAGTAACAAAGGCTATGAAGTTTTTAAGTTCACATTAGAGAACATAAAAAATAGATTAAAGTCCAATTTAATGCCTAGAGATTAGAAAAATCTGAAGCAGTAGCAGCAGAAAGAAAAGAAAAGAGTACCAGCACCACCACACCTAAGATGCTTCTTTGTGTCTAAGCAAGTGTGTTATTAAAATAATGGAGGCTATGGCAGGTGGTGCTTATTATAACTATAGAGCTCAATTGACTACATTGCATTGCATTATATATGTGGTCTTTGTTTATTGTTGTGCTCCTGGTACTCTTTGTCAGTGTTTTATGCTATTTTATTTGTATGGTTAAAATAAAATAAATTTGAGGGGGCAGAAATTGTCTTTAATTTTAGTACGTGTCACAAGCTTCAATTATGTCTAGTGTGGCACTAATTCATAACTTGATACTCTTTCATAGAATTATTTTTTTGTAAAACCACCATTTATACATGTAATTAACAGTATGAATATTTTTAGCGGGTATTAGAGTTCGGGTAAAAAAATTGAAATTGGGGGAAATGTGTTAATTCGTTAGAATCGCCCGGTGAGGTTATTTGTTTGAATACAATGAGAAAGTTTATGGAATTAACATTATAGGTATCGGAATTAATTTTTTAGATTTTTTAAAATTAATTTTTAGAATCGTTAAAATAAGTTAAATTTGTTGGGTCAATTCATTTATTTATTTAAACAAATGATTTTGTTTTTAAAATTAAATTTATTTAAATTTTGGGTTAAACGAATTAAATAGGCGACACATTTATTTTTTTATATTTTTCAAAAAATAATAGCACTTTCAGCTAACATTCTGTCCAATTCGACCCGAAAATCCAACCAATTGACAAAAAAATATTTATTTAAAACTTTTTACTTTTGATATTTTTTGCTAAAAAATTTTTTGAAAACTAAAATAAAAAGGTGAATGGATTAGTTTGTTTAATCCATCGGTTGGTCATAAACGGTCCCAATTGAAAAACTATGGTCCGTGAATAAAGCAGACTTAAATTGATTGATGCTAAATGAGTCGAGCTGGCCTGTTTGACAACCCTATAGCCAAGCAGCCAATTTTTCAAAACATTCTGATTTTAAAATTCTTAAAACTAGTTTTACGCTAAAAAAGTACGTGCCCTTTCACTCCTATTCACTTCTTCCTCCGCGTTCCTTCTCCGGATTACTATCGCTTCCACCTCTCCAGAGTCAAGAAGCCAAGCGAGAGGAAGCTGATATAGACGTTGGAAAGTTCCATCCCTCCCTTTTGTTGTAGCGTTTTTTTAATAATTTTAGATATTTCTTATTTAATTTTGGATGATTATCTTTAGTAATGTTGGATGTTTCTTTTTTTTAGGTTTTGGATGATTTTTTTAATAGTTTTAAATATTTTTTTCTTAGATTTTCAATGTATTTTTTTATAGGTTTTCGATGTTCTTTTTCTTATTTTGGATGTTTCTTTTTTAGGATTTGAAATATTTTTTTAATAATTTTAAATATTTTTTTTGGTTATTTTTTGGATGTTTCTTTATCTTATTTTTCAAAAAAAAAAAATCCAAAAATATTCAAATCGAAATCTAATGGTATTGTTTATTTTTATTTAATTTTTAATATACATTCACAGGAAAAACTTCTGAATCCTTTAGAATTTAGACATCCAAAACCTGGGTATAAAAAATATCTGAAATAATGTCTTCATTTGTAATAGTTTGCTTTTATTTACTTTTAATTGTACATTCCTAGAAAAATACCCGAAACCTATAAAATTTAAACATTTGAAATCTAGAAATAAGAAATATCCAATATATATATTTTTTTAATAGTTTACTTTCATTTACTTTTAGTTTTACATTTCTAGAAAATATCCGAAATCTCTAAAATTTAAAATTCGAAATCTAGATATAAGAAATATTCGAAAGTAATGCATTATTTTAACCATAATTAAAAGCGTTTTTATTATATTCAAATTTTGGATAGTTTTTTGGGTAGATTTTGGAAATTTTTTTATAATGAATTTAAATGTTTCTTTTTGTTATGTTTTAAATATTTTTTTATTAAGTTTTAGATTTTTTTACAATAATTTTAGATGTTTCTTGCATTTAGTTTTAGATGTTTCTTTTTTAAAATTTTAGATATAATAATTAGTTATTGTTAGCTGATACCCTTATTGATTTTGTAACATGATTAGAATATAAATAATAAGATAAATCATCAACAATTTCGTTTGGGTGCAAATTATTATTAACGATTTTGGAAGGGCGAGACAAAACACGTAAATTCATGGTTATATGTGTACGAGAAATCAGCAGTTGAATTATAGCTAGAAATTTATTCTAGAATAAAAAATGTTTGAAATTTATCAAGTTTTAAGACTTTTAGTTTATTTTCAAATTTTAAAAATATTTTAGTTTAGTTTCTAAATTAATTAACAAATTTTAAGAATTCAATTTTCCAAAAGAATGATTTTTTGGGCCATATGTGATTACAATTCACAAAATCTGAGAATCACAATTCACTTCGTGTTAACGAG